>NC_140962.1:3120756-3130756 GCF_056783735.1 Eptatretus burgeri | reverse complement strand
AATCTGAATTTCCTCTTGAGTGAGAATTTCCTCTTTTGGAAAGAATGAATTAAGATTTGGAAAAGAGTCCGTGGAGCTTAGATTTGATGCGAGGTAGGCTAGTGGTGTTCCCATAAACTTGTAAGAATCTAAAAACCTAATATGAGTTAAAGGTTTTGTGAATATCATTTTTGAAAATGAAATATACTTTTGACTTGTGTTTGTTATAGCAGAAATATTCCCTGGTGTTTTTGAAAGTTCATTTATAAATAGATGTGTATCATAGTTGGCCTTGTTGTGAAGAAAGACTGGAATAAAAGAAGGTAATTTATAATTAAGATTACAACAGGAATGAGCGGGACCTCTATATTTACCAGTAAGATGACAATGGTCTCTAACTTTAGACTCCTTAATTTCCCCCTCACAAATATGGCAGATATTGTTCATTCTAAATTCTAATTTTTCTTCTTTGGTTAATTTCATCGGTTCATTTGTTTCTTTCATTAATTTAGTGAGTCTTATACAATCCTTTTCTAATCGTTTTACAAACTCTTGTGAAGCATTTTTTCCACGATAATGTTCAAGTTTGTTATACTTTTCTCCAACAGATGATTTGATATAATAACAGAAACCACAAGGAATATGTTTTTGATATTTATTTGTATATGGTTCTTTTGGATTAGGAGAAGCAGTATTTATCTTTTTAAGGATACATTCAAAATCAGCGTATATCACAAATGGGTGCATGATAGATTTATTATAATCTTCAAAATAAACTTTTTTACCAGGTTTAGGCATTGTAATTACAGCTGATTTATGATTACTACAATATTTTGAATGTTGTTCTAATCGTTCTTTTGTATGAAATGAATTAAGACATCGCTTACAAGGATATATTTTGTTTGCTGTTCTGAATACCTGAGAAGAGATTAATCTTGATAAATTATTGATGTATGTGTAATGTGAATTCTTTCCAACACTAAAATATAAAAGGTCAATGTGTGTTTCTTCATTTTTATAGTTGTTTGAAATTTTTAATATTTGAACTTTGTTTGTATCCGTTAATCCATATACATTAATAGAAAGATTATTCTTTTTCTCAAATTTAGGAATATCTGTTAATGGCATTGGGAATTTAAAATCTTTAATGTCCAAGGTATTCTCATATTTCATATATTGTTTTACTCTTTCTGAATTACATTTTGGTGGATGTAAGTGAGCAAGAACAGACCAGAGAAAACATTTATTATCATTGTTCTTAATATTAACAACTGCCTTCTTTAGTTTTATTTCTTTTGGTAATTCAATATAAGAAGAAGCTTTAAGAGGGTTTGATTTTAGAATGTGTATATCTAAAAAGATGATTTTTTTAATATTGAATCCACTTCCTACCACTGTATTATCAACATCCTCCTCTTGTCTTGATAGTTCTTCATAAACCCCACTATTCAAAAAATCTTGAAATGATGTTATAAAATGAAGATCTGTTCTCATATAAGGAGTTTGTTCTTCATCTTGTCTTTTCATATTCATTTTCACTCCCATATAAAACTTTAAAGTTTTCATTTCTTTTAATGTCTTTTTAATAAATTTTTCAACATCGGGTTTCACTATTTCAATTGATTCAGCTATTGATGATGGACCGGGTTCTCCAAATTGAAAAATCCTTATTTTTATATGCCCTTTAAATGCCCCATCAGTGTTTTCAATATAATAGTCTCCCTTTACTTTAAACTCATTTTTCTTGTGTTTTTGTGATTGAAGATGTTGATTATAACTACTCTTCAAAACATCCTTTGAACAGATATCACAATGTTTTCTTTCCAACTCAAGAGGAGATATTTGATGAAATAGATTAAATGTGTGTTTGTTGGTTCGGAGGTGTTTTCTATAATGTTTATATTCGTGATTACAAACATCGCAGTACGTTGTATTCACCATATTTATAGAATAAAACTTTGCTTAAACTAAAATTTTCTTGATGAAAATTTCGTTTAATTTATAGGTGAATCTGTGCTTAAAAAAATTTTATCCTCCAACTTTTTCACTTAATAAATACAATGTTTCAAGACACAAAAGACAAGTTTCAATCAATCTCTTCATCTGTTAAAGATACTGAGAAATATGTCAAGGATGTAAAATTGAACAAAGATAAATATAACAACTATTGGATAAAAACTATTATGGTAAATAATATGAGTTCTTCAATTTCCTTCAGTGGAAGGGCTTTTAGTATACCTGGTAGAACATCAATTAAAGTATCTCTAACAAAAGTTTCTCCTCTCCTTCTAGTAATATATTCAAAACTAGAAAAAGCAATGAAACAAGAAAAAGTATCAAAGAACAAAAACCTTATGGATGAAGCTTTAGAAAGAAAAGATAAGACCATCTGTAATATGCAAGGAGAAATTTGTATTTTTTTCAACAACCCTAAAGATGTAAATCTTGATGAAATAAAGGATGTTAATATATCAGGTGAAATGACATTTCGTTCAATAGTAGTTAACGATAATTTTAAAATTACCTTTAATATAAAAAATGTTGTCGTTGAATCTGATAATGAAAAAGTATATCGATATCGATGGTAATATACAACTGAAAGTATAGATGAATTTCAGTTTAAGTAAAGTTTTACTTTATAAATATGCTAGACTTTCCTGATTCTCCATATGACAAATTTGAGAATTGTCCTGCGTGTGAAAGACGGGGATTAAACACAGAGTCAAAAGCCTATAAACAATGTATATTCTGTGATTATCTTCTAATTAATGATAATAAAAAATATAAAAAGGAAAATAATTCTTTTAGATTTACACCAAAAATGAATTACTTTACAAGATTGATTAGAGAAATGAATGTAAAGTATGAGGATGATAACACACCTTTCCTTACAAGGGAAGAAACTGAACGTATAAGAGAAATGTTCAAAGGATTGTTGTTGTATATTATTCATGGATGTAATTTTCAGGGAAATATCAACACAAGATATTGTATAAATAAAATAATGGATTATCTTGAAATTAAACCTGAACTTAGGATAAAATATAGAGTTTCTAAAAAAGCCAATAATAAATTAAATAACCTGTTTTTCAAATATATAAATGAATGATTTTTTACCTATTTGGGAAAATAAGATAAAATTTAACAACCATAAAAATCTCCCAAATTCATTAAGATGTCTCATAGTTGGTTCAAGTGGATGTGGAAAAACCTGCTTACTTTTAAAAATGCTCCTCACTCCCAACTTTTTAGATTATGATAATTTAATAATTTTCACAAAGTCGAAGTTTTCAACCAGAGTATCAACTACTCTCACAAGGTTTTAATGCTGGTCTTCAAAAAGAAGATATAATAGGTTTATTTAAACGTCAAAAAAACCTAAATGATTATAACATTGAAGATATAATTCAACTATTTTGTGATACACAGAGATGTAAAAAGAAATCAAATCTTATAACTTGTATTCTTAGTGATAATACGGATGATATACCGTCTCCCCAAGATTTGGATAAATCAAAAAAGAACCTCGTTATCTTTGATGATTGTGTTAATGAGAGAAACCAAACGGTAATGGACAGCTACTACACAAGAGGGAGACATTCTTCTTGTAATTGTATTTATCTTAGTCAATCGTACTTTCAACTTCCTCGTCGTTCCATCAGAAACAATGCTAATACTTTTATTTTATTCAAGTTAAATTCAATAGATATCAATAATTTTTGGAGAGATAATTGTTCAACATTATGTAGTAAAAAGAAATTTGAGGATTATATGAAGCACACGACTGAAAAATATAAATATATTGTTGTGAAACAAGATGAGATATTAAGGGATATATTTTTTGTTTTATAAACAATTACATATATAAATGACAACTATTATTATAAATCTTGTGGGTAAATCTGCTTCTGGAAAAAACTTTCATAAATCAAGGTTCTTGTGTAGTACAAATGAGAATATTGTAAATTTACTTAAAAAACACCCCGTGATACGCATTGTATCAACAACAACTAGAACAATAAGACCTGGAGAAGTAAAAGGTGAAGATTATCACTATATTTCAGTGGAGGAACATATGCGATTGAGGAATGAAGGACAAATATTTGAGGAGGTTTCTCTTGGTACAACAAAATATTCACATTGTAAGAGTGAGTTAAAGAAACTAAAATCTGGTGGTGTTGGGATATTAGAAACTAATCCAGAAGGAACGAGACAAATTATTAAATATCTGAGCGGAGTGAAGATTTTATCATTCGGTTTTGATGTTGATGAAGAAACTCAACACAAACGTATGAAAAGCAGAGATGCAAGGATTAGTGAAGAAGAAATTACAACTCGCATTAATGTTAATAAAGAATTTGATGAAATATTTAAAGAAAAGGATTTATTTGAACACATCTACTTGAATGATGAAGAAAAGGAAAATTTCCCTGTTGATCTTTACAATTCATTAAATGATATTTTACAATAAATAAATGGATACAAAAGAAAGAGCAAGAAGATTTAAGGAACATCAAGAGTTGGTTTCAAAAGTTGTAAAACAACAGGAAGACATAAAGAAGAAACGCAGACAGAAACTAACGGGCGAAGAAGCATTTGAAAAAAACAAGAGAAATTTTTTAAACCACTTTTAAAAACTTCCCAAGAAAAAATGAAAGATGTTTCCACAGTTCCCACAGTAGAATATACTCCTAGAAAGCTTCAAATGTTAAAAGATTTCAGTCAAATGACGGAGGAAGAATTAGAGCATATTGGAGAATTAGAACATGATGAAGGTTTATTTCAACAACTGGAAGAGATTAATCAACCCCCTGATTATATTGTGAATGCTGTTCAAAACAATGAATATTCAGCGGATTCAAAAACCAAAGCAGGACTCATTCCAACAGAACAACCAGCAATATTTCATCTTGTTCAAGAAAAGGTATTGATATTTAATGATGAATTAAGGTTCTTAAGTTCTGCTCAACCCCTGTTAAACTAACTCCGAGATTAATGTTTCTTCTCACAAAGATGGAAGACAAGGTTCAACTGTGAGGGATGAATCAAAGTATATTGATAAACCATTGGATATGGAAAATAATGATGATAGAGTATATATTGATTTGCTGAACACTCTAAATTATAAGGTTATTCTTTCTGGTAAAAGTAGGAAGAATGAGAAGGAGAAACACATTATTCAGGCTTTAAGTATCCTTGGTTCAGGTATTAGTTTTCTTCCAAATGACCCATCGCAATTAGTTAATAGACTGTTATTGTTGTTCGGCAGTAAGAAGGCTGGAAATAACAATTGTTTTAATGAAGCATCAGCCATTTTAGACCAGTTGATGAACATGAAAATAATTAATAAATCTCAATATAAAGACATTTTATCTCATATTAAATAAGATGAGAAGCACAATCCTGAGTTTTAATTTCACAACAAGCGACCACACATCTTCATTCCCATACCCACTACAACTTGACACAACAAAAGAATATGAGGCATCTTTATTGTCCATGGAGACTTATAATACCTTATTTAATATAACCGAGAAAAATGACAAGTTTAGTTATAATCCGGGAAGTGGATACAAAACGATAACAGTCTCACCCGGAGCATACGAGATTTCTCAAATATCTTCCGAAATTGCTCGTCTTATGAAAGAACAGGGTGATGAACCAAAAAATATTATTATAAACATTCAAAAACATACTTCAAAATCAACGATTAAAGTTAAAAATAACTACAAGGTTGATTTCACAATTGATAATTCATTTAGAGAGTTATTAGGTTTCTCCTCAAAAAAGATTGAAACTAATGGGACGTTTTACAGTGATAATGTCATTCAAATATCCTCAGGAATAAATTCGGTGTTAATTCACTGTGATTTGATTGATGGTGCTTATAATGATGGATTAAAAACAAATACAATATTTTCATTCAGCGCATACTCAACCCCAATTGGTTATAAATTCAATATGGAGCCTAAAAATTTGGTTTATCTACCTGTGTCAGGAAAAACCATACACAGAGTAAATTTTAGGATAACCGACCAAGATAATCGTGTGATCTCTTTTAATGGAGAAGTTATATCCATCAGAATTCACCTACGTGAAGTTTTTCAATAAATAAATACGATGGTTATTGTGAGGAAGCACAAGTTGGGAAAATATAAAATAATTACAGGGGATGGTAGGTTCCAATGCACGTACTACAAGGGTGAAGGTATGTATCTTGGTAGAGGATACTATAAACCTAAGAGACAAAGGGGTGTCGGACATCAATTTAGAGGAGATGGGATAATTGATACTCTCATGGGTATTGGTTCAACTATTCTTAAACATAAAGACCTAATTGGTTCAACTGCTTCTGCTGTGGGAAATGTAGCAGGTGCTGTAAAGAGTATAAAAGATGCTCAGAAAGAATCTCATAAATTACAAGCAATAAAAGAAATTAAGAAAGGTAAAACTCTGTTGTCCCCCAAGAACGACAGAAAATAATTCAAATACTTGGATCAGGGTTTCAAAAGTTTTAACATCTTTTTCCTAAATAAATACAAGTATGGAAGCAATTGATAGTATCTATGATTTGGATGATACTATTATTATCTCAAACTCCACTAAAAAAGAAGATTACTTCAAGGTAAATGCAATAACTGGAACAGACTGGAATACAAATGGTACAAAAAGTTTTGAAATAAATAATCAACAAACCTATTTGAATCTCTCCGAAAGTTTCTTGTTGTGTAAATTTAAATTCACTAAGGTTGGGAATAACACAAACGCTTACACTTGTAAATGATTTCTTCTGGAAAATGTTTGATAGTGTGCGATTGTATATTGGAACACAAGAAGTTGAAGCGGTTGATTATGTCTCTGCTGTATCTGAAATGATGAAATTTACACTCTATACATTCAGTGATAGAATGGGAAAGGGGTCTGTCGAAGGTTTTATTCCTGATATGTCAACGGGAACAAACACAGACCCTGGATATATTCAAAGGAAAGGAATGTATAATGATGATACAAAAGCAGAAAATAGTTTTACTGTGGCAGTTCCTCTTAAAGGTATATTTGGATTTTGTGATTATGATAAAGTTCTGTATGGTCTTAAAATTAGATTTCAACTACAAAGGAATGATAATGAAAATAGATTGCT
Source organism: Eptatretus burgeri (assembly GCF_056783735.1). Taxonomy (NCBI): domain Eukaryota; kingdom Metazoa; phylum Chordata; class Myxini; order Myxiniformes; family Myxinidae; genus Eptatretus; species Eptatretus burgeri. The sequence goes on along the minus strand of NC_140962.1, from coordinate 3,123,636 downwards.
TTTTGGTGTTGGTAATGCTTTTGGTGATCAGAATAAATTTGTAATTGAGGAGATGAGTTGGTATATCAGTGAATATACTCCTAATCTTAAAACAGAAGAGATGTTGAATCGAAGACTTAACTCAAAAAAACCACTCAGTGTATCATACCTCAAAAGAAGATGTCAACACGTTAAACTCAATCAAACTACTTACACGTGGAATTTGGGTGTTCTGGAAGGAAAGCCACGATATCTGTGGATGATTTTTAAAAAGCCAGATGGTGATACTGCGACTGATAAGAATAATGCATTGAGTGATAATGCTAAGGTGAAACAACTTCGCGTTTCTCTAGATGGAACATTTTATCCACGAGATAGATTGGAAATTAATTGGGAAAAAAATGATTTTGCTGAAGCATACAAGTCTTACCAAAAGGTGTGTGAAAGTAATGGAAATAAAGAACCTATTTTGGATTTGACAGCATTTAAAAGTTTGTATACAATCTATACGTTTGACCTGAGCGCTCAAAAAGAAACTATAAAGTCTAATCGAGTGGATACTTCCCTATACATTGAAAGAGGAGAGAGTGAAGAAGTTGATACATATTGTTTGCTTTTGGAAAAAAACAGAATTACATATTAATACAGATAATGGTGTTATGATTAGTCTCACATAATTTTTTTGTTAAATAAATGAGTGGAAAAGTACCAACTGGGGTATATGTTAATCAAATCAATCTTCATAAACTATCATCTTGTGTTCAAAATCAAAAGCCTTGTACGATTAACGTTAATACAATTCAGAGAAAAGGAGCAGTAAGAATTGATGTTTTGCTCACAAGAGAACAGGTTAAAATCTTGAATGACACTGGCTCACTTAAAATTAAAATGACAAAACCAATGTTGAAAAAATATTCAATAAGAGAGACGAGTGGAGGATTTCTCCCATTTCTAATTCCTTTATTTGCTGGTTTAAGTGCGGTTGGAGCATTGACGGGTGGTATTTCAACAGCGGTCAAAACTGCCAACGAAAGGAAGGCTCAACTCCAGGCTCAGAAGAATTGGGAAAGACATAACAAAGAGTTGGAGAAACAAATTAGTGGAAGTGGTGTAATTGTAGATTTTGCTGAAAAACTTGAAGGTCTGCCTGATAAAGCGAGATTGTTAGTTGGAGATATGCTTTCTTCTATAGCACAAGCAGGTGTAAAATTAACGAAAAGAGGTAATGGATTATATCTTTCTAATAAATAAATGAGCATTGATGAGTGGTTGAAAGAATTTGGAAAGAATACAACATCAAATTTACAACTTGCCAAATATTGTAAGAAATTAAAAATTCATAATGTGGTTATTTGTATGAGAGATGAATTAACAAATGTGTCGAAACATACAAAGAATATTATTATGAACTTAGAAGATAATGATGGGAACGGTTCTCATTGGGTTTGTATTTTTAATAGTCAAGACAAATATTATTTTGATAGTTTTGGTCTTCCACCACCTGTTGAAGTCATAAAATTCTTACAGAATGGTGTTTATCAAACATTTCAAGTCCAAGAATTAAATTCCAAGTGTTGTGGTCAATTATGTCTATATGTGTTATTTCAACTCAACAAAAATAAAAAAAATTTTATGATATTATTTTTAATCTAATATAAATGACTTATGTTGGTAAAGATGGTTCTATCTTTGGTGTATCTCAAGAACTGGATATTGATTTATCAAATTATTACACAAAGGCACAGGCTGATCGACATAAATATAATATAAACAAAAATATTAACATGAAAAATGCTTATAAATTAAAAAATTATCCAAGCCCGACTGACGCGAATGACTTGGTGAGATTAAGCGATTTATCACAATATATATACTTAAATAAAACGGCTGTGTATTCTAAAGATACAGAAGTGTTGATATTATCTCCAGGTCATACAGAATTCACAGTTCGAATTAAAATAAATTTTTATAAAGAAGGGCGTATCGTTTGTATGAGAATAGAACAATGGGGTATGATATGAATGATTTAGGGTATAATTGGTCATTTAAAATTAACCTCGAAGACCTGGAACAATTAAATCAGTCTCGTAAGGAAGAATATTATCCACTTGGTATCGAGAATGAGTTTTGTGGAGCCACGATTAGTAAACAACAAATAAAAAGAATTTAATAAGGGTAAATATAATAATGGTTTTGCCCTTGTTTATCTCATGAAAACAGAAAAAACAGGATTATATATAATAAGTAAGGAAATACAAAATGATTTAACTATGGGAAGATGGGGAGGTGTTTCGTGCCATAATATTATTCTAACATATATTTCTAATACATAAATGACAGCAAGAAGGCTTCAAAGAAAATTATCATTTCTGTGTCCAAGCATACCTTCAAGAAAAGGGTATTCGGTATTTTTAATAAATATGTTCTACAACATAAGAATGAGGTATTTTCAATAAAAGATTGGCATTATGCTGATGTTGATAAACCGACAACTTTAGATTTAATTAGAATGTTAAATAATGAAAAAAATTATAAGGTTAAGAAAAGGTAAGGCTCTTTTAGAAATTCAAAAGAAATTTTATTGGTTTCCTGTTAGTAAAAAAAAATTATTTTTGGATACAGGAATAACAAGAAATCTCTGATGAATATATGTATAATATTCTATGGGGTGTAAACGATTCCAAGTATAGTAAGGGATGAGGAAGGAGTTGAAGAAGAGAGGGAAGAGGAGGAAAAGGAGAAGGAGGAGAGGGAGAAGAAAGAGAAGGAGAAAAAGGAGAAGAGAGAGAAGAGAGAGAAGGAGGAAAGAGAGAGAATAAATAAATATTATAGTATGGAAACCAGTGAGATTCAAAAAAGAATAGAGGTATTACAGAAAATAACTCAACCAACCAGGAAGGA
>NC_140962.1:3086276-3098776 GCF_056783735.1 Eptatretus burgeri | reverse complement strand
TTGTTATTCTTCTTCTTCTTCTTCTTCTTCTTCTTGTGAAGACAAAACCTTCAGGACTCGGCTCTTTTATATATAGGATCCAGATCTCCTTAAATACTAAACACCTGTACACATCCTCGCATTGAGGGTGCCTTTTGAGAGCATCTATCATGAACTTTTAAATATATTCGGATATTTGCTTTAAAGTTTCGAAAAGTTCACGTTACTATTTAAAGATTATTCCATTTAATGTATTGTAATTTCGTAAATGCACTATTTTCTCGTCATAAACGACGATCGTCCATGACTGGTCTCGCTATTGGCTCAATCAAGGCACGTGACGAAATATCGGAAGTTGTTGTTGTTGTTGTGTTTTTTTTTCTTCCTCTTTTTGTTCTTGCTCTTCTTCTTCTGGTGAAGACAAAACCTTTAGGATGCGGCTCTTGGACACATTTGTCCTTGTTTTTTTTTGTTTTTTTTTTAACAAGAATGCCCTGTTGACAACCATCAGTTTTAATTTGTAATGCCTTTAAGTTTCACTACCCTTTTGCTTGATGCTATGTTCATGACCATTTCTATGATTGAGATGGTTGCATTTTTGGGTGATCCTTAGTAATGACTCAAGTTTACATCCTCAAACTTGGAAGGTCTGAAATGCAGGGTTTGGACAGGAGCATCAACACAACAGTGCAATGGACCGCTACTCGGAAGAAGCAATGTGCATTAATCATTTTTCTTTGAAAAGGTTGCTATTTGTATTGGATAATTATTTTAAGCTTGATTAGTCTGACCTGAAAGACAGAATAAATGTAATTCAAGGAAATGGATGGGTGGAGGGTCAGAGAAATATTCATTGAGAAAAAAAAAAATGCATTGGAAGGGAGGCAACAAAGTGATTGTCACAAACCATGGTTCTGCAATCATTCCATGTCCAAATTTTATTTCATCGAGAAGAATGACACAAAGTGACAAATCCTTCACGAACTTCATCTTTTATTTTCTCACTCCCCAAACCTTTGAGGTAACAATAAAGTAAAATATTTATGGTTTACACCATGCATTAGCTCCTGAAAGAACTATTTATATTCTTTATACTTTAAAAACTCCAAAGCAAAAGAGAATAAAAAGTAAAAGGAGGCTTCAACGTTTCAGGCAGCATGCTCTGCTCATTGACTGGAGGAAAAATTTTTTTTTTCTGCTCTTTGCTTTGGAGTTTTTACAGTATAAAGAATATAACTAGATTTTTTTTTTTTTTTTTTGGAGCTAATACATGGTGTGAACCATAAAACTTTAATTTATTGTTATTCCACCATGGAAACTTTTAATTCAGCGGCTGACGGGGCTTGAACTCAGGACCCTAGGATCCCAAGCTGCCACGCTAACCACTGAGCCAACACCAGGCTATAGCATACCAATATGACAACAGTGTGCAAAAGTCGATATACCACTTTACAAAATAATTTGTAAACTGGAGGGGGAGCACTCGGGAGAGTGCAAAACCTCCGCCGCCAATACTGCTGGGTCACTCAAGTGAACCTTGTATCTTATTCATTAAATATGATGTCAACAGTGCTGAGAGTAATAGTTCTTTTCTCCAACATTTTTTGGGGGGAGGGGGTTGGAAATCACTTAAAACATGTAGAAATGCAAAAAAAATTCTCTATTTTTTTGGGGGGGAGGGGGGGTTGGAAATCACTTTAAACATGTAAAAATGCAAAAAAAATTCGAAATTTAGTTGAAAAAAAAAGTTGAAAAATTTTTTTTTCTCTAACAATTTTTTTGGGGGGGTTGGAAATCACTTAAAACATGTAGAAATGCAAAAAAAATTCTTTTTTTTGGGGGGGAACAATTTTTTTGGGGGGTGGAAATCACTTAAAACGTGTAAAAATGCAAAAAAAAAATTTCTCAATTTTTTTGGGGGGGTTGGAAATCACTTAAAATATGTAGAAATGCAAAAAAAAAAATTCTTTTTTTTGGGGGGGGGGGAGGAACAATTTTTTTTGGGGGGTGGAAATCACTTAAAACATGTAAAAATGCAAAAAAAAAAAAAATTTTCTCAAACAATTTTTTGGGGGGGGTTGGAAATCACTTAAAATATGTAGAAATGCAAAAAAAAATTTTCCTTGAACAATTTTTTTTGGGGGGTAACAATTTTTTTGGGGGTTGGAAATCACTTAAAACATGTAGAAATGCAAAAAAAAAAAAATTCTATTTTTTTTGGGGGGGGGGTGGAAATCACTTAAAACATGTAGAAATGCAAAAAAAAAAATTCTTTTTTTGGGGGGTGGGTAAAAAAAATTTGGGTGGGGGGGGGGTTGCAAATCACTTAAAACATGTAGAAATGCAAAAAAAAAAAAAAATTTCTCTAACAATTTTTTTGGGAGGGGAGGACCAAGTCCAAAATGTAATGGCATGATCCTTGGACCATACCTAACCCCCCCACCAAGTTTCGTCGAAATCCATCTAGGAGTTTTTCCGTAATACTGTTCACAAACAAACAAACAGAAAGGGGTGAAAACATTAACCTCCATCCATCTTCGAAGATGGTGGAGGTTAATAATTTGTGACAGTGACCAAGAAAGAAGGCAGCCATTTTGAACTTTGGTCTCCTTCGCATGAAAGATGATGAGTTTAAAAAAAATAAAAGATAAGATGAAGACAATCATTTTCAAAGATCTTGTTCTCCAGAACTGCTGAACTGATCATTACGAAACTTCAGCTCCATAATCGATGGACTGAGATGTTTAACATTTGCAAAAGATTATCTCTAAAATAAAATTTCATCGCAATAGCTAATCAAAGTTGACTGTTTTTAAACTTCCAGAAATGGATTTATTTTGTTGGAGAAAACTGGTTTTCTGAAGACTAGATGGGATGAATCTGTGCATAAGAGAGATTTTTGTGAACATCCAGATTCCTCCTGCTGATTACATCTTTGCTCTTTACTTATTCGGGTTCCTTCTGATGACAGTCAAATGGAAGGCCAAATACTGCATTACAGTTTGTACCATATCCTGATGCTGTGTTGACTGTGCTTCCCTGTTGATGGACCTCTGGTAGCTTGTACCTGTTGCTGCATCTGAGCCTGGGTCGTAACTGCTGAAATCTGTCTGGGTTCTTCCCAACATCTTTGTTTTTTTGTTCCTTTCACACTCCTTTCCACTTTTTCACAATTTTCTTTGTTCATTCTAATTCTTGCTCTTTCTTTGACTTTATCTCTTTTACTCTTTATTTCTCTTTCTTTATCTATCTGTCGAGAAGTGAATTTTTGCAAAAATATTTCTGTAAGGCTCACGAGGCTGTGCCTGAATGAGTTTGAAGGTAGAGAAGTAGTGGTTGAAACCCGAATCCTATCCAGGTTCCTTCTGATGACTCCATCTTTGCTCTTTACCGATTCGGGTTCCTTCGAATGATTCCAATGCAGTATTTGGTCTTCCGTTTGATTATGTCTGTTTTTGGCTCTGGAAATGATGAATTAAACACAAGCAAACAAGATGATATTGATGCCAAATCGTTGACTGGATTTACTGCCGAAATCTTTTGAGTTGTGAACTGGTTCCATTTGTCAAGTTTAATTCTCAAATTAGTCATTGAATTTAAACCATACATCAAGTTCATTAAAATTGTGATCAGCTGTTTTACATTTTGATTTGAGAAATGTGCTTGTACCTTGTCAATTCATGATGGTTTATTTGAAATGCTGCTTGCATGCCTGGATAGAGAGGAAGCGATGAATCAGCAGACTGTGTGTGTGTGTGTGTGTGTGTGTGTGTGTGTGTGTGTGTGTGTGTGTGTGTGTGTGTGTGTGTGTGTGTGTGTGTGTGTGTGTGCGTGCGTGCGTGCGTGCGTGCGTGCGTGCGTGCGTGCGTGCGTGCGTGCGTGCGTGCGTGCGTGCGTGCGTGCGTCAGAGGGAAAATAGGCTCACAGGAGAGAGAGAGAGAGAGAGAGAGAGACAGACAGACAGACAGAGACAGAGACACGAACAGGTTGGTGGGTAGAAGAGGGGCGGATGAGATGAGACAACTATATGCACATGGACTGGTCGAGATGAGATCCGAGTCGAATGAATGCATTGAAAAGGAGAGTCAATGGAAAATGTTTGATAGCTTTTAGGGGCTGTTGGGAATGACATTTAAAACATTGTTTTCTTTCCCTTCATCTCATCTCACGATTCCTTATCCCTTTTCTCAGGCTGGTGAGATGCCAAAGTTATCAGAGGGACTTGAAAAACCTTTGCGTCAGCTTCAAGTAAGATCAAAATATCCACCCTAACCCCAATCCACGTTTAACTACTCAGGTTATAAATGCCTGGTTATAATACTTGCCAACTGAAAGAGGAGCTTTTTGAAGGAAAAAAAAATCCATATTTGTTGACATTTTAAAGCTGTCATTAATGCCTCAATTTTAGCTCACCTGGACCGTAGTTCTGGGGAAGTTATGTGATGCCGTGCTGTCTGTCTTTCTGTCCGTCTGTCTGTCAGTCCACAAATACTTGCAACTTCTTCTCTGAAACTACACACTCGATTTTGATGAAACTTTACCACAACCTTCATCACCATGTATATACCAAAGTTTGTTCATGGCATTAAAAAAAAATCAGGCTCAAAGGGGCTCGATTGGGGTTGGCTCCCAAATACGTATTTGCTTTCTTCTCAGAAACTACACTTGCAATTCTGATGAAACATGAACACCACCTTCATCACCCATGATCTCCCAAAGTTTGTACATGACATAAAAAAAAATCGTGTACTGAGAGGGTCGATGGAGGGAGGTTATTGCGGGATTGCTCCCCCCTCCCCCAAACAGGTATTTGCTTTCTTCTCAGAAATGACACAATTTCGATGAAACTTGACTTCAATCTTCATCATCCACGATGTGCCAAAGATTGCTTGCGCTATTTTAAAAAATCAGGGTTGAAGGCCATATACGGGGTTGGGGGGTGGGGGGGTTGCTCCCCCAAAATTGGTATTTGCGATAACTTTGGTACATTTTGCTGATTCCGTCCCATGTTGACTTCCTCCTCAGTATCATTATTCTACCAGGTGAGCGCCCAGGGGTATAACCCATATTTTTAGTTGACTGTTATTCTTTGAATTCATTATTTAATTACCATTTTATGTTCTTCATATGAACAGAAGAGAAAATAAAATTCGAGCAAATGTGGCTTTTATAACTGCTGTAATTAATAATTTTACTCAAGAAAACATTACTCTCAAAGCACCGACTCGTGTTATTTTTCTTTTTCAGAAATGTATACACCCAAAAAGTTGATATATTGTCATGTAAAATATCGAGCTGCTTTTTATTTTTGATGTTGCACCAAATTATGTTTTCTTGGGGATTTTTTTCCTTTGCTCATGCCATGCTGGTAAGCACATCAACAACCATTTAATATGATCTTCAAAAAAAAAATCAAGAAAAGGTGTGTGCGTGCGTGTGCGCGTGCGTGCGTGCGTGCGCGCGCGTATGTATATGTGTATATATATAGATATATATATAGATATATATATATATATATGTATGTATATGTATGTATATGTATATATATATATATATACACACAAACATATATATATATATATATATATATATACACACACACACACACACACACACACACACACACACACACACACACACACACACACACACACACACACACACACACACACACACACACACACACACAATGGGGAGAACAAGTATTTGATACACCGCCGATTTTGCAGGTTTTCCCACTTACAAAGCACGTAGAGGTCTGTAATTTTTATCATAGGTACACTTCAACTGTGAAAGACGGAATCTAAAACAAAAATCCTGAAAATCACATTGTATGATTTTTAAATAATCAATTTGCATTTTATTGCATGAAATAAGTATTTGATACATCAGAAATACAGAACTTAATATTTTGTACAGAAACCTTTGTTTGCAATTATAGAGATCAGACCTTACCTGTAGTTCTTAACCAGGTTTGCACAGACTGCAGCAGGGATTTTGGCCCACTCCTCCATACAGATCTTCTCCAGATCCTTCAGGTTTCGGGCTGTCGCTGGGCAACACAGACTTTCAGCTCCCTCCAAAGATTTTCTGTTGGGTTCAGGTCTGGCGACTGGCTCGGCCACTCCAGGACCTTGAGATGCTTCTTACGGAGCCACTCCTTAGTTGCCATGGCTGTGTGTTTCGGGTCATTGTCATGCTGGAAGACCCAGCCACGCCCCATCTTCAATGCTCTTGTTGAGGGAATGAGGTCGTTGGCCAAGATCTCGCGATACATGGCCCCATCCATCCTCCCCTCAATACGGTGCAGTCGTCCTGTCCCCTTTGCAGAAAAGCATCCCCAAAGAATGATGTTTCCACCTCCATGCTTCACGGTTGGGATGGTGTTCTTGGGGTTGTATTCATCCTTCTTCTTCCTCCAAACACGGCGAGTTGAGTAAAAACCAAAAAGTTCGATTTTTGTCTCATCAGACCACATGACCTTCTCCCATTCCTCCTCTGGATCATCCAGATGGTCATTGGCAAACTTCAGATGGGCCTGGACATGCGCTCGCTTGAGCAGAGGGACCTTGCGTGCTCTTCAGGATTTTAATCCATGATGGCGTTGTGTGTTACTTATGGTTTTCTTTGATACTGTGGTCCCAGCTCTCTTCAGGTCATTGACCAGGTCCTGCCGTGTCGTTCTGGGCTGATCCCTCACCTTTCTCATGATCATTGAGGCTTCACGAGGTGAGATCTTGCATGAAGCCCCAGACCGAGGGAGATTGACTGTTATCTTGAACTTCTTCCATTTTCTAATAATTGCGCCAACAGTTGTTGCCTTCTCACCAAGCTGCTTGCCTATTATCCTGTAGCCCATCCCAGCCTTGTGCAAGTCTACAATTTTGTCCCTGATGTCCTTTGACAGCTCTCTGGTCTTGCCCATTGTGGAGAGGTTGGAGTCTGATTGATTGAGTGTGGACAGCTGTCTTTTATGCAGATAACGAGTTCAAACAGGTGCAGTTAATACAGGTAATGAGTGGAGAATGGGAGGGCTTCTTAAAGACAAAACTAACAGGTCTGTGAGAGCCGGAATTCTTCCTGGTTGGTAGGTGATCAAATACTTATTTCATGCAATAAAATGCAAATTAATTATTTAAAAATCATACAATATGATTTTCAGGATTTTTGTTTTAGATTCCGTCTTTCACAGTTGAAGTGTACCGATGATAAAAATTACAGACCTCTACGTGCTTTGTAAGTGGGAAAATCTGCAAAATCGGCAGTGTATCAAATACTTGTTCTCCCCACTGTATATATATATATATATATATATATATATATATATATATATATATATATATATATATATATATATATATATATATATATATATATATATATATATATATATATATATATATATATATATATATATACATACATATACAGGAGGCTGCAAAATTAGGTATACAGTAAGACTCTACTTATATACTGTATACCTACTTTTGCAGCCCCCTGTATCTTCTTCTTTCGGCTGCTCCCGTTTGGGGTCGCCACAGCGGATGATCCGTAAGATCTGCATAGTGATTTGGCACAGGTTTTACGCCGGATGCCCTTCCTGACGCAACCCTGGTCGCCTCTTACGACACAGGGATATAATGCACCGATTCTAACCGGGGCATACACCAGGCCCAGTACACTGGTACTCACTTCGCCGACCTCGGAAGGATGACAGGCCTGCTGTTGTGTGTTAATTCAAGCGGCCAACGGGGCTTGAACTCAGGACCTTTTGGATCCCAAGCCGCTACCCTAACCACTATGCCAACACCAGGCTCGCAGCCCCCTGTATGTATGTAATGTATGTGTGTGTATATATATACATACATACATACATACATACATACATACATACATACATACATAGATATTGTTGCAAATTCGGGACGGCCGCGCAACTCAAATCGCGGCACGTCGCCCACCGGAGGAACAATTCTGTCGTGACCCTCTCGGAACAACGCCGGGAGCTAGTCACGGGTGGGGGTTTAACCCCACCACGACCGTGCCAATTGCCCACCCGCGCAGGATAGGGTTGCTCGCCAAATTCTATCTACCCAAGTACCTGCGCGGATGGTCGACCAGGCGATCGTACCACGCCACAGGCCGACTCCGGACACGAACCGCTTAAGCGGTCCATTCCGTGCTACAGTGATAACCGAGCGGTGTTATCGTCGGCCTTGACGGTTCCGATTAATTACTAGGATGTTGCACCCACTACGAACCTCTTTCCGTGATGAAAGATGGAGGGTCAATAGAGAAAAGACAAAGCGAAACGGGCACAGTTCAACAAGCAAGCATTTTATTCACACGCATGCACAGACAAGCACGTAAGGCACGTATTTACAGCAATACACAATCAAAATGCACATGGAGCAATTAAAACAAAAGAAACGATGCAGAGCTACAACCGAATACGCGTACACACGGCAACACAAACATTTCTGCTTTACGAGACACGGCGCCACAAGATCCATACAAAAACCCCAAAGAAAAGAAAGAAAGAAGTCGCAACTTCCCTTTGGCTGGTGAGTCCCTCTCCCGCGACTGTCAGCGTGGTCGCGCCCGGCCCGACCTCTCTCGCAGCCAGCGAACCCTCTCCGGCACTTCCCGTCCGGGCGCACAGGTCCACCTCGCAACAGGCGCCGCCGCATCTCCTGTCCGTGCCTTCCTGACAGGGCCGCTTGCCAAGGCGCGGGCACAGGACCTCTTCCTGAAGACCAACTCTCCACAAAAACCAACCGAACCACCAGCCAAGACAAAGCGCTCCTTGCGCCCGCCCGTGTCCGTCTTTTATCGCCCGGGGCTCCGCCCTTCGCCCCGCCCCGTTCTTGGCTCCACCTTCCTTCGAGAGGGTTCCCGAAAAGGGCATTCCCTCACGCTTCCCTCCACCCCGCTCCGTCCGGGGGCCGAGGGAGTCAGTTTTTGGCTCGGAGCCAGAGAATTGGTCCCCCAAAAAGATGCCCCACCTTTACATGACCTCTGACCTTTGACCTGCATCGCTCTTCCTCCACTCCAAAGCGCGAGGAAGTCAGATGGGAAAAACAGGCGGGAAAAGCCCACCGAGCATCCTTGTTGGTTTTGTTTGTTCCTCCGCGGAGATCGTAACCGCACGGAGCCTGTTGAATGGCGAGTGGCGAAGATGTGGTAGCGTAGATGGTGGAGGTGGCGTGGTTGCCGCTGTGATGGGGATGGCGTGGTTGTTGAAATGTTGTGTGTTTGAAATAAAAGATAGAAAATGAAAAACGCCAAACTCAAAGGATCGCAGCCCGAATGGATCACATAAATTCCCTCTATACAACGGGTTTGGGCTAACTCCACATGTACTGAGAGATATCTCACCTACGGGTCCTGAATGGTGGTTTGCGAATTTCCACAGCCGCAACACCACCCCCTCCCCTTTTTACAGACTCGTCCCGAGTCGTCAAATTCTCGTGTTCCATCATGTGTAGTTTTCCCCTAGTATGTTTCACCTTCGGATCCCTGAGTGCGACATTCATGGTATTCGTGTCCCCAAAATAAATAACCTGAGGGCTGAGTAACTAAGTAAACAAACCCACTCACACGGACGACTTAAATAAAATTGCCGGCGCTAGACAGACATGCTGGGGCGCACTCATATTTACAGTACATCTTACTTACAAATTTTACACTAAACCATGGCCCAGGATCAATGGATCTGCAAAGAGAAAGCAGTTAGCAGGGAGCCAGGCTGCTCGCATGCAGTCTCTGGCTCAGCAATGCAGGTGACAGGGAACGTGGCCGGCTGCTCACACACAGTCTAAGGCCTCCCCCTTTTAAAATGAACACAGTGAACCACAACGGTGCATGGGCTGCACAAACGCAGTCTCCTGGTGCGGCTGCCTGCAAGCAGTCCCTGCAGAACACTGAACGGGCACTGACGCAAGCAACAAAACGGTGCACGGGCTGCTCAATGCAGGCCCGTGGTGCAGATGGATGGATGGATGGATGAACGCAAACAAGCAACGATGCATGGGCTGCTGGTGTAGGCCCGTGTTGTAGCTGCCAACAGGACAGTTCTTGCAGCTTGCAAACTGTTGCTTGATGATCCTGGTGCACATGGCAATGAACAAGGGGAGGGCAAAGCAAAATTGAATCGGGGCAAACTGATGATGTGGGCAGTGGGCATGGCATGGCAAAGGCAGGTCGGCAAGGCATGGCATGACAACGCCGCTGCGGTAAAAACAGCCGGCAGATGAACTGGCCGGCGCAGGCCTTGCAGCAAAAACAGCCGGCAGTGGAGCTGGCCGGCCTCTTGCCTTGAGGTGGAGGGAGTGCGGTGGTGCTGGCCACTCGGAAGGCGGGCTCGGACCTACCTAACTGTCTCCCTCCCACCAATCGCCTTTGTCTGTCACTGTCTATACCCACTCCCTTAATTTGTCAAACCCAATTTAGCCCCCCTTTTACTTTTTTGTTGTTTTTATTTTTGTCTTTCCCCACTATAATTCATCCCCCAACCCCTACGTTCCCTTCCCGGAGGGGAGTGAGGGAGGGCTAGCGTCCTGTGTCGAGGCCCAACTCAAGCCTCAGGATGGCCTCCCCAGACTTCAGCGATCTTAACCCAAAGTGGGTCCAGCGGCCCACAACGAGAGCAAAGGGATGGATGGTGCGGAGGGGTACACTTCCTAATCTACCCTATCCATTTAACTGTTAAACTACCCCGGGGCTTTCAACAAGCGCCTCGCGCTTAAACTATCGGTTCAAAAAACCAAGATTCCCGTCGCCTGTGTTGGTGTCCTCACAATTTCGGGCCTCGCCCCCCCCCCCAATTTTCTCTCCGTGCCCTCACATGGTCTCATGGCTGGGATCAAGACCCTCTGCCCATTCTCCAACGATGGCACCCCCGGGCACTACACTGCCTCCAAGCCTACCAGCTCCCTAAACACCGGGGAGTGCCCTCCCTGGAAACTCCGCTGAAACGCTCACGTGGCAGGCTGGCTTCCCGGGCCCCTTTCCGATGGTCACCCGTGCCCACAACACTGCCCACGTGGCTAATGGCGCCCCGGGCCCCCGCATCATGCAGGCGCACCCGTGCCCACTACGCTATCCCGGCCCCCCATGGGCCCTTGGCCTACTACGGCCGACTAGCCTGGTGCCCGGGGTACCCATTCAGCGATACTCACCTTTCGCAGCCACGCTCCCAACCCGTCAACAGGGCTCCTGCACCCCTCCAAATGGGTATCGAGCCTACATTCACACCAACAGCAAAACGACCTCCATTTTGTCAATTTAACTAACCCAGCTAACTCACTCGACACTGACTCCGGGGTCGCTTGGGCGGGAATCACTCCTCCCCCCAATCACTCATCGCACCATGCATTCGCCATTCGCTCCATTCACACAGACCCGCTGGCCTCACTCACCCACCAAGCACATGTTTCCACTTCACACTTCACAACTCTTCAACTCGCACATCGCTGAACCCTGCCATCCTGCTCACCACATCCCCTAACTACCTCGTGCTCCCACGTCGTCCCTTACACTATAGCACGTTCCATTTAACACTACGTATCTAAGCTACGTCCTCTCGACACATTCACTGTCTGTCACTGTCCCCAAATCATAAAATCATTTTCCCAACCCAAATCTCAACTAAAATCCCTCTAACTAATCCATTCCACATGCCCCATGAGGACTTACCTCTGCCCCATGAAGCTGGTCCAGCTAAGCTCACCCTTCCCCCTAGCTAGTTCCATCCTGTGCCCAGGCCAGGGGGTCTTCCACCCCTTGCCCGGAAATCCTGTTCACCCGAAAGCGAGGCTTGCTCTTTTTTTTTTTTTATTGCGAAGCACCAGCGCGGCAACTCGCAACCTGCGCACCAGCGTGGCAATTCAAAGCCGCGCACCTTAGGCGTGACGTCATGGCAGCTGTTCGCGTCTCTCGTCCCTCTTGGACGGTACCATCCGGCAGGGATTCACCCTCCTGCCGGATTCCAACCATACACGCATCCATGACGTCACCCGGCACATAAAAAAAAACACAAGCCCCACGTCTCGAGGGGTTCCCCACGCGAACACATGTGCTCTGCCCGTTGGCGCTTAACACACCCGCCCGCGTGGAGAACCCATCCGGTCCAAATCCGAAATCCTGCCTAAACTTTGTCCGTCCGCGGGATCGGCAACATCCACCGCTGGCGTTTCCGGACCGGGCTTCACTCCCGCAAGCGAGCACATGGCGGCCTCGTGCGTTGCACAGCACGGACCGCGCGCTCGCTGCTGGGTGAACCCGGCACGGTCCCCGTTACATCTACGGCCGCTACCTGGCCCGTGTCTCTCTGTCGCCGTTGTCGTCGCCATTCAATCCACGCACACCTGCGTGTTAAGACGCTCACACTCCACTCCATTACACCCACCCCGGAGACGCGGCTGCGTGCTCCCGCATGCCGACCGACATCTCCCTTACATACCGCTCTCTCACACACACGGTCTCTTTCACACTCAGCCGCTCACTCACTCGTGCCATTT
>NC_140962.1:2988776-3078776 GCF_056783735.1 Eptatretus burgeri | reverse complement strand
CACCATTGTTGGGAGAGTAGAAGCAGCATGTCCAAAGTAGAGTGACCAGATCTGAATCTGAATTGATCATCTGAGATGAGGTTTTTGCAGAAAAGGAATGATTTTATGTCAACTGTGATGATGGATTCCATGACCTCGTTGATGATTGGAAGTGCAGTAAGCTAATTGGGCTGTCGTGAAGAGGATCCGTTTTTTTTCACCTGATCTATCTATAACGCCAGGTGTGTGTGTGTGTGTGTGTGTGTGTGTGTGTGTGTGTGTGTGTGTGTGTGTGTGTGTGTGTATGTGTGTATGTGTGTGTGTGTGTGTGTGTGTGTGTGTGTGTGTGTATGTGTGTGTGTGTGTGTGTGTGTGTGTGTGTGTGTGTGACCGCTGTTTCTCAACAACCACTGGTCCGATCTAATTGAAACTTGCCAGATATATTGCTGGGGACCTGAGGATGTGCCTTTTCAAGGTTTGATATTAATCGGACAAGTGCTTCCCAAGTTGTGGCCATTTATTTACCAAACCAATGACAAGACACGTCGTTGCGTGGGCGTGGCTGATGGGGGAAGGGAAGCTCAGCCGCATTCCCCATTACGGGTTACAACGTATGGGCTTCCGGAGAGTGATGACTTCGTGTATTCTAATAATTTCTCGATTTCTTATGCGCATTTATAGATAAACATAATGCCCCAAGTTATGATCGTTTTCATATTAGACGGTGCATAAATTTCGGTAACATCAGAGTGAGCTGGTGTGCTCCCAACCAGGAAGTAAATTTTTTTTTCTCTCTTCTCTTCTCTTTTTGTTTTTCCTTGCCACGACATTGCGAAAAGGTAAAATACGTTGGCGCTAATTGAATAATTGGGTATTAAAACTCAATTGCGAATAATCGTAACTGCGAATAATATGCGAACTTCCGGGCCACGCACATACGGGCACACGAGAGCGAAGATATGGCCTGTGTGGTTGTTGTTTGCTCGCGGTTTGAATATTTATTTATTATTATTTTTTTTTAATGGCACGTATTAGTTTATCTAATGCTGTGATGTTGGCTGATTTTCAATTTACCATGTGGAGGTGGAAGACCAGTCCTCAAGTGTAACAAAAATTTTTAAAACCCTGAGAATATGCGAAACATTAATGTCAAAGCAGGTCACACTTTATGACCCGTGCGTGTGCGTGCGTGTGCGCGCGTGTGCGTGTGTGTGCGTGCATGTACATATATTTTGTTGTGTTTGTGGGGTATGTGGAGTAATTTCATAGTATAGCATGGTCTGTGAACGGGAAGGAGACATCTCGATGTAAATTAAGTCAGGAAAACGGTCAGCTATAGTTGTTACGTGTCACCACACAGAGGGTGGTGCTGTGTTAATTCTGTCTGGTTTAAGGCTAATATCTCCCAGTATGTGTTTGCCCCCTGTGACCTTTTCCTTTGTTTTTGCATTTACAAAACCGGAAATAAAAGAACCACGTTTTCAACAACAACAATGCCGAACATTTCCAAGCAGGCAAAAGAAACCCCGCTTTCCCGGCTTGGTCCCGGTAAGTCATGCCCCCGATGCTGAGGATTGGTCGGGGTGACGTGACAAGGTGCAATGGAGACGAGGGCATGATCGGAGACCAGATAGTTGATGTGAGGAACATGGTGGAGACGAAGTGTCTCGCTGGTTTGCTTCTCGACACGACGACGAAGGCTGCGCAATTTTCTTGTTCATGCTGTGTGAATTTGCCTGCATGCTGGATCAAGACTCACCATTGTTTGATCGACTGAGGCGTGAAGTACATTTATGAGAGAATGAAGAAGACGAGTACGTCTCAGCCATAACTCGGTGTTATCCTGTTGTGTGTTCGAAGAGTAAGGTGGGCCATCGTTGATCAAACCTCGTGTAAGAGAGGAGCGGGGTCGGCAGGTTCGTTCTTGAGAAGAAGCTGTACCACGGTAGGTGAGCCCTGGCGTTGAATACCACCACACAAATTACCTCACGCACGTTTCCCGTGTCAAGAGCAGCTTGGCACCATTTTGGGTGCGGTTTCTCACGCAGGACGCCGAGGTTCGATCCCTAAGCTCCTAAAAGATCATCTCTGGATAGAGCTAATTGCCAGAATAAAGGGAGGATTTTCTTTTCTTTTATCGTTCCCCTTGTCTGTATCCGAGTCTGTGCAGAGAAATCTTGAAATTAACTCGAGTTTAACTCACGTTTTTATTTTCATGCTTTGATTTATTTCCATTATAAACATTTGATTTATGTTCATTAAACCCTTATTTATTAAGATTGCTTGTGTCTGTCTATTCGTTGTGGGTTTGAGTGGAAACCCTTGTGCTTCTGTCCTGGTGAACGCCTCTGGTACACGCCTTTGCTGCTCTCCATCACACACGTGTTATAATTTCCAAGGATAAACATATTCGGCTATCCGTCCAGGCTGGTGTCCACCGTCCCGTCCATGACAATTGGATCGGCGTAATTAACTTAACCCCCTTGACATGACAATATATATTTTGAGGCTATACTTACATGTTTAAATGATCATTTTCTTTTGTAATGATGTAATTTGAGGAATCGTATGCAGTGAATTTGTATTTACTATAAGCATGCTTATTCTTGAAAGCTGTTTCTCTAGCACCAATGGGGAGATATTGCATGTGCTTGAGTAATAAATTAATTTATTCTTCCTCATGACTATGTGTTTTGACATTTAAATTCTCTGCTTTAAAAAAAAAATCTTTCCCAATTTGGTACAGGAGAGTGCAAGAAGGATAGCCAAAGTGTCAGCAGAAGCGAAGTTACAAGTGGATGAAGAAGATTACCTCGCATCATTTCGACCTCACCTCATGGAGGTTGTGTATTCCTGGGCTAATGGTGCCTCCTTTGCACAGATCTGCAAGATGACAGATGCATTTGAAGGTATGGTCTGGATTTTTCTTTGGCATGCTCGTGGAGGCAAATAAGTTCATCTTGATGAGTTCTTCTTATTGCACAATTTTTCATTTGCACATGATTTCGCAATCCGAAGCTTTGAGCAGTTATTAATTATTCATGAGCAATCGATTATTTTTTTTTTCTTGCAGCTACACCCAGGTAATTAGGCCACTTGTCTTTTTTTGATTTGAGAAGTGCCTCAAATGGTTAGAAGGTGATGAATTAAATTAGATGGCCCTATCTCTCAGTGGTGAAGCATCTACTGGTTAGAAAGTCACCCAGAAGCAACTCCAACATTGCTGCTGCAGATAAACAGAACAAGTGATACAGCTTCTTTCTCCAAAGCGTTACTCGAACCGACGTCAATTACGGATTGATTCCTTCTATTGAAGTGTGGGACACTTGCCGTGCACATATATTAAGTTGATGCATTATTTTTCCTGTTATAAATTCTATAATTGTACTTTATAGACCTTCATTGAATGTTCATTTGTTTTCTCAGTGCATTGGTGTGATTAGATACCTCACATATCTGAAAATTTCAAATATCCAAAAGGGGGTCACAGCTGTTTTATACAACTGAGGGTCTTTATATATACATACACACACACACACAAGCAGAGTACCTGCCATATGGGCGATTTTGGTCCAAGCATGCAACACGTTCTTCTGACGCATACCTTTATTTGAGCGGTGTATAGGCAACTGACAGCTGTCTCAATCGCTTCCGAAAATAATAACAATTAAAAAAATTAACCTGAGTTGCATGCATGAAGCTAAAACATACCTACTATTTATAATTCAAAACACCTCGCTACACTGGAAAACGTGGGGACAGGAATACTGTACTCTGTAGGGTGGGGTTTGTAATACCATCTCGCACCTGGAATGTTCCGTGATGGATTCCGACCTGTGTCGATTACCAATACTGATCTCGCTTTCAAACAAAATCATTTTTAATACAAGTTGAAGTTGGAAGTAAAAATAACCGTTCTCATCATGCGGAAAAATTTGGTTTGTGACGTGTACGTCATATACGAATTGGTAATGGACCATTTGACCATTGCATATTTTTGGAACCTGTGTAAAAAAATTAATTTAAATGTTTCATTTTTTTGTTGTTGTTAAATAATGTCGATATACCGGTATATATAGGATGACCCCACCAGTATATCGATATCGAAAAAAGTTGATATTGACATTGCCTATAATAGGACTAATAAAATTATCTTTTTTTATTTTTATTTTTTCTGTTTTTATCAAGTTTAGTTTTGAGAGGCTTTCCAGTTTACCTTGAGTTGTGCTCACAAGTTTTTGAAGAATGTCATTTAGAAATCTTTATTTTAAATTTATCACAATCTTGGTTTCCTTCTCATTCAAACTAAGCTGTTTTATAACAGTCAATGTTCTTATCTACCATATAGAACACACAATGTGTGTTTGTTTGTGTGATGACTGTCCCCATTCAAAAGGATGATTTAAGAAGGATTTTAAAGGCCAATCTTTTAATACGGCTGTGTTCACTGCAGTCTATTTTTGTCAGGATATAAAAAAACTCAAAAAACATTTTCCTTGAAAGATAAATTACGTGTCTTATTTTGGAAATGTTGACTGTGACTTGCAACTGGGCCTCACTGGCGGTGTACAGAATAAATAAATAAATAAAGGTGCAGGGAGGTGAAATTCGCTGCATGTGATGTGTAACATAGTGGGGCAACTTAGCATAACAATTGTGCATTTTGTGAGGAAAGCACCAAATTTGGCACACTAGTAGCCTATCATATTATGAACAGATTTGGATATTGGGCCATCTCAAAAATTTTGATGGCAGTGGAAAATGGCTGCCACATCCATTAGCAGCTGAATTTGAGATGGCCCAATATCCAAATCTGTTCATAATATGATAGGCTACTAGTGTGCCAAATTTGGTGCTTTCCTCACAAAATGCACAATTATGCTATATTTAGCTAAATTGCCCCACTAACATTCGCAGAGTAAAACGAGTGTTCATTTACATACATGTGTCTAATAAATAAAGAAGATGTAAGCACACCTGACGTTACGCCGAGGTTTCAGGCTTTGGCACGTTCACAAGGCTGTACCCTCAAAGTGAAAGGTCCCAGAAGATAAAGAAAATAGGGTAACATTTGTACATGTAATGTTTTAAAATAATGCTTTTTCTTGCTACAATACATCACATCTTCCAGTCTTTGAATATTTCGAATAAAACATTCCAACCCGTCATTTTTGATGGGCTTTTACCTGAGTAATATTAGAAAACACTGGTGGAGGCCTTGAGTAAATTGTTAATGTTCGTAACTCCTGAATGTCTCAGACTTTTGAATAGCAGCGCAAGTCTCAAAATAATGTGTATGGAGAAGACAAATGAATAATTTTGTTGAAATAATTCTCATTATTATTATTTTTATTATTCGACCCTTTTTTGACCTTTTTGTTTTACTCTTATTTGTTTTTACCATGTTGTTTTTCAGCAACCACTTGTCTGATTGACACAAAATTTTCAGGGTAGGAGCAACCCCCCCCCCTCAAATTGGAGAATATATTTATGATAATTGTGACATCATGGGTCATGTGGTATGGGAGCCATCTTGGATTAAATGCAAAAAAATTAAAATGTTATACCTCTGAAACCCCTGATCAGAATTTTTTAACTTGGAACATCTCATTCTACTCAAAATGGGGAATAAATGATTGTAAGGATGATGTCGTCAGTGATGTGGTGGACCAGCCATGAATGTTTTAATCAAAATCCTTGTTTACCATTGAGATTCAGTGTGTATGTTCAGGCTGTAACATTTTTACCAATTGAGCTTTTGTCATCAAATTTTCAACAAAACTTCATTAAGGGATTGTGGAGAACACAGAAGAATAAAATGTGTAATTTTTTTTTTTAATTGACGTTTTCGTTCGTCAAGGTTAGTTCGAGTACAAAGTGGATGCGGATGTGCTTATCATTTTCAGATGCTTTCTCGTTGTGATTGTAATGGATGGATGATCCTCCTCTTGCCATCAGGCATATAAAGCTGCCGAGGCAGTTTCTCTTGGCTCGGAGCCACAATTCTGGACGGCTCACCACTCTGAAACATACTAGACTGGCTCACTTCCCGAAAGCTGATACTTATTTTATCAACCTCGGAAAGATGACAGGCTGAGTCAAGCCACCGTTGTTATTTTGGCATAGCTGAGGCTTGAACTCAAGACCTTAAGATCCTATGCCAACCACTTTAACTGTCACACGCACGCACGCACGCACGCACGCACACACACACACACACACACACACACACACACACACACACACACACACACACACACACACACACTTTCTTTCTATTTATTTTTAAATTTGTAAAGGGGAAAGGAATCTGGTTGTCCTAACAGGGTTCTGTGTGTCACAGGGATATCAGATTTAAACAAATGCAGAAATCTGGTTTTTGAAAATTATATCCTTGTGAATTTTTCATTTCTGCAGCAAGTTAAACTATTAAAGTTTATTTTATCAAATAATGTTTTGTTGATGTGTTGTCATGTGAACGGGATTCCTGTTGGGCCATGAGCCAGACCCAGTAATTTTTGACCACCCGTACCATCCGAGGGGAATAATGCTCATCGTAATTTTTGTCAGGGTATACATCTCTACAGTCAGAAACTATGTGATAGCATTGCATTGGTGGTAACCTTTTGTGTGTTATTAGCCGTTTCGTAACCCCATCCCAAAATAAACTTTTCTGATACCGACATAAGACAGAAGAAGACATTCTATTTAAAACTAATGGTTCTCTCTTATTATAGGCTATATCTTCTTGAAAATTGTTAAGCATGTAGCTCATGTTATTTGCTTTTCAAAACAGTTGTTAAAACTAGCCGAGCATTTAGTGTTTGCAATGACAGGCACTGATCGTCCAGTGCTGATACATTGTAGAACATATGATTTTGTTTTCATAAAAAGTGGTACGGAAGTTTTTTGCCCATACCCTAACTAATGGATACCATGTTTAAATACGTCAATTTGAAGAAAATTTAATCATAAACTAAAATAATAAAATATATTTTAAGTTAGATGTACATTATAAATGTTATTATTATTATTGTTACCCCACCCCCCAAAATTGAGGAAACGCTCACTGGAAAGGGTACATCACATCGAGTCAATGGCATAGTGGTACAGGCTAATATTTATGGGCCACATCTCCCCAGAGTTCAACTTCCGTGTACTGAGAAACTGAAGCAGAGATCAGTCACCATTGAGCACCAAGAGCTGGAAGTATATGTAGCTGGTGCACGTGTGGGCCCACAACCTCTCTCAACCAAAGAGGACCATTTCCAGGAAACCAATCAAGCCGCTCAAGCAGCCCGCAATAAGAACCTGGTGTGGATGCTTGCAAGACAAACAGATTCAGAGAATCAGACAATTCCTAACTGGACTAGGTTTAACATCAGCACTAGAGACCAAGTGCTAATCTCAGAAGATATTGTGGGATATCTGCCAACCATCAATGCACCAGCCACAGAGTTGACCACAGTGTTTGAAATCCTGAACCGTTCAGAACTAATAAGGAAGGAACTACTTCTGGAAACGGTTGTGGTAGTCATGGATCAAGCACTGTATGCAAAAGCCACTGAAATTGCCTGGAAACATAAAGAATGCTTTTCCAACATTCTCCTAAGAATGGGAACATTCCACATCATCTTTAATGCCCAAGCAATCCTTGGAAAGCGATTTCGGGATGCTGGTCTAAAGGACATTTGCATCGAAGCCGGAGTAGTTGCTGAAGGCATGTTTAGCATGCTTAACCTCGGCATGTTTAGCACTTTTTGTTGAGAAGCAAATGATCCGAGCAAAAGGTGAGACAAATTTCATTGTTAATTTTTGACTGATAAAAAAAAAATGTTAAGTTGCAGTAGGATGTCTTACCTTGTACTGGTAATTTTGCACAAAAGCTTATTTCAGGGTAGGCATACAAACAGGGTGAGAACACAAAAAAAAGCTACCACCGATGCAATGCTATCACATATTTTCTAACTCGGGTTGCATACCTTGCCAAAAATCACTATGAGAATTATTCCCCCCAGATGGTACCGACCAACCCTACTGGTTTATGGGACTATGTGGCAATAGTTTATTCGTACTAAGAAAATGTGGTTTGTCTTGACTTTTATTGTCATCTAGGTTCTATAATAATGTGCTAAGTACTGTGAATAGTTAAAGGTTAACACAGATGGAACAGTGCACTATGAAAACGGTCAACGTTCCCTTTCCCCTTTCTGTTCTCTTCTCCCCTCCTTCTTTATCCTTGGGAGTTGTTCTTGTGTTGTGGTTGTGAAACTTCTTCTGCCATGGCTAATTACACTGGCCATACCTGCAAGATACCCCCAACTCACATATGTGCATTGAGAGACCGCATGAGTCCAACAAGTGCACAGAAAGCACCAGCTACCTTCTTTCAGGATTCACACCACTGATGTTGAACAATTGGAGACACACAAGGCATATTGTGTGCAGAATAATCCATTGGCCTGTCTGGGGAAAAGAAAAAGAAAAAAAATAATTAAAATGACTGTCTCCACTAAAAAGGTGGAAGCATGTTCTATGCGAAATAAAGATCTTTCATGATGACACAAAATTCACCAATGACATTGATATTCCTTCAGTATTGACAATGTAAATAAACAAGGTGGTTCAACCAGTAATGAGGAATAATAATAAATAAATAAAATTCGATACTCGATCTGATTAAGGGGAGGCTTTCCCTTGCGATCGCCCATGACCTACCCTTGGCCCGCTATCTGATGGCCATTTATTTATTTATTTTAGACCACGATTTGACCTTCAACATTTAGGGATAGAGTATCCAAAAAAGTCAACATAATGTAAATCGGAGGAAAGTTATTGTGTTTTTATCAAAAATGTGTTTTTTTGTTAATTAGGTTACAATCTGGAAAAAAGTAGGTCAAGGACAAATCAAATATCAGGTGCACAACTTCAGTGCAGGTACACTTGTGATGAAGAACATATTGGAAGGCCAAGTGGTCTTTGAGATGCTGCATTGGCAAAATTGAGCAGTGGGAAAAGCTTTCAAAATATTTATTTATTTATTTATTTTTCAGAGCAACATTTGACCTTGACCTTTAACTCAGAGAGAGGTATGATGTAAATTAAATGTAAATGTGCTTTGTTCTAAGGCTCTAAGCTATCTGGAAGAGGGCAATTTTGTTCCGTTCGGACAATCCTCAGTCGAGTTTTGGTGAAAATGAATTAATTTTATACATCATGACCGAACCATAGACATTTTAACAGAGTTAAAAAAAAAAAAATTGGCAAACCGGCATACTTTCTATTCACATTATTGATGCAAATTTCGTTCCGAAAGTCTTAGCCAGTTCTGAGGTACAGGTTGGACATTGAGAGTGCAGGGGGAAAAAGCAACCTAAATGGTAGTTTAGTACATTTAGGGGGTCGAAAACTCTGAGGTACCATTAAATATCAGAGCACTAATTGTTGAAATAAACCCTAGAACAGCAATAAGCTTCCCCCTGTCCTATGGGGGGGGGGGTAACAATCTACAAGGTTGTGAAGAAATTCAAATGTCTTGGCAGTGTTCCTGCCAATGGTGTCGTCATTGATGAAGACATCAACAACCACCCTTGTTTTTGGGCACTTTCACCATCTTAAATGGAAGCCAAATGGGATGATGTTTCAAACCAAGGTCAAATTGTACTCGGTAATTGCCATTACCACAAAAACGTACTCGATCTTCCAAATGTGTCGCTGGCATGCCATCTTGGGTATTCAATGGTAGGACAATGCCTCTAATGTCAAGGACCTTAAGAGAGCTCGCCTTGACAGCATAGAGGTTATATTGTACTTGACTCAGTTGTCGACTCAGTTTTGGTGGATTGGTGATGTCTGCTCTGGATGGATATCACATCCCTAAGCAACTGCTGTATGTCGAGTTTGCCAAGGGAAAAAGGAAAAGTGGTGGCTTGAAGAAAACATTGAAGGACTCGATCAAGAAACCCATGCAGTCCTGTGGAATTGATATCAACAAATGGGAGTCATGCATTTCTGATCACAATAATTGGTGCCACCAGGTGACCTTTGGAGTGAAAGACTTTGACAACAATGGTGGTTGTGAACAAGAATGTGACATCAGGACAACCAACTGAAGCAATGTCTTGTCAGAGCCAGCCTGTTAGACAGCAGAAACCAAGCCATGTGTGTGGCTCCAGGATTGGACTGTTCAGTCGTCATTTGGGTGATTTGACAAGACAATTACTGATTTCCTTGAAATTTAGGGTCCAACAACAATCCCATACCCATTACCTACTAGCTGCTCTGTATTTCATACCCAAAATGGTAGACAGAGCTCTGTCCAGCCTCTACCCTGCATCAGCGATGGGCCCAGATGGCATTAACGACCCTGTTCTCAAATCCTGCTGTCCTGCTCTTGTTTTTCTCTGTTATAATCATTCTGTATCTAGCCACTTCCCATCTAGCTGGAAGACAGCTAATATAATATCATGTCCTTACCGATCAACACCGACTGGACGGGCAGACCGAACTGACTGTTACTCCCATGGACACGTCCGATTAATGGCGACTTTGCATGCACGGGAATGCAAGAAGCTCACAAGAACCATAACTCTCTTTAAACAGGATTTATTCCCAAACAAATGACCAGGGGAAGATTGATCCAATGGAGAGTACGACATTCGGGTGAGGGGGAAGAAAAGGGATTCAATGGATAAATATTTATATACAACAAGGATAAAATCGATGGCACCTCACACAAGACTTGCTCACAGAAGGGAAAGGGTAATGAGAACCGGGGATAGCCTTAGCTCTTCTGGTGGAGATGCCGAAGCAGGCACGACGAACAGGCGACAAAGCACACAGGTATAGTGACGAATTGGTGAACAGGGAGAAGGCAGGACATGAGCAGGTAGGCAGGACGATGAAGCAGGGAGACGAGCAGAGAACACTTCTCAGGCGAAGCAAATTTTTCCACTCTCCTCGTCTCTCTCCCACTGTCTCCCCCTGCGTACTGAACACCTCACCCCAAAAAATGCCTCCCCTCCCTCTCTGGACAACCTGGCCCTTTGTGAGGCAATCCAAGCTCCTCCCCTCCAGGGACAACAGAACTCCTCCCCTCTCTCTCTCTCTCTCTCTCTCTCTCTCTCTCTCTCTCTCTCTCTCTCTCTCTCTCTCTCTCTCTCTCTCTCTCTCTCTCTCTCTCTCTCTAAGGCCACACCCGGTCCCCACCCGGTGGCATGACAGGAGGCTGCACGTACAATTCCTTACATTCAACCCTAACTATTTCCACACACCACCCTCCATATGGTGCACATTTAAACAAGACAATTGTTAAGATACATTTCCCTACTTATTTCATTGAGATTTCGAGCTACTTGAACACGGACCATGCTACTTTATACATTTCTATCTATACTGAAGTAATATCTACCCCCCTCCCCCTCATCCCCCCCAACAATAACTAATTTCGAGGGAATTTAAAACATCTATCAGCTTTCTTCCAATTATATGTAAAGAGGATACATCATCACTGCTGATATCAAGTCATCTCTTCAAAAGTCTGATCTGACCCTTAGTTTGATTCTGTCCTGCTTGCTTGTCTTTGTATATCCTGCTGCTTCTCTTGAAACAATGGTCAGCGACTCTAAATCTCAAACCCGGACATCTCCCTGAACATATCTCAGGCTTTTGATAGTCTGGCATTCTGCTGTGCTTGCCAAGCTTACTACCTGCAGCATAGAAGGCTGCCGACATGACTTTCTAACTTCATCCAATCGTGTAACCAACATGCTATATTAACTGAATCGTTTCCTCTCTTCTCCCAGCAGAGGCACAAGTGCCCGAAGGCAGTATATTGAGCCCACTTTTGGTCTTCTTATACATAAACGACTGATTCTCTCAAATTGCCCCTTCATCTTTGCAGATTACTTCACATCATACCTTACGGCATCCCTCTGACAGACAGACAGACAGATAGACAGGCAGCAGCTGCACGTCTCGCTTGCTTGCATGAAATTGACAATTGCTATTGCTAAAAGGGATGTTGCATTTGTCAAATCATCAAAAAAAATCAGTCTCACCCTCTGACAATGGAAGGATTGTCAAATTAATCCATCTATTTATTAATATAATAACAACTGGAAGAGGTTCAGTCTCCTGAACTTCTCTGGCTCACCATGACCCATCACCTCTCCCAGATTGACCACTTGACAAAGATGGCCTTCAAAGCCAACTGTATCCTGCCTGCTGAAATAATGATGATGTTTATCCTCATCATCATGCCATGAATCTGGGGTGTGTTCAGTTACCAAGTTTCTTGTGGAGCGCTTGCCAAGTGGCTTAAACACTCAATCAAGCACTCCATTAGAAGCCGTTGATAAGGAACGGCTGGCTTGGCAATCGCTAACTAGCTGCTTGGTAACAACACACCACTGGACATTTCAACAGCATACAGTACATGAGTATTTTCATTGTTATGAAAACGTACCATGTTCAGACCCACACATCCACCCACAGGCACAAACTCAGCTTAATATTGTGATGGTTGTGGGGGTACATAGAGGAATCTAATAGGGAATATAGCATCGTGTAGAGTTGCTTGGTCCATGGTCATGTATGAGACATCTCGATGTAACTAAGCAGGGAACCTGTGAGTTTAAGTGTTACGTGTCACCACACGAGGGGGTGGTGTCGTGTTAACTAGCTAGGACTTAAGAATAAGGTTCCCCAGTATGTAATCACCCCTCTGTGACTTTTCCCTTTGTCTTTTAACCAAAACCATGAGAAGGAACAAGCCAGGTGTGCCGAGCGGGTAGAGGCCCCGTCTTCCCAGGTTTCGTGCGAGCAGGCCACGCCCCGGAGGCGGAGGATTGTTAGACGTGAGACGTCGAAGAAGAAGAGGGTGTGGGAGGCTTCCTACTGAACAGAACGAGGGATTGGCAGAGTGAACACATGAGGCAGAGTTGATTTGGAAGAGAATCAGAGGCGGGAGTTCAAGGTTGGCACATTTTGAGAGGCAAGGGGGAGAGAGAGAGGCAAGGGGGAGAGAGAGTGCACGTGAGAAGAGAAGGAGAGTTCAGGGTGAGTGCAAGCATGAAGCAAGACCCTGGCTTTTTGGCTCTTGGTTGAGTTGTGAGAAACGGACCCCGAGCCTCGTGGATGTCATTGCGGGTCGGTGAGGGCGATTGACGCACGAAGCAGCTACATGTCTGAGCCTTGGTGTTGAGTGCCACTCACGGAGTGCCTGGCTTGCGTTTGTCCTGCTACGAGAGAAGTGACGGCGCCACCTGCGTGTGACGGCACGTGCGAATATAAGCGCCTCAATTCAAAGTTCCACAAGGACCAGATCTGGGCCAAGTGAAGTACAAGAATAGTTAAAAGGAGGGATTTTTTTTTCATGTTCCCTTTGTCTGTATTTGAGTCTGTGTGAGGTGGTGCCTCGACTTTAGGATCTATTTACTTTATTATTATCATTATCATTACCTTTTGAATTATTGTCCTTTGCAAATATTTGTTTTATTTTAATTAAATGAAGAAACTCGATTCATGTATTTGTCGTGGGTTCGAGGATAAACCGCCTGCGCATCTGTTTCATTCCCTGTGCTCCACCACCCGTCCGCCATTGCCCTCCGCCAAGCCTTTCGAGCACGTGTTAAAATCTCCGTGGATCAACGTGTCCGCCTCCTAGAAAAAGGTACCGCTCGGATGTCCCAGGAGCTGGTGGTGTTAGTTGCCCGGCACCACAAATTGGGTTGGGGGGGGGTTAACCTGGGCTGCCCCCTCCCCCCAAACAATATATGAGATGAGGTGACAGTGAGATACCTCACACAAAACTGCCACGTTTGCATATTTCCTACTCTTGTTAATCTATTCTTCTTCTTCTTCTCCCTCTCATAGTAATCAGCAAATAAACTTTCTATCCCCCATCATGTCATTTTTCCATGAGTTTTTAGTATGTTAAAAAAATAAAAATTATTAGTGCATTCCTGCTATTGCAGACATCACTGTGTGATGACGTCATGTGCAGACGTCTTTTTTCATACTTCACACGCGGGATATTGATTGCAAATTCTGGTAAGCCACACGTCACTGTCTCAGAGAGAAAATAACTGCGTTGGATATCCGGATAATGATAATAATTGGACACTCCGGATAATGTCCGATAGCAAGTGTTTTCATGTCATACCACTTCTATGTTTACAGGCAGTGTGATTCGCTGCATGCGGCGGCTTGAAGAGCTCCTCAGGCAGATGTGCCAAGCAGCGAAAGCCATAGGAAACACTGAGCTGGAAAACAGGTTTTCAGATGGTGAGTGGAAAAGAAGGGGGGCTGGGCTAATAAGTTTTAGATGGCTAGCTTAAACTGCGATGGTCGTCCTGGTTTATTCATCTTTTCATTTGAGAAGTGTCTTGGAAATGTGCTGTTTGGTATCCAATTGCATTTTGGT
Source organism: Eptatretus burgeri (assembly GCF_056783735.1). Lineage (NCBI taxonomy): Eukaryota > Metazoa > Chordata > Myxini > Myxiniformes > Myxinidae > Eptatretus > Eptatretus burgeri. The sequence goes on along the minus strand of NC_140962.1, from coordinate 3,064,372 downwards.
CAATATTCATTACTCAAACTGAACGTCCATTAGTGTTCTTGGAGTCCAATTTGTTCAACTCTGAACCGTGACATAAATATGAAAATAAAGAAGTGGTGAAACCACCTCTTCAAAGAGGTATCCTCTGGACTTTTATGGACGAATATAGGAAGTACTTTGTGTCCATACACGTAAATTTTTCTTGTGACTGTTTAGTTTGCACAAATGGTATTAAAGTTACGACTTTATGGCATTGCTGTTACAAAGAACCCACTGCGATGATTGATTACTTTTGTCATTATTGCAATGCATCCTTTAAATGTTTGAAAGCATTTAATGAAATAAATGATTCCCAGATAGAAATCCAGAATGAGAGGCAATTCTGGTCGAGCCAAATAAATGCTCAGAGTTTTGTTTGGAGAAATTAATGACCAATGGTGTGCGTGTGTGCACATGTGTGTGCTCGCTTTGTAAATATTGAGCTTTTAATGTATAAGGTGTTTTAACTCTATTTTCAGGAGGTTTTTAAACATTTAATTCAGATGTCCCTGCATCATGAGCTCCGTTTTTATTTTTGGACACAAATCTAGGATCATGTTTGAGTGAGGTGGAAGAGGGTTGAACGGCAACATACTGACATTGAGGTAGTAGGATGACAGTTGGACGCAAGTAAATGAACGAACAGGGAGGGAGGGAGAACATGGTAACCTGCAAGTAAGAGATTGGATTAATGGGGTAGAACAAGATCACTGGGAAGTCTTTTTGCATGCACGTGCATCTTTTGTTCTTTCTTTCCTTCGTCGAATAACATAACCATTTGAATACTCGGTATACGGCATTGTGGAAGTATTTCCTGTGTCGTACAATGACACTGCAATGATAAAAGGTCACTCTGCGATGTGCGTTGCATACTTCACACTTCATGTGCAATGCATTACTCAATTGTGAAGAGATCGTGTCATTTTCCTTTTTGGAAATTGTTGGAACTTCACAGCACAAGGGATCATTGAACGGTGCAGCAAATACACAGTCCTCCAAACTTTGTCTGTTGGCCCAGATTTGCCCTATTTATTTAAGCAGATTCCATTCAGCTGAATCATGCATTGATGGGACGTGTTGAAAGTGCAGAAAGCGATAACAATATAGATCTGGGTCACTCGACAGGCAGTCTGTGTGGTTTTCGGCTTCATTGTGGAGATGCCTATTCAGTGCTCTCCTCCATAATCGTTTGAACTCCATCTCCATGGAGTCAATTGCCATCATTATTGCAGATAAACCAATCTTTTTAATTTTACTGTTAAATTCTGTATTCTTGCACCCATCAACCTCATGAGTTCCTTGAAGCTTGAGCATATTATACAGAAATATAGCATGAACTAGAAGGGCACTCGGTAGAGCGCATACCTCCACCACGTAATGCCTGATCTACGAGAACATATCGGGCCCAATACATTTTTGAAATATCATGCTATACGGCACTTTATCGTTTTTGGCCCAATCTCTCAACGGTGAAGAATCACTTTATAAATTAAATAATTCTCGTATCCAGATCCCGATTCGGATCTTCACCAAAATCTAATCTATTCGTCCATGTCACACACCCAACCTGTCCACCAAGTTTCGTCTGGATCTGTCTACAACTTTATGAGATATCCTGTAGTACAAACAAACAGACAGACAGAAAGGGGGTGAAAACATAACTTCCTTCACCTTCAGTGGCAGAGGTAACTCGAATGGTACTCAGTAGAACGCATACCTCCACCAGGCTGAACGGTTTACATTTTGCATCCCACGGGTAGGCCAAATCTGCATTTGGACCTGCTTGTTCTTGGCTTGTCGCAAGGTATTATGTACACATTTAGGACACAGGGGACCAGAAAATGAAAGTCATTGTATGATTAAGTTTTGCATATCATTTGTTAGCCAACGTCATGGGGATTCAGGATCTATTTGGACAGAGCTTAATTCTTCCTCTTTCTATTGCTCTGACAGGGTCAAAGTTGGTTATCAATTATCTGTATCAAGGAACCACTCATATCATTCTAAAATTGGTCTGATGTCTTAGATATGTATTATACACTAATTGGAAACCACATACATGGAGAATATTTGGTTTACCTGATATTTGACCTTGAGCAAACAGGTCAAGGTTATATGAAATTAACAAATTGATCAGTGTTCATTCAGGTCATAAATATATATGCACATAAACTTAACCATAGAAATACATGCTGTGATGAACCAAACTAACATCTTAGGATTAAAAGTGCAGATTTCTTTAAAACGTTATGTACTTCCTAACGACCTTTGATGTTCTGTATACTGAACACAAACTGGCCTTTGGTATTGATTTTTATATCATAAGGCCATCTTGGTAAACTTATTCTATGGTTTTAAAATCAAGCTTATTGCTACCAGTAATTTTGTAGCAGCTTGGTAAATGCAATTTGTTACGTACTTCCTAACATTTTTGACCCAATCATGGAAGTGAACCGAAAAACTGGTATGTGGTAATGATCCATGTTGAAACTTGCCATTTTAAATCATCACTTTATGCAGAAGTAAATTGCTATTTAAGATGTTCTATCAGATGCATTTCAAATTTCTGGAATATGATTTTGTAAGCTTCACTCTGACTGGGGGAAATTTTGCAAAATCTGAGGTTTTACACATTTGAAGGTGCCAAGATATGCAGAAGGTCATAAGAAATGTACTGTTTTGAGGAATTGTTCTATTCTTATGTATAATTATATATATATATCAAACAAAAAATGCATTTTCAACCATTTTGGACAACATACACAATCATACATGTAACCCATTTCTAAAAAAATGAGCTATAAAAATTGAAAAAATAGCCTGTGTTTGGATAAAAAAAACATGCTTTGTAAGCAACGATATCCATAGGACCCATAGCAAAGTATACATTTTCTGAAAGCACAGACACTTGGGCATTATATAACATTAAGATTGTTTATCTTATTAAAACTGGGTTCAATTTCTAAGCTTTCTCCTCATTTAAGACCACAGTGTACACAATACCATGCTACAAGCCTCTTGTCACCCACCCAACTCTTCCACCAAGTTTTGTCCGAACCAGTCCATATATTTTTGAAATATCCTGCGAACAGACAGACACAAACAAACAAGGGTGAATGCATAGCCTCTGTCCACCTTTGGGCTGAAGATGAATGGTTGTGGATTTTCATTGCCACATTGCCAAATGATGCAGTTGCCTGTCCAACGAAGTAAACTGAGAACTAGTAGTAGTCGTGATGGTCCATTTTATTGTCATCAACAATGACTGCCCTGGAGGAAAAAGGAAAAGTCTAGGGTTTCACTTTTTGTGTGTGCACATATGACTGATTAGACCAATACACATTGTACCGTGTCCACATGCAAGACATATGAGCCCAAAACAGTGGCTACTCTTTGGTGTAAGGAAGCGAGAAAGACTGCTTGCTTCCTTACACCAATCTACTCACTTTGAAAGACCACAGGCATCAGCTCTCAAATATTTGACTTCCTCGTAAACAGTGAATCTCCACAGAGCACTCTTGGGCCATTGCCTCACAGATGTTCGGGGCTAAGCCCCACTTGTCAACGAGTGTTTCAATGTATCCCTGTTAACCTTTCCTTTATCCACTTACAGAACACTTTCCCAGCTTTAACTTTCTGTAGAGGACACATTTTGGTAGTCTTGTGCCTTTTATACAAAGGAAGTGACCTGTCCACATCAATCAGCAGTACTTCAAGGCTGACAGATTGAGGTTGACGTGGGACTTTAATCTTGTGCCTCGTTTCCATGCATCACTCAACCCGGCTTGGAAATGCAGCTGTCCCCGATAGTGTGTTGCCACGTTAATTTAGCCCACATGTACCGGCTGCCAAGTAAAGCTGAGCCCAATTCTTTTCACTCTTTCCTAAAGCGGGTCGAAGCGACCTGGTCGGAAGTGCATCACAATCCTGACAAATCGAGTCATGAGTGTGCACAAATATTTATTCCACGACTGGGGTGAGTGGGAAGCAGCACACTGTCATGGCAGTCATTTTGCAGAGCCACAACAACAATTATTTTTAGCAACTGTTGGAACTGCACAAGGGATTGTTGAGCGATATAGCAAACACACAGTGCTCAAAACTGCCATGACGGCTGAAGATGGTTCTATCGTATCAAATTCCTTATCGCCATGTGAGGTGACGGCATCATTAAAAATGCTGTGAGGGAATATTTGGAGTCAAAGGGTTTTCAAAGTAACTTGCAAATGACTTGGTGAAATGGCAATTCGTACATAGTGAGTGTGTGTTTATTTAATTGTTTATACACACCAGGTTTTTGATGTTGACATGTCCTGTTATGCCTTGTAGTGTGCTTAAGATCCTTTACCAACCACTTTAACTGGTGCGCGCGCGTGCACACACACACACACACACACACACACACACACACACACACACACACACACACTCTTCTTATGTTCCTGCATTACCTTCTCACACATGGGATGTGATGAATTTTGTTGTTGGTTTCTTTCATCAGAATATAATTTGTCAAAGGTCAACACTCAGCGTGGTTAGAGTAAATAAATAGCTTGCACATAAAATGGATGCTGAAATAGTAAGATGCCACAGATCAGGATCGCTTGTTCGGCCTAAGTCACATTTGCCACGGCGTCCGTGGGGTCTCCAAAATCTACGGCCAATAGCAATTATACAGCGGCCGCAGTATTTCCACGGTCACACAATGTAGCAGTCACATATGTTTTTATTTTTTGGGGAGCTGCACGGCGTATTTATAAATTGTGGAGACCAAATCAAAGACCGTACGGCAAACCCCACGTTTTCGATGTCGCACGGTGACCTTACGGCGTTCCTGCGGTGGCCATTGAATTTTCAAGGCAGACGCAAGGTGCCCGCAAGGCAACCGCAGGGGGGCCCTAAGGCGAACGTGCAGCCAGACGGACGGTAACGAATGGGTTAATATATATATATATATGTATATATATATATGTATATATATATATATGTATATATATATATATGTATATATGTATATATATATATATATGTATATATATATATATATGTATATATATATATATATATATATATATATATATATATATATATATATATATATATATGTATATATATATATATATATATTTTTTTTTTCTTTTACCAGTTTTTGTTTCGGCTTGTCGAATTGCTACGGCGAACGTAGAAATGAAAAAAGTTATAACTCCGCGTTATAATTCCACGGCGACCTTACGGCCTGTAAAATATAGCCATACGGCGTCGGGCCACCCTGAGGCCACCTCAGAAACTCTGCGGCCACCGCACGTTTCTGTCAATTCAGAGGGCGTACGGCCGCCATATCCTCGCCGTAGAGCAAATGTGACTTAGGCCTTAGGTCTTAGAAATTGTGGAGACCGAAAACGTGGGGTTGCCATACGGTCTTTAATTTGATGTCGCACGGTGACCTTAAGGGGGCCCTGCGGCGGCCATAGAATTTTCAAGGCAGACGCAAGGTCGCCTCAAGGTGCCCGCAAGGCGACCGCAGGGGGCCCTAAGGCGAACGTGCGGCCAGACGGACGGTAACGAATGGGTTAATTTTATTTTATTTTTTTTTACCATTTCTTTTGTTTCGGCTTGTCGAATTGCTACGGCGAATGTAGAATTGAAAAAAGTTATAACTCCGCGTTATAATTCCACGGCGACCTTACGGCCTGTAAAATATAGCCAAACGGCGTAGGGCTACCCTGAGGCCACCTCAGAAACTCTGCGGCCGCCGCACGTTTCTGTCAATTCAGGGGCGTACGGCTGCCGTATCCTCGCCGTTGAGCAAATGTGACTTAGACAGACGGACGCCGATTAGAATATTGCCCCACCCCCCATTTTTCCCAAAAAGCGTGGGACTAAGGCCTGTCTGTCTGTCCGTCCATCATGCCATCGTCTCCTAAACAGTTGAGCAGAAATTCACCAAACTTGGTGGTTATGATCATCACATGCCAAGAAGATACGAGAGCAGGATCATTTTTTGGTCCCCGGTCACCTGGGGTGGGGTTAAAAAGTCAAATACCAAATAATTAAATAACGGGTCCATTTTAAAACATTTTTTTGAATCAAACGTTATTCAGTAATACCCCGGTTTACATCGCCCCTTTTTGTCGTTTCGCAAATATGTTCTCATGTTATCAACAGCACAATCCGATTTACGTCATGTTAACTCGCACTTATGTCATAAACCTCTTATTCTCGAGCGTTTTCAGAACTTACACGACTGATAAAGACGCGACACTACAACACGAAAGTACCAAATCAGGAGTTAGCAAAATCACCGAAAGAACTACTCTACTTTTCTTCACACAAAGAAATTTGCTGAACTGTACTGTACTGTAGATTGTCTAAGAGACATTGTAAAATTGTTACATTCGACCTGAAATTAGAGATTTTTCGTCAAATGAATGCTGGTGACACATGCCCGTTGATGTTGCTGGGTCAATAAGTTTGCCTCCAATTGATAAATGTGCCCACGTTTATTAAATAATGAGGAACAAGACATACCGCCAACTTTGACCGCTTCCAGAAGAGGTTTATTTTTATTTAAATATGTCTGGTAATTGGTGGGGGGTTTTTTTAAATATGTTTGGGTGACCCTTGTATAATGTGCATTCTGATAATGCATGTGGTTCTTATGTAGGTCTTCATTTTTTGCTACAACACGGATTTAATTCAACAACAACAACAACAACTGCGCACCGTCGTTCTGAGTGAATCGTTCGCTCACAGTGGATTATTTTGCCGTGCTCCACCGGCCCGGGCGAGTCATTCACTTCCAGAGGCTGAAACTATTGCTGCAACGCATGTAACAAGTGGCATTGGAGAGAATGATCAAGTGAATAATAAGAAGAAGAAGTCAAGAAGGTCTCAGTCATTGGAGGTCAAATTAAAAGTTTTAGATCGGTTTGATCGAGGTGAAAGCAGTATTGGTATTCAAAGAGAGATGGGACTTCGTGATACTATAGTGAGGACCATTCATGACAATTGTGATAAAATCCATAAGAACACTCGGACAACAACAAATCTCAGTGTGTCCAGAACTGCGAGATCTCAGCCTGATGCTGTTGAGAAAATGGCAAAGATACTGACCACTTGGTGAGAGCATCAGAACTAAGAGAACAACCCTTGTCTGGAATGGTCATTCAAGAGAATGCCAGGAGTTTGTATGGCGATCTAACCAAAGATACCAATGATCCAATGCCTTTTGCTGCCAGTCATGGGTGGTTCGAGCGCATGGATGGTTCAAATCGGTGATTGTGGATGGAGCTCACTCACCAAGCCAGGTGCTTAACCTCTGAAACTGGACTTTATTGGAAACGCATGCCCAGCCACACTTTCATCTTTATCTCTATCAGCTCTGGCCTGAGGCAGTGATTGAGTTCAGAGGTTTCACAGAGGCTGAAGTCAGCGAAGTAAGGCAACAAATTGTGGACATGGCTCTGCAAGTGGCATTTGAGGAGGTGATGATGTTGAGGACTTGCTTGTCTCACAGAGGGAGGAGCTGAGCAATGAAGATCTTGTGGCTCTGGAGGAGGAGCACATCAGAGTGGAATCAGAATCAAGTCCTGAGGAGGTTGTGCCAGTTAAAACCCTCATGACGAAGGTCATGGCTAAAGGTTTCAAATTGGTCGATGACTCCATGGCCATCTTTGAACACTATCCCAACTGCATGAGAAGTTCCAAAGTGCAGAGGGAGGTGGAGAACGTCCTGGAATGTTACAAGGATGTCAACGAACAGAAAATGAAGGCAGCCACTCAAGTCTCCATTATGAATTTTTCTTTTTTTTTTAATCCCAAGCGAATCAGTCTCCATTTCATCTTCTGAGCCTTCAACCTCAAGTGGACAGCCTGCCACACTTGAATAAGCCTGCCACAAGCAATATGTCCTGTATCCAACCCCAATCATGATAACACTTATTAAAAAGTAATTCCTTTTAATGTTTTTATTTGGTATATATTTTATTTACGCATTGTTAACTGCTTTTTTGAGGTTTTTATGTAGGTCTTCAATCTTAAAAGGTTTAAATTGTCTCCGTTCGTTACATAACCCCCATTTTTACATGTTAAATATTGCCCCGATTACACGTTTTCGGATAATGTGGTGTTTCGTGGGAACGCATCCCCCGCGATATATAAGGCAAACAGCTTCAATATAACTGTCATGAATCAAAAAGGAGAAAAAGCAAAATATAAAACCTGAAGTGGTGACCACATCCCCCGCAAAATATAACACCACACCCCCTGCTTATTCCATTATTTCTTCTGAGAAAAACTGCTTTGATTTTCTTTTTTTCGATACTTTTCAGGAACTCATCCGCAACGAAAACCGGGATCTTACAGTATATGATGCAATATGGAATTATTATTTATTTTGAGGGGGGAATTTTACCCCTGGTGTATGCCCCAGAAGGTGGGGAACTTTGGGTCACAGGGTTCAACAGAAAAAAAAAAATTAACTAAAAATCTAGCATTGTCATTCCTGATGGAACTCTTTGCAATCTTTCAACTTTGCATTGGGCTTGCCTGTTTCTTCTTCTTTAAAGAGGAAGAAGAAAAAGAAGAAAGATTAGTTTCCGATCGTAAATAAGCGAAGTCACAAGTACATGCACACGTACATGCATGAAAAATAGTGCCGCATGAAGGATTTCAGTCGGGACTTTTCCTTTCCACGTGACGTCATGTCATGGTACTCTCTCTGATCACTGAATGACAGTGTCTGCATTTCATATTCCTGCATCAAATTGATTTAAGATTTGAAAGTTGTTTTTGGAACGTTGACCTTGTTCATGAAAATAATTTTACACAGCAACACGGACAAAAAACACAACTATCTGCTGCTGGGGTAGGTGTCCTTTAGATTTGGAATCAACATGCTAAAATTAATAATGTCAGAATTGATTCAGCACATCAGAATTTTTAGTTATAGAAAAATGATATTTTTCAGGCATTTGTATATTTAAAAAAGCTCGGTCTCTGTGTGAGTCTGACCTTCCTTCCGTCTCTCCATGTGACTATATGTCTTATTTACGTACTGTTGGAATGTACCTTTCGACCCTGAAGACCCAAAATTCCCCTTTGATCTTAACACCATTTAGATCCTTTATACCCTTCTGACAGCTTAGACCCTTGACCATTTCGACCACTTGGACCTTCTTATGTCACAAATAAAATTTCAAATAAATATAATATCACCAATATTACAAATAGATTTGTCGAAAATAAATGCTTGTATTATGATTGGTGTAAATCATGCCAACACAGCAAATCTATGACATCAAACTCTGCAACGATGTATGAAGAGGCGAGCGTAGCAAGCCGGACCACCCTAGTTATTTATTAAAAAAAAACAAGTATAATTGCACAATACAAATACATTGCACAATATAAAAACAATCGTATAATGTGCAGTAACTGCTAATGATAAACTGAAGCACATTGAACAACAAACACATTGTATAAACTATAAAGTACATTGTTGCGGACCCGGGGTTGGGGGCGAAGACCACGAGGGGTGAACTACCTTGGGTTCCCACCAGACTCTCCGGTGTCGCAGGCCGTCGCACACGAATAACTTTGTGACAAGGTGGGTCGCTAATCGACCGTGAACACCAGTAACTCGACCACGTGACTTGGGGTCCTCCGTCTGATACCGTTTACCTAAAGGTGACATTATCTAATTACCGGGGGGGACACGCCCTCGGTACGCACTTGCTCAAACCGGATCACCTTACCAGATCAGATGCAGCCGAGCGGGACTGCCAAGCACATACCGGCTAGGAAACCTATTGTTTCCGGCCGGAAGTCTCGGCAGTCGCCCTCGAGAAGACCAGGAGAATCCAGGCCCTCAAGAAGAAGCAGATCCTGGCAATCGCACACCAACAGCGAGCGAAGAGCCAGTCAAGGGGAGGCAGCAACGAAGAGTAGAGAAGTGAGCGGGCGGCTCCATGCTCCCCCTTTTCTAAGCCCTGGGCGAAGGGTGGGGTGTTGACCCAATAGCGACGTGCTGACCCGAATCCTGCTCCTCTATTGGGCCACAGCGGCCCTATATTGTCTCAGTTGTCCGTTCGGTTTGGCGCGGTTCAGAGATCCTGACTCGATATAGGACATGCTCCCTGAGCCGGCACCCCGGTCCTGAACGTGCTCAGAGTGCAGTCTGAATGTTGAATAGCAACGGACTTTCCCCGCCACCCACGGGCCCCCTCATGAGCCAAAATGCACACCTGTGCCCCGCACCAAACTCCCTGATCGCCCTTATTGTGACCCCTCCTCACCGCCCCTGTCTTACCATGGTCTGGCGACTGGATGAGGGTCACATAAATTCCACGTGCTCACCCAGGACGTCCCCAGCGAGATGCGATCGAGGTATTCACGTCTATTGCTTGGCCCAGTATCGCGTGGTGCCAAGGACAGCCTGAGTCATGCAGTACTCCTCTATTTATAGTGGTGAATGGTAGCGATGCAGTGGTACAAGGGGGTGCGGGAATATTTTTCCCGTGTGCAGGAGGCATTTGTGGTCGAAGTGGTGAGCGAGGTATGAAGTTAAGGTAAGATGCCGGTTGGGAATTGGCGTACAGATTTCAATGAAATCATGGCACATGATGCCCGTGCATGGGTTGTGTAGTGGTTCCTAGCCACAGGAGGCATCGTGGTGTGTGTATTATCAATCGCATATCTAATGGCGCGTGTTCTTGCATGCTTGTTTTGTACCATGGCTAAAAGGACAGGGTTAGGGTAGGAATCAGAATATGAGATGGAGATAGTTACTAGATCTAATTACGAGACCCACGCAACGCACTTCATCCTGTTAACCCACTAGACATGAGGGGAAGGTCTAATTGCACGAAGACAAATTAAATAACTGCCTGAGGATCACTGTATGTTTGGTGCCATTGCCTTCGAGGCATGCGGTTTTGCAGAACCGCAACAATGTATTCACTGTGTTTAGAAATGCTTTCAGCACTTGCTTTTTACACTTGTGACTCGCATTGGTTTGTCTCTGAAGAAACCAGCAGTAGTCCCCCATCATTCATGTTAGGGTTGAAATGCCCCTGATTGCGTCTCCATTGTGCTGATATATTGGTGGAAACTCTCACCGTGCTCATCACTCACAGCAACAAGGTTGGTTGGGAAGAAGAACCAACTCGGCAAAGTGGGCTGCTCTGTGGTTCCCAGTTTGAAAGCCTCCAATGCAGCCGGCTCCAGTGGCTTCAGTGGGTTCAGCTCTGACTGGAAGACTGGATCAGACAATAAATCCTGAATTTGTGGTCCAATAAATATTCCGGCCTTCAATTTGGCATCAGTTAAAATCGCTCCAAATTTTTGCTTGTATGTGACACCTTGTTTGTCTACGAAGTAGTACTTGTACGTGACCTTGAGACGATTGGTTGTTTTTCCATTTGTTACGAGGTGTATACCTGTCACATACAAACAAAAGCAGTTTCCACTTTTTGGACACGTTCGTCTATTCATATCAATCTGAAATGCAATAATATTGTTACGGATTTTAGAATCCGGTCTGATTAATGCATCCACACATCCAGGTCCTCAGATAGTTATTTCCTTAAATGCATGTTCAGATTATCCCCACCCCAATGTCTAATGGGATCTTAAATGTGATGCGTTGAGAAGGGTAAAGAATAGATCCCCTCTCTTATGGGAAGATTTTTTCTTTACGACACAAGTTCACACACATTTCTTTCACGAGCTCTGAAGCCCGCCCTCATTTTTCCTCAGCAACATTCTTTCACGAGCTCCGACGCCCACCTTTTTTTGAGAGCGCATGGGTCGTCATGGTAACCGTGCCCCAGTGGGGCAGGGTGAGCTTGGAGCAGACGGCACCCCGCGGAGACGGCCCAGGGATATAAAAACGAGCGAGAGAAAGCATGAGGTATGTCCTGTGAGGAGAGACGTTCTGAGATATAAAAAAGTTAGGAAAAAGCAAAGGGCGAGAGAAGCGACCAAGAAGTGGGTGTCTGACCAGCGCCGACGAGACAATTCGTCCTTCCCAGTGCTTCGGCAAGTGAGCGAGTGGTGCGCGTATGGGTGTGAGCAGTGCCGCCAACAAGTGAGGCACGGGTCGATCACCAACAACACCAGGGTCTAAACCCATGACGGACGATCTCGGTGCCCTCCAGACGTCGACTGGTATTCAAGGTTGCCCTGTGAGAGGGTGCACGGCCAAGCTGGGTGCTGGGGACGGGCGTGACACGCACGCACGCATTTTCAGGACGTTTTCGCTTCACGGACGACTTTCTGGTGAGCGAGACGATTCTCCCCCTCCCCTCCCCCTGAATGATCTGTTGGGTACCCTTGTCTGTGTTTAGCTGTAAGTCAACCCCCGATAAGCATCTGCTCTTTGTCTCTTTCTTGGCATTTTGATTGATTTTGCTTTGAAATTCATTCTTTATTTACCTCAGAAAATAAAAGGTTCTTTTTACTTATTTATTTTATTATTAATAAATTATTATTGGTAGATTTCCAACCTGTCCGTGTTTGGCCTTTCCTTCCATCGGTCGAGCATTGTTCTAACCGAGATAGACTGGGACGTAATTACCACAGATTTGACCAAAAAATCGTCGGCACGCACCAGCGGTTAAAACGCTCGGCCGCCCTAATTAAAATCGAATCAGATAACATTGGTGCTTTACCGAGGGCGCGCTCCCCGCTCAGGTAACCACGTGACCTCTAGTTAAACGGAATAATTAGACGGCGGACACTGGAACTCGTGGTTGACTGGGTGGCGTTCGTGGTTTTAAAACAACCCACCGTACCACAATGTTAATTGTGAGCGGTGGCCCCAGGTCTGGCTCTACTGAGGACAACCGGGGATTAATCTCCCTGAGTGACAAGCTGGTGTCTCGGTATCCGTGGCCGCAACAATATTATATTATTGAAGTATACACTATTAAAAAAGAACACACAGTATTGGAAAAAATAAAAAAAGAAGCATCGTACTAGAATTAGTCGAAGACGCATACTTTCACCTGATTAGAAAATTTATTCTTGTCCAATGTTATTGATGCGTTCTCCTTTGCTCGACAAAGTTATGACGATGAAACCAATGCTATATTCTCTTGGTCGTGTGTAAAAGGAATATCCATTTGTTTTCTATCGGCTCTCCTTAATCAGAAATTCATTGTGCCAAGGGTGGCTATCCTAGTAATAGGCATTCACAACCATTCTTGATCATGTCGTGGAACATCAGCTGATGTCTTCACTTTTTTTTCTTTATTTTTTTTTTTCTCCTCCCACCATAACTTTTTCACCTTTATTCACTTTTAAATTCGTTTTCTCCACAACCGCTTGCACGATTGGCACAAAACTTTCAACGCGGGAGCACCAACCCATGGAGATTTTTTTAAAAAAAAAACAGTTGCAGTACATGATGAGTGGATGGAAAATGTGGTTGGTGTTCCAAAAAAGTCCATTTTCTGCGGGCATAGGTTGCAGAGTGTTTCATGTATCAGGAATAAACGGATTTTACTTCGCTTCACTCTGCCTTGGCCATAACAATGTGGTGTACAGTGGTGAGAAAAAGTTTGTGAACCCTTTATAACTTTGTATTTCTGCATAAATTTGTCCTAAAACATGATCACATCTTAATCCCAGTCCTAAAAATAGATAACGAGAACCTGATTAAACAAATAGCACACAAAAAAATCTACTTTTTCATGTATTTATTGAACAAAATGATCAAACATTCAATTTCTTTGTTGGAAAAAGTATGTGAACCCTTCCATTCAGTAACTGGTGGCACTCCCTTGAGCAGCAACAACTTCAACCAAACGATTCCTGTAACTCATGATCAGTCCTGCACATTGGCTTGGAGGTCCCATTCCTCCTTACAGAACTGCTTCAACTCAGAGATATTTATGAGTTTTCTTGCATGAACTGCTCACTTCAGGTTCTGGCACATTTCAATTGGGTTAAGGTCTGGACTTTGACTTGACCATTCTGCTTCAGCCATTTGGTTGTAGAGTTGCTTGTACGTTTTGGATCGTTGTCTTGCTGCATGACACTTGCTAAGTAAGCTTCAGCTTTCAGGATACTCTGACATTCTCCTGTAGAATTTGCTATGCTTCTGAAAAGAGTACAATGGTGTTGAATTTTCAACATTTGTGCACTATCTGCCTGACAGTGGGACTGGTGGAACCCAACATCTTTCAAAATGGTTTTGTAACCCTTTCCAGACCGATGAGCATCGTTTACGAACTCTTTCTGAGGTCCTCAGAAATCTCTTTTGATCAGGGCCTGACACGCTTTCACAAACCTGGTGTGGTGAAGAACAGACTGATGATGACGAACAAAGTTTGTTTTTCATTATCGGGCAGGGCAACCCGGACTCTCAATCAATGGGACGACAATCATGAAACGCCAAGCTGTAACTAGAACTGCCACTTAATAACTGCTGGCAGTGATGACCGGGTACCCGTACACGACGCCTTCGATACGACGTGAGACTTAAAGGACGGTCGCAAAGTTTCGCGACGATGGGATGAGCGGTTCCGGAGAAAACGATATTTAATGTTGTTCTTGAATCCGACCTGGCTGCCGAACCGTGTGACCTATCGATTAGAAATTAATAATCTTGTATTCCCCACTCGGGTGCGATACGTACGTGAAGTTTCCCCTCGATCTGACCGGCCGTTCTGGAGAAGATGTTTGAGGTTTTAGGGTAAATTCGACGTGGCCGCCAAACCGTGACCTATCAATTAGAAATGAACAAACTTGTGAAAGGATGTCTTGGGGAAAGTGTGCGTGAATTTTTGCCTCGATCTGTTCGGCTGTTCTGGAGAAGAAGAATAAAAAAATTATAAATTTTCAATCCAAGAGGGCTGACGAACCATGTGACCTCTGACATCACAAATTTATATTCTGCTTCAAACCGTGTGTTGGAACACGTCTGTCAAGTTTTGTGTTAATCGGAAAAGGTGTGTTTTTCTATCCAAGATGGCCGCCACACAATGTGACGACGTCATAATTTTTATCATGTCTTATTTTAGCACTTCATTATTTACTCTTCTTCTTCATTTTTTACTCTTCTTCTTCTTCTTCATGTTTTACTCTTCTTCTTCATTTTTTTACTCTTCTTCTTCATTGTTTTACTCTTCTTCTTCATTTTTACTCTTCATTTTTTTACTCTTCTTCTCATTCATTTTCACTCTTCTTCTTCATTATTTTAAACTCTTGTTCTTCATTATTTACTCTTCTTCATTTTTTACTCTTGTTCTTCATTATTTACTCTTCTTCATTTTTTCTCTTCAATTTTACTCTTCTTCTTCATTTTTTGTCTTCTTCTTCATTTTTTTTACTCTTCTTCTTCATTGTTTTACTCTTCTTCTTCATTTTTGACTCTTCTTCTCCTTCATTTTTGACTCTTCTTCATTATTTACTCTTCTTCATTTTTTCTCTTCAATTTTTACTCTTCTTCATTTTTTCTCTTCTTTATTTACTCTTCTTCTTCTTCATTGTTTTACTCATCTTCTTCATTGTTTTACTCTTCTTCTTCTTCTTCATTGATTTACTCTTTTTCTTCATTTTTTACTCTTCTTCTTCATTGTTTTACTCTTCTTCTTCATTGTTTTACTCTTCTTCTTCTTCATTGTTTTACTCTTCTTCTTCTTCATTGTTTTACTCTTCTTCTTCTTCTTCATTGATTTACTCTTTTTCTTCATTTTTTACTCTTCTTCTTCATTGTTTTACTCTTCTTCTTCATTGTTTTACTCTTCTTCTTCTACATTGTTTTACTCTTCTTCTTCTTCATTGTTTTACTCTTCTTCTTCATTGTTTTACTCTTCTTCTTCTTCATTGTTTTACTCTTCTCCTTCATTGTTTTACTCTTCTTCTTCTTCATTGTTTTACTCTTCTTCTTCTTCATTGATTTACTCTTCTTCTTCATTTTTTACTCTTCTTCTTCTTCATTGTTTTACTCTTCTTCTTCTTCATTGTTTTACTCTTCTTCTTCTTTTTTTTGCTCTTCTTCTTCTTCATTGTTTTACTCTTCTTCTTCTTCATTTTTTTACTCTTCTTCTTCTTTTTTTTACTCTTCTTCTTCTTCATTGTTTTACTCTTCTTCTTCTTCATTGTTTTACTCTTGTTCTTCTTCATTGTTTTACTCTTCTTCTTCTTCATTGTTTTACTCTTCTTCTTCTTCATTGTTTTACTCTTCTTCTTCTTCATTGTTTTACTCTTCTTCTTCTTCATTGTTTTACTCTTCTTCTTCTTCATTGTTTTACTCTTCTTCTTCTTCATTGTTTTACTCTTCTTCTTCTTCATTGTTTTACTCTTCTTCTTCTTCTTCATTGTTTTACTCTTCTTCTTCTTCTTCATTGTTTTACTCTTCTTCTTCTTCTTCATTGTTTTACTCTTCTTCTTCTTCTTCATTGTTTTACTCTTCTTCTTCTTCTTCATTGTTTTACTCTTCTTCTTCTTCATTGTTTTACTCTTCTTCTTCTTCTTCATTGTTTTACTCTTCTTCTTCTTCATTGTTTTACTCTTCTTCTTCATTACTTACTCTTCTTCTTCATAAATTTTTACTCTTCTTCTTAAATTTTTACTCTTCTTCATTTATTACTCTTTTTTATTCATTATTTACTCTTTGTCTTCAATTTCTACTCTTCTTCATTTTTTTTGTTCTTCTTCTTCATTTATTCTCTTCTTCACCATTTTATTACTCTTCTTCTAAATTAAGAAACTCGGCCTTCTTCTTCTTCTTCTTCTTCTTCTTCTTCTTCTTCTTCTTCTTATTCCTCCTCCTCCTCCTCCTCCTCCTCCTCCTCCTCCTCCTCCTCCTCCTCCTCCTCCTCCTCCTCCTCCTCCTCCTCCTCCTCCTCCTCCTCCTCCTCCTCCTCCTCCTCCTCCTCCTCCTCCTCCAGATCATTTAGGACTCGACTATTTCATATACAGGATCCGTATCTCCTTAAATACTAAACACTTGGACACATCCTCGCATTGAGGGTGCCTTTTGAGAGCGTCTATCATGAACTTTTAAATATATTTGGACATTTGCTTTAAAGTTTCAAAAAGTTCACGTTACTATTTAAAGATTATTCCATTTAATGTATTGTAATTTCGTAAATACAATATTTCTTGTCATGAACGACGCTCGTCCATGACTGGTCTCGCTATTGGCTCCGTCAAGGCATGTGATGAAATATCGGAAGTTGTTTTTTTCTTCTTCTTCTTCTTAAGTTCTTGTTCTTCTTCTTCTGGTGAAGACAAAACCTTTAGGACGTGGCTCTTGGACACATTTGTCCTTGTTAACATATGTGCAGGCATGGGGCGAGATTATAGTAGCCAAGTCTTGCTTCGATGGGTTATGTGGTTCCAGAGAAAACATTATTTAATATAATTCTTGAGTCCAGCATGGCTGCCAAACCATGTGACCTATCAATTAGAAATTGACAAACTTGTGAAAGGATGTCTTACGGAAAGTTTGTGTGAATTTTTGCCTCAATCTGTCTGGCTGCTCTGGAGAAGAAGATTTTTAATATTTATTAATTTTCAATCCAAGATGGCAGATGAACCATGTGATCTATGACATCATAAATTTAAATTCTGCTTCCAATCGTGTAGTGGAACACGTTTGTGAAGTTTCGTCTTTATCGGACAAAGTGCGTTATTCTATCCAAGACGGCCGCCAAACCATGTAACATGTGATGTCATAATTTTTAACGTGCATGCAGGCATGGGGGTAGATTATATTGGCCAAGTTTCGCTTCGATAGGTTATGTGGTTCCAGAGAAAACATTTAATATAATTCTTGAATCCAACATGGCCGCCAAACCATGTGACTGATCAATTAGAAATTAACAAACTTATATTCACCACTCGTGTGTACTACCCAGACCTCGGCCCTTGATACAACATGAGATACATGAGATGACAAAAAATTTATATTCTGCTTTCAACTGTGTCGTGGAACATCTCTGAAGTTTCGTGTGAATCGGAAAAGGTGTTTTTCTATCCAAGATGGCTGCCCAACTATGTGACTTGTGATGTCATAATTTATACCATGTATGCAGACATCATGGGGGATGACAGTTGCAAATTTTTGCTTCGATAGGTTAAGCCGTTCCAGAGAAAACATTATTTAATATTTTTCTTAAATCCAACATGGCCGCCAAACCATGTGACTTGTAACGTAATAATTTTTACCATGTATGCAGAATTGATGGAAGATGGCATTTGCAAATTTTCGCTTCGATAGGTTAAGCGGTTCCAGAGAAAACATTATTTAATATTTTCCTTAAATCCAACATGGCTGCCAAACGATGTGACCTATCAGTTAGAAATTAACAAACTTGTATTCCCTACTCATGTGCAATACGTGTGTGAAGTTTCCCCTTGATCAGATCAGCCGTTCTGGAGAAGATGTTTGAAGGTTTTAGGGTAAATTCAAGATGGCCACCAAACCATGTGACCGATCAAGAAGAAATTAACAAACTTGAGAAAGCACCACATGGGGAATATATGTGTATAATTTCGTCTCAATCTGTCTTGCCGTTCTGGAGAAGATTTTTAAAATTTATTCATTTTCAATCTAAGATGGCTGCCAAACCATGTGACCTATAACATCATAAATTTATATTCAGCTTCCCATCAGGGACCCTAACAAGTGTGTGAAGTTTCGTCAGAAGTATAAATCGGATGTCAGTTTTTCTATCCAAGATGGCCACCAAACCATGTGAATTGTGATGTCATAATTTTTACTATGAATGCAGACATCATGGAGGATGATAGTTGCAAATTTTCGCTTTGATAGGTTATGTGATTCCGGAGAAAACATTATTTAATATTTTTCATGAATCCAACATGGCTGTCAAACCATGTGACCTATCAATTAGAAATTAACAAACTTATATTCCCTACTCGTGGCCAATAGGTTTGTGAAGTTTCCCCTTGATCTGACGAGCCGTTCTGGAGAAGATGTTTGAAGGTTTTGGGTAAATTCAAGATGGCCGCCAAATCGTATGACCGATCAATAAGAAATTAACAAACTTGATAAAGGACCTCATGGGGAATGTGTGTGTAAAGTTTCGCCTCAATCTGTTTAGCCGTTCTGGAGAAGAAGATTTTTTTAAAAAAAATTCCCAAAACAAGATGGCTGCCGAACCAAGTGACCTATGACGTCATAATATATTTTTTCTACGGTCAATTGTTGTGCAGATGAGGCTCAAGAAATTTCAGATTTTTCCTATGCAGCGTTGTACCTAACGAATTTTGACCGGCACACCTCTTGACGGATGACCTCACGAAAAATCACCCCTGTTCCCCTTGAGGAGCTTATTCAAATGTATGAAGCGAAATCATTTTTACCCAAGAAAGTTTCAGAGATACAGACGTCCAAAGTTTATTGGTTTTTTTCAAGATGGCGCCAGTACCACGTGACCTATGACGTCACAATTACCACTTAAGTTTGCTATCAAAAAAGATATATAACTATGGTGAAAATTTCGTGTCGACCGGACTTACCGTTCCTGAGAAAATGATTTTTAAAGCGAAAGAACCCGCAAAATTGCCGGCGGAAAAAGAAAAATAATAAATAAGAAATAAACAGAAGAATAACAATAGGGTTCCCTGTCAGAATGACAGAGTACCCTAATTACCCCCTTAGAGCTGATTAACCAAGGTTCACATGCTTTTTCCAACAAATAAATTGAATGTTGGATCATTTTGCTCAATATACACATGAAAAAGTACATTTTTTTTCGTATGCTATTTGTTTAATCAGGTTCTCGTTATCTATTATTAGGACTGAGATTAAGACATGATCACGTTTTAGGTCAGAATTATGCAGAAAATTCTAAAGGGTTCACAATTTTGTTTTTTTCACTTTAAGTTCCTGAAAATGAGCAGTTCTTCGCTCTGAAATTAGTGCACGTAGTTTTTTGTTTGTCTTTTGTACAGTTCTTGAAATTCCAAGCTCCAAGTGATCGTTGATTTAGTTGCCAAGCTCCATTACCAGTGGTTTGCTGGTGAAAGTCATCTAGGCTATGCCACCTATCTACAGGACTGGAACTGCAACCCCCAGTGACATCAGCACCTGCGTTTCATCCCTTTCTTGATAGCCACAGGACACTTGAGTACATTGTGAAAAGTTTGGGGATGCCCATGTGAGAATGTGAATTGAAGTTGACTGTCATCCCAATAATGTGAATCAAATTGTATGTGACAGGACAGCTGGGTGTCTCAACTATTTGTAGACTCACCTGGTTCAGCCTATTGGTCATTCTCATAACTTGTTGCATTTCCATTTCATGGTGTGTTACGATAACCCTGAGGTCCACTATGGTGACATGGTACTACCCTTATACCTGGATTTATTCCCAATGTCCCTTACACACCAAACAATTACTCCACAGATGAAGCATTTGCTTTCACGTATTAATTTCTGTTGACCTCTCTTCCCTTCGGAGGATTCCATATTCTGGCTGTTTTGTGAAAGATTGTCCATAAACACCAACTCGTCACTAAATACTTTCATTTGTATCTCTCCCCTCTCCCACCGCAGCAATTGCACGTATAAAGAGGGACATCATCTTTGCTGCAAGTCTCTATCTGTAACGGCATACCAGGTAGCACGAGAATCGAGTATAATTGACTTTCATTTGAGACTAGATTCCCATTCAGGCCGAGTTGTTTCCTCGTCGTTCATGATGAGGCACCACATACAGTTCAAGTTTCATTTTTTTTTCTGCTTCTATCAAAAGGAACCCATCATATCAAGATGAAAAAGTTAATGGAAGAAAAGCTGAAATGCAGTACCTTTTGACAGATGCCTTTTCAAAAATGTATTTTGATTCCATTTTCAATTCTGCTTTTAACTTCTCCCTTCAGATTCATTTGTTGCGATTTTAAGTACAACCTTGTTTTACCGCATCATGGATGTACGAGTGTTGTTTTTTTAGCAACGGGCAGAAAATTCTTCATTTTGCACCGACAGCAGCGTTTACTCCAAATTGCAAATGCTGATGGTACAGCATCCATTATTCCTTCTTCAGACAGACAAAGCTTAAAAATTTAATTTTTTATTTCACATGATACAATGATAAAACATCCAAAAAGTTGTAACCACATGCATTTCGCAAGAACATTTCATAGAGTTTATTTGAGGATAAAAATCCTTGATAAACCAGCAGTGCAGTTGCTTTACATGTGGTCCCACTTTCACCAGTGCCAAATTTGCTGCTCTCCTTCCTTCCATCCATCCATCAAGGTTTGCACCAAGATGAAAAGCAAATTAAAATATAAAATTGCACTTAGCATTGCAAAAAAATAAAAAGAATGATAAAACAGCTTGAGAGCCATCTTTGCTTTTTTGAGTGGATTAAAACATACTCTCGGTTGGAAGAGCTTTCACCAATTTGTCAGAATGGATCACAAATGATCAAAATAGCCGACGGTAGGCACCCCAGACTCTGCTTACACTTCCTGAAAGTACAAACTATTGATATTGGTCTGGGGAGCCTGAGTGAATGCATCGACATACAGCAGAAATAAACCACAGGATATGAACAAACACATTTCACATTCTGTTGGGTCAGAATAGCGTAATTAGTTCTTCCACTGCATTCACAGTTCAGAATTGAAGGTACATTTTTTTCTTTATCTTTTTCCTTAAATACATGCAATCGGGTACAAATTAAAGGATGAAATGGCAGGTGAATGTTCACTTTTTGCTCGGTTGACTTGAGTGCATGGCCCCAAGCCTGGATATGTTCCAAGGTAAAAAGTTATCAGACACTGTTGGCAGCATTGACAGTGTCCATTCTTCTTCCATCATGAGCTGGTTCTTCTATCTTATGGCTCATCCGAAAAAAGTCAGCAACATAAAATACCTGCAGAACAAAAATAAATAAAATTAATTTGACCTTTGTACAAGGAAGCTGCAGTTCTTGATGAACACATTCAACTTAAGTTTTTTGTTTTTTTTCTTGAGACTTCTTCCAAAGGTTATCTCTGATCTGTCACCACACTTCACCCACCCACTGACCTCCTTCACACTGAATATCGTTCTCCAAATGCCTGTTTTTGTTTTTTAAGTAAAATGAAAATACCAGGCTTCATCCATGAATGAGGTTATGCACCGTGATTATTACCTCATATGGCACACCTTTTGTACGGTTAATAAAAATTTGATAAAGTTGGATCGGTTGAAGGACAATGTTCGAGTTATGAATTGGGCAATCCAAACTATCTTAAATATCAATGTAGATGTAAAGGCATTTAACATTTTCAACAAACAGTTTGGTGATTTTTCGTGCAATCTTACTTCTTCAAAACAAATACTGTATGTAATCATGAGAATGAAAAATTCTCACTCTATAATTTTTGCTCATCGATATTTGTTGAATTGAGTGTTTGTCTTGAAACTTTCGAAAACATATACCATACAAGTCTTCAACACCCCCAGAAGTCCGGGCCTCAACTTCCACTCATAATTGACTTATCTATGGTTTGACATTGAATTGTATAAATGAAAAAAAACTGCAGTGCGATATTTTTTGAAATAAATTGCATAATTAACAAGTCTGAAGACGACGATGGTTCACGAGCGGTATTTCACGATGTAGATTGTTTCAGAAGTCAAGGATGAGACAATGATAATTTTTGACCAAGTTATAAAAATGATCAACATGATGTGGTACGAGTGACAGGTTATTAGCTGCAAAATGTCGAAAACCCGGTTTCGTTCAACAACTTTCAAAATTTGACCTTTGCATAACCTTTAAAGGTCACAAAACAATGTTGTGGACATTAAAATAAGGAAACAGGATACGTGCTATAGCTTATTGGAGTTAGTTGGTCGAGAAAGGTCGAAAACCCAGTTCGATTCCCACAACTTTGAAAATTTGACCTTTGTGAACTTTAAAGGTCAAGGATTATGACCTTTGGTGCAAAACTTCCTCTGGAACATTCCAGGAACCATATAACGTCATATAGGCTATATGGCATTTCGCACTCCTCGGATTATCCATACTTTGATGAAATCAGCGTAAAAACAAACTTGAAGGGGGCGCCACGAGCAAGGTGTTTGAGATAGAGCAAAATGGTTTCAAGATTTTGGGTTGGGAATGACCAAGATTATGCATAAAAATATTGTCATTCTCGCTCTCAAAGTTTGGGCGGTCGTATGATTTTAATGTCAAAATTTACAATTTTCTAAGTTCGTGACCTTGAGACGAACGTGAAAAATTGAGGTCCGTGGGGCTATGCAGGTGCCATTGGGCTAACCAAATACCAAAACCCCTGCCAGATTCGACAAACTCCCTCGGAGAAGATGTAACTTGAAATCGGCTAACCCCAAAAAATTTTTGGGCGTGGCTCCACCCATAATGGGCAGAGCACGCCCATTCTCAGGAAAACACAACTAGATCATGATATAAACCTCCCACCCAAATTTTATCAGGATCGGATCAAAACCCACGGAGCTTTGCTCGGGACAGACACACACACACACACCCATAACGAATATAGTGGTCACTTACTGACTCGTGAACCAAAAATACACGACACAAATCATTACCCAGAATGCTTGCTGATTGGATTAACGTTTAATTTCTCACCCACCCACTGACCGAGTGAAGGAAAGATGGGGAAAATTAGCACCTCCATCGTATGCGACAGCTCGCTGCTGGGTTGCATCATTGGTCCGGGGCGTGGCAGGACACCTGATGAAGTGCCCCCGACTGGTTACGGCAACAATTTGGGGCCTGGAAATACTTAACCACTGAAAATTAGCCAATTCGAGTTGTGTTCCCTATCAACTTGTGTGCTGAAAATACGGTAGTTAAATTCCCTTTTAAAATTTGTACATGTTAAGCGAGGGAAAAGAAAACTACTTTGTCATAATCACCCTCGTTGTAATGTGCTTGGGCTTTGTCTGGCTTAGCTGTCCAGAAAAAGCTACAATCAGCCTTCTCACCACGAGCATCGCCACAATGGTCCCTTGAAAAAACCCAGTGAGAACGTCACTCCAGTGGTGCTTGTGATCAGAGATGCGAGAAAGACCCACGTAGAAAGCACCAAGGATGGCAGCAAACTGCAGCAATGGGCGTAGCAAGCGTGTGCCACGCCATGGCATGCGGACCTGCAGATAGAGCTGCCAGAGTTTGGGGAAGGTGGATGTAAGGAAAAGCAGAAATGTTTGAGTAAGTTATAAAGATCTCCAATGGTCATGAGTTGTAAACGTTTATAATAACACACCTTGCACAGGATTCATTTGGGCTAAACACAAAATGGTTGGATTCAAAACTTTAAAAAAATATATATCCCACTTGAAGTGAATGCAAAGTGCTGTAAACTGACCAAACCTTTCCTTGCTGAGGGATAAATAAACCAGAGTTGGTGTCAAAGCCACCCAATGCTCACCTGTTTATACATTTATCGTTTTTAAAAGACGAGTCTAATAATTAATATTTTTTATAAAGCATTCCAGTGAAATATAATTTTAAAGCAATATATGTATTTGCATATTGTAATCAGTAACAAGAGCGCAAGTGAGCACAATATACGCCCGAACAAGAAGGTATATACAGAATTGTGCTACTACATGGAAAACAGCATCCTGGTTGCCATGGCAACCACTTTAGATGGCGAACGTATGTCGAGACACACCGTCTCCACAGTTTGTACCTATGTACCAAATATGAAACGTGAAAGTTAAAAACTTTGGGAGTTAGAGTGCAGACAGGAACGGATGGAAAACAGCATCCTGGTTGCCATGGCAACCACTTTAGATGGCGAACGTATGTCGAGACACACCGTCTCCACAGTTTGTACCTATGTACCAAATATGAAACGTGAAAGTTGAAAACTTTGGGAGTTAGAGTGTGGACAGGAACGGATGGAAAACAGCATCCTGGTTGCCATGACAACCACTTTAGATGACAAACTTAAGTCAGGACACACCTCTCCACAGTCTGTACCAATGTACCAAATATGAAACGTGAAAGTTAACCAGAGTTGGTATCAAAGCCACCCAATGCTCGCCTGTTAAAACATTTATCGTTTTGAAAAGACGAGTCGAATAATTAATATTTTCTATAATTCTCAAACAATTTTTTTTGGGGGGGGGGGTGGATTGGAAATCACTTAAAACATGTAGAAATGCAAAAAAAAATTCTCAATTTTTTTTGGGGGGGGGGGGTTGGAAATCACTTAAAGCATGGAGAAATGCAAAAAAATAAAATTCTCCAACAATTTTTTTGGGGGGGGACCAAGTCCGCAATCTAATGGCATGATCCTTGTACCATACGTAACCCCCCCCCCCACCAAGTTTCGTCGAAATGCTAATCACTTAAAACATGGAGAAATGCAAAAGAAAGAAATCAATTTTGTTGAAAAAAAAGTTGCAAAAATTTTTTTTCTCCAACTATTTTTTTTTGGGGGGGGGGGTTGGAAATCACTTAAAACATGTAGAAATGCAAAAAAAAAAGAAATCGAAATTTTGTTGAAAAAAAAGTTGCAAAAATTTTTTTCTCTAAATTTTTTTTGGGGGGAGGGTTGGAAATCACTTAAAACATGTAGAAATTCAAAAAAAAAATTCTCTAAATTTTTTTTTGGAGGGGGGGACCAAGTCCAAAATCTAATGGCATGATCCTTGGACCATACCAACCCCGCCCCCCACCAAGTTTCGTCGAAATCCGTCGAGTTTTTCCGTAATACAAAAAATTTAACATTTTCACGCTCACGCTGACGCCGGGGGTATCGCTCTCGATCTCTGTTCTTCGAACAGGCGAGTGAAAAACTTTGGGAGTTAGAGTGCGGACAGGAACGGATGGAAAACAGCATCCTGGTGGCCATGGCAACCACTTTAGATGATGAACGTATGTCGCTACACACCGTCTCCACAGTCTGTACCTATGTCCCAAATATGAAATGTGAAAGTTGAAAACTTTGGGAGTTGGAGTGCGGACAGGAACGGACGGACGACTGGTATAACATAATACATACAGTATATATATATATACATATATATATATATATATATATATATATATATACATATATACATATATACATATATATATATATATATATATATATATATATATATATACACACATATATATATATATATATACACACATATATATACACACATATATATACACACATATATACATATATATATATATATATATATATATATATATATATATATATATATATATATACACATATATATATATATACATATATATACATATATATATATATATATATATATATATATATATATATATGTATATGTATGTATATATATATACATACATATCAGGCGTATAAAAAATAGTGTGGTCGATAAAAACATTAGAAAGGAAAAAATAACTTGCACCAAAAACTTTAACATTTTCACGCTCACGCTCACGCCGGGGGTATCGCTGTTGCTCTCTGTTCTTCGAACAGGCGAGCTAAAAAGGAGGGACTGTCATTTTCCCATACTTACAAAGCATTACTGTCATGTATGGAAACACCAAAGGAAAATAAAATTCAAGCAACAAAGAAAACATTGGTGTTGGTCATGTGTTCTTCAACTTGAATTTGATACATAAACAATGATCAATATCTTTAACACAGGTGGTTACCAGACCGACATAATCGGCATGGTGAACTTTATTGTTGCATCGGTTCTGAAAGACTATAGCTCAATGGTGCATAGACAACAGACATCATCCCAAAGATGGTGCTCTGCCTTATGCTACAAACGTCAAATCTTGCTTAATAATCCGCTTACACAATTATCGAGAATAGAGAAAGACTGAAAGGAAGTTGGTAAAGACTGATAGTCGGAAATCCAGTGATGTCCAAGAAAGTTGAATCACCATCACCAAGAAAGCGGTTATTTCATTCAATTTGGATGTTTCTATTAGTTTTATACACATCTGTACGCCATTGTGATGGATCAATGACTTCCTTTGGGATACCCAACTTCCTTTAGATTATGAAAAACATTGTTGGAAACACCTTCAGAGTGTTTCACATTTTCCTGTTATTACATTTCGGTATCCGTTTCAACAAAGACCTGTCGCCCTCACATTGTTCGAGTTTGAGAAAGTCTCCCATGAGAGTTTCTCCATTCATCGAGGATGGAGGATGGAGGGACTGTCACACGAGTC
Source organism: Eptatretus burgeri (assembly GCF_056783735.1). Lineage (NCBI taxonomy): Eukaryota > Metazoa > Chordata > Myxini > Myxiniformes > Myxinidae > Eptatretus > Eptatretus burgeri. Next base: position 3,037,208 of record NC_140962.1, on the reverse strand, counting down.
AATGTGGAAAACAAAAATGAAATAAAGAACTTTGGGTTACGCAGGTCATCAGGAAAATATGGTGTCACATTAAGGGATCTTGGATGGCCCATTTGCTGCCAAAGGCCTTACAAAGGAATAACGTGTGATAATTATCACACGTTATTCCTTTGTTTATAATCGGATACTTCCCAAAACTATTTATTATCTAAAGTATTCCAACAACTTTCAAAGGTCGTCCCTCAGGTTACTGTTATGAAGTAACCTTTCTAAAGCAGTCACAGAACTACGATTACATGTTGAATAATTAATTCCTGGAATATCATCCTTGAACCTTTCATTCTGTGCACTTGAGTTCGAAGAAAATAAACAACCAAGATATGATAAGATAAATGGTTAACATTTTGAAATGCCGCGTTTACTCAAGCTTGTGTCGAGACGTCACAGTACGTCAGCGCACTCGCTGTTCGATTGCATGACGTTTTGATGTGGATTTGTCAGGGAATCACCAGTGAGAAGAATGAGAAACTAATTCAATGTGCACCGAGACAAACTAAACCGCGTTTAAACATAAACGAGCTGTTGGTCCTGAAATGCAAGACATCAATTTTGCTTTAGAAAAAAAAAAAAAAAAAAAAACGAAATAAAACAACACCAACTGATGCAACGTGCACATTAATTTAAGGTTCACACAGATTATTCAAGTGTATAAATGTCAGAAAATAATCATCTGTGCAATCAGTTGGTCTACACCGACGCTTTCCTCACACTTTCCTCGTCATCGTCCCTGTCCCTCCTGCAAAAGAGCATTATGGCAAATGTGAATCAGAGTGCATTACTCTGCGGAATTAAAATCAAGTCCAAAATGATATCGTGTAAATAGAGTACAAGAAGGGCTGGACATCAATGACAAGAGTGATGAATCTCTCCTCCACTCCACAATTGGTGAACACCTCTCGACTTTAGTTTTGACACACACACACACACACACACACACACACACACACACACACACACACACACACACACACACACACACACACACAACCTCATTTTGCAAAAAAAAAAAAACAATACTAAAAAGTTCAGCCTTAGAATCGTTTTAAAATAAATAAATTGTTTCCCTCAAATACCACGCGTTCTAATATTGTGGACCACCGATTGTGTTCCGATTTCGTTATCGCAGCATTTCATTTTGGCCATTCGTTTTGAGCTGAGAGTCATTGTTTGCATCCGCTTGTACGATTGCCTCCCATTACGAGGCTTTTCTTGTTTCTCGCACACCACTAATTGTAGTAATCAGACCAGCATATGGGAACGAAGTTAAGTTGAATGAAGAATAGTCAACAAACAGGAAATGACATATGGAGATCCTGAAATACTAGATGTACAAGATCTAGTAGACACGAAACAGCGAATAATGGCGCCAAAATGTAGAATGATGGACAAAATTAATCATGCCAAAAGGCAGAGAAAGCTTACTAAGTTGTTCGATACGTCAGCAAGAAGTGAACGTGCGGCATCTGTGGACCACCATGACCGGATCAATAAATCAACTGTGTAAACGCGAATCAAATATCCGTTTCAAGTGTTCCCGCTCTGCAAAGCACAAAAGATTCATTCCAGTCCCATGATCATCATATTGTAAGGATGAAGAAAAAACGCTTAACGTTTGGATCAGGGACCAAACAGAAGAAGAAAAAAAAAGCCTTTGAGTGGACCAGTGTATGGGAGAACCCATTGTGGATTCACCGACGTTTTCACGAGGCACCCGGGACCGAAGGCTCCAGTTCAACCATGGCTCATGGACCGAATTGAGATGAACGTTTTTAACGACAGAGAGACGGGATTATTTTTGAAGAGGATACCATCTCATACCTTCCTGTCCAAGCAGGGCAGATCTGCTCTGGATAAAGGTGCCGAAGGATCAGTTTAACCTTCCGCGTGGCAATTTAGCAGGTGACTATCATGCTCCCGATTATCCAACAGCCATCGCAAGTTCTACATCCACATCTTTCTAACCTCCACCCTTCCCCCTATAGTATCATCATCTCTGAGCTAAGTCTTGTGGTTTATATTTTCGGCAGAGTACAGTATGAACAGTACGTAATTCGTCTATGAAAAAGAACCACCCACTGCAACAACAAAAAAAAAAGCTGCTACACTGCTACCCACAGTATCACCAGTCCAAAAACAAAGGTTCTTTAACCTTTTTTAATGGTGTGTACATGTATGTACATGTAATAGAAATCCTTACTCTCAGTGTTTGTGCCAACTTTTCTCAGGAATGGTGGGGCAGGGCTTTTTAGCACTGCAGGTGAAGCCAAAGCAATCATTTTAGAACTGGCACAAGTTTCCCATCAGCCTGTGCTAAAGTCTTCCCCCACTTCCTTTTTATTATTACAAGCCCCCTTCACTCAAACTCTGCTCTCCATCCGACCAAATCATTTTAGCCTGGTCTGCCCAGCAGAGGATTGTGGGGATTGTTTTGCATGTGCGCTCGGACGTGCTGATGTGGGCAGCGCAGGAGTTTGCTCCACAGGCAAGTTCTCGTAAAGGAAACCTGTGCTGTGGCTCATTAAAGATGAAGGGAAAACTAAGATAGCAGTCCAGTGTGAGCCAGCTTAAAAAAAAAAAAAATTAAGAGAAAGAGAAGTCGAAGGAGATCACTATATGATGGAGGATGTGTTTGTGATATCGGAAGAATGGCAAGTATATTTTACTATCTATCCCAGCTCAAGTTTCTTTTACAATTCGCAAAATGCCTTGCCGTCCTCTGTTGTCACAAGGATTGCATAAGTTAAGTGTTCGGTATTCGTCTTGGCAAGTCTCGGTATGTGAATTGTGCCCTTGTGGAATTACAAAGTTTTGAATATCATTTTATTGATAATTATTGTTGTACCACATTATTAAAAGAATCCTTGTTCAAAATTCCCCAACATCTCCACGTCTCATTTTTCCAGTCGTGCTAATTAGAACAGTAAGGAGCCGATGGAAAAAAACAAGGGCTTTCATTTTGTACATCCTGCTTTGAAACTGGCCAATCAGCACTCGGTTGTCCACGGCCAAGTCCCACTTATCTTTCAAGAAATTAAACATTAATCAAACCATTAAGATCACAAAACACTGATGTCAGAAACTTCTGGTTGTTGGCCAAACCGATTTTGTTTTGGTGATCGGAAACAAAAATGTTTCCACTCCATACTGGCTCAAATCAACTGTGGTGAGAAATAACAGACCAAGATGTCATCACAAGCCACAGGAAATCTTCTCTCTGGTAGAATTTCTGGAGCTTTGTTGCAATTGGAGTGTTGCCTTATGCTCAAACACCACATCCTTTGCTGCAATTTCAGGTGATGTAATTTGGCAATTCTTCAAAGTTAACTTTTCAACACATTCCATGTTTGAGTGAGAGCAGTTGATTTCACACGAGAGTGATCAAAATTACCCAGTAATCAATGGCCATTTTTTCAGTCGCAAAACCTTTTAAACATAACGATATGCATCAACAAATTGTACACTCCACAACACCTGAGGTGAATTTCAACTGGTTTGGTGTTCTCCTTCAAGGAACTCGATACTTTTATTTTTGATACAAATCACGTGCATCTAAGTTGGCTACCATCTTGGTTTTTATCCAGCCTCAATATCACTTTCTGTATATATATATATATATATATATATATATATATATATATATATATATATATATATATATATATATATATATATATATATATATATATATATATATATATATATATATATATATATATAAAAAAAATTTTTACAGACCTACTCACATACCTCAACTGTGAATTAAGGGAATAACCAATTAGCTCTCACATATACCAATCCATAACTAGACTACAAGGGTACTCGGTCGCATACCTCCGCCACGTAATGCCTGATCCACAAGAGCATATGCCCAATATATTTTTGAAATATCATACGATATAATACTATATAGTTTTTGGCCCCATGAATGGTGAAGAATCACTTAAAAAAATTAAATATTTCTCCCATCCGGATCTGGATTCGGATCTTCACCAAAATCAATTTATCCTCGTCAAACACCCAACGCGTCCACAACATTTTGTGATATCGTGCTATATATCAGTTTATCTCAATCTCTAAATGGTGAAAAATCACTTTTAAAATTCTCGTAGTCTGATCCGGATATTCATCAAAATCTAATCAGTTCGTCCTCGTCACACACCCAACCTGCCCCCCAAATTTCATCCGAATCCATCCACAACTTTTGGAGATATCCTGCACACAAACAAACAGACAGACAAGCAAACAAGAGAAAGATGTCGCGCAAAGCACGATACTTGCAAAATCCATCAACCCCTTCAAATGTTGCCATGGATACATCAAATTGTCCATTTCATCAAGATTAAAATTGGCAATCTTAAAGTTCAGGTCAATTGATCGAAAAACGATTATTTTTCAGATTGAAATTGATGATTATAGAAGGTTGACCTTTGACCTCAACTAGTTGGTTTCCCAATTCCTGTTCAACTTTCAAGTCAATCGAATGAAAAATGACGATTTTAGAAATTCGATCTCAAGATGACCTTTAGCCTCAAAACCAATTGGCTTTTCATTTGAGATTACCTCTACAACTTGGTAAAGTTTCATGACGATCGGTTAAGAATTGTGACCTGTAAGTGATAGACAGATGGACACACAGACAGAATAACAAAAAAAAAAAATCGACTAACCATTGACCAATATACTTGAAAAAATCTTCGATTTTGCAAGTAACAAGAAATGTCATACATAACACAATAGTTGTGAAATCCATAAAATAAATTTGACCTTAAAAAAATAATTGGCTCGTTGAATTCAGTGACGTGATATGCAAATCTTCTTCAAATTTCAAGTCAATCAATTGCAAATTGAGGATTTTGGAAATCACTTCGGTTGTTGACCTTTGGCCTATGTTGAATTCATTGAATAAATGTGCAAGTCCTCTTCCAATTTCGAGTCAATCGGATGAAAATCGAGGATTTTGGAAATTTGACAAAGCCATTGACCTTTGGCCTATATTGACCTTTAGACCACAAAAACAATAGGCTCCTTGCTTATGACAAACTCTACCATGTGGTGAAGTCTCGTGAAGATCGGTTTAAAATTGTGACCTGTAGGTGGTAAACATTTAAAAAATAAAAAAGGACAGACAGACAGAATAACGCACTACACGCAACTAACCATTAAACTCGAAAAATCTTCGATTTTTGCAAGTAACAAACAGACAAACAGCTCGGGGTGAAAACAACCTCCATCCACCTTCGGTGGCAGAGGTAAACATGTACTGTACATTAAAACATTCTCAGCGTAGATATATCATACAAAGGTTCAGCATTGGCCTATCATTTTTACATGTTCAACAATGAAATGTTCATGTTAACCTTGAACCACCCTCATCATGCAGTGGAGGGACTCGGTAATGTTGTTTGTAAACACAATCTCTATTAATGGAGCCATTTCAGTTGAAAGTGGGTGCAAATTAAAAAAAAAAAATGAAGACCATCAGCTCGTACATCTACCCAGCAAGGCAAGGCACACACTATGTGATGGTGCAACTCAGTTCAGGGTAATATTGGCCGGTACATAATAGTTTTAAATGTTGACACTATATGTACTCATATGCAACACTTTTAGAAAAGAAATCAATCAATCGTCAGAGATGGAAGTTCGGTTGGAATAAGCACGCACACGTACGCTTTTTTTGGGGGGGGGCATATCTGTGTACGTTTATCCCGTACGTACATATGCAGCACATGGATGCGTGTGAGCAGACTCTTGCAAGGGAGCCGCTGATACAGTGCCCTTTGTATGTTGGAAAAGGAATTTGGAATTTGTTTCGTGTGGCGACGATAACTCGCCCACTCTTCACGAAGGACACCTTGGGGAACGTTCACAAACTAATGCCAGCACGAGGGACACCCAGTTTAACATCCATCCGGGGGACGGCAGGCACACATTGGCAAATCACCCTGCCTGTGAAACACCAGGATGACAGTTTATAGCTCAGCCGGGATTCCAAAGTTTATCCATGCAATGGTATTTCACACAATGTACGATATCTGCTGATGTGATCAAAATAATAAAATTTGCATTGTTTTGTACAACATTATCTTTGATAATATATAATCAAACTCACTGTCCCAACACTCACCGCCAAGAAGATCATGGTGTACGAAGAGAATGAGGAATGGCCAGAATAGAAGGATTTCCTGTGCACACGCATGTATTTCCAATTGAACAATGACACTGTCAAGTGCAAACTAATTGTTAACAAACATTATTTTTGCACATGGTCATCAAATGGAATCGGACCATGTTTTGCAAGTCATTCTCAGCGTTTCGTTCCCGCACCTCACGGACAACATACCAAAGATAAACTGGAAACGCGTTATTTGACGATCTCCGTCCTTTTCATTACACTTGGTAAAGTGATCAACCAACTTTTTGATCCCAGCACAGAAGCCTGACTGCTGGAAGCATCCCGAACACAGTGGACGTACCTTTGTTAACCTCTTCAGCAGATGCAAAAATGTTCCCCAAATTAGTTTTACCTTTTGGTGAACAAGTGCAGCCAAATGAAACAGAAGACCAAGAAGGATCAAGTCGTAGCCAAATGGACGAGTCTGGTGGGTGAGGCCAGACTTCAAATAGTTACAAATGAGGTGACAGAACTTCTGGGACCAATCTCAAGCTTTAAAGGAAAACAAATAATACATTTAGAAAATTATGGAACTGGTACTTCTTGGCCTCACGAAGGATCACATTCACACAGGCTGGTAGTCGTATGGTCATTCACCGTAGAACTAAGGCATTCCTGAGCCTCACCCAGCTCATCACGATGACAAGACCTTCAAATGGACTCTGGCTTCCCAGTCAGGGTTGGTGCTCCCGTTTCCCACCTCGTTCTTCTTGAGGTGGTGAAAAGAAGGTCTTCTGCACCAATGGAATCTCAAGGCCAGAGGTGCATTCCCAAGATCTAACTTTCTCCCATTGGTGGAAAGTTGATGGGCTCTCTATCATTGTACAAGCTCGTACTGCATCTGGCCTTGCTACTCCCCAAGCCACGCACGTTCCTCCAGAAACCCTCATAAAGTCCAGTCAAGTTGTCCACTTGCATTCAATCGTCTCCTCATCCTCCCAATTGTGGAATAGTCTCCTTGCGTCACTAGTCTCATACTCCTCACTTTAGTCTTTCAAAAGTGATGCCAATCACTACCTCATGCACATCCATGATCTCTTAGACACATGCAGATTCCTTCCCATCCTGTTCCTCTTCTGGGCCATCGTGACTCATTTTATCTTACTCCTCCCTTCTTTGAGTATTTCCATCCTCCGAATACCCTTCAATAGTTGATTAACCTGCTGCCATTTGGCGTTTCGCTCCTCCGTGAACCTAGACCCTCGGATAAAAAATAATTTCATTGAGACACTTGCGGCGTCTACATCAGCATGTTATGATTAAACAAGCTTTTCGGGATGTGTTTAATCACATGAGAGTCCTTGCAGTGCAAAGCGCAATCTATTCATAATTTTATAAAAACGTGGAGATAACAAATGTCATTTCCCCTTTTGAATGCAACAGCCTATCAAATAAAATGCAGCACTAAGGAACAAGACAATGTTCACTGGTTCCTTACCTCGCGTCAGCCACTCGCGACGCATCTCCCGTGCACAGAGCTTCCGGGATGTAACTGCCGGCACACCGTTCGGTTAGGTTCAATGGCTTGCAGACATCCAGAAAGTGAGGTCTCAAGCGGCCAATGGCAAACTTTGCCACTTCAGTCAGGGACTGACTCACAGCTGCACCGAATAGGAAGGCCCCAAGGTGCAGGTACAGCGCTAAATACAGCTGACGAGATGATCGCACAAGGGCGCCGTTGTGATGTTCTTGATGAAACTTCATCGCTGCAGCTTCCCCACATATTATCTGCTCAAATGAAGGACCAATCAGTCTTAATTACCCAGCATCAAACCAACGTAAATACCAAAGGATTACTCATTATAATTACCAAAAACATCAATGCCATCACAAAATAAACCAGAGCGGCACTCGGTAGAGCACATACCTCCGCCAGGGTGAACGGTTTATGTTTTGTATCCCATTGATAGGCTGGATCTGGATCCTTACGTGAAGCAAAATCGAATCGGCTACCCAACTCATCCACCAAGTTGTCATAATACATCCAAAACTTTTCGAAATATCGTGCTATATATATATATATAGTGTTTGGGTCCATCTTTCTCTGGTGAAGAATCACTTGATCGATCCAGATACGAGAAGTTTTTGATTCCTCAATTCGTCGTGGTCACACACCCAACGTGTCCACCAAGTTTCATCCGAATCCGTCCACAACTTTTTGAGATATCGTGCTACATATCAGTTTCGCCCTATCTCTCAATGGTGAAGAACAACTTAAAAAATTATCACATCCGGATCTGGATCCGGATCTTCACCAAGATCGAATCGATTAGTCCTCGTCACACACCCAATGTGTCCGGCAAATTTCGTGTCGATCCGTCTATAACTTTTTGAGACATCATGCTCACAGACAGATAAACAAACCAACAGGGACGGGGTGAAAACAGCCTCCGTCCGCCTTCGGTGGCAGGGGTAATAATTACAATGGATGCCGCCGAGCCCACAAAAATCACACGAGGTGGAATGACAATAATACTACAATGGGATGGTAAACTTAGCTCAAGGAGGAAATGTCAGGAATGCTCGAGGGGAGGAAGTGTAAGTGAAAGCACGTGCAAACATTAGTTACTTTAATGTAAAGCACACGACAGGTTATGAAAACATTTCGCTTTCCTGCGGTAACAAACCAGAAAACAGCAAGTTGAGGAATTATTCAACACGTCACGGGCAGCGGGTTGAGGGAAGGCAGAACTCACAGCTGCAATGGGTATGCAGAGGCCCAAGGCGAACAGCAATCCACTGCTGATGGTATCACCCTTGTGAGGCAACTTGATCGAGTCATCGTCGCAGAAGAAGCCTCGTTCGAAGGGGACAATTTTTGACAGGTTCAACACCACCACCGGAAGGAATACTGAACACAAGGACAAAAAACATGACAACGTTTCAATAAATCGTCTTGAACAAAGTTGCAAGGCAGCTTTAAAATTCGTTGTGCACCGATTGGTTCGGTTGTCCTCGGTAACACATTTCATGAAGAAGGAACTCGCAAACTGCCGACTCGTACCAATCAGCGCTCATCGCCCACACATGTCAAGTGTAACTTTTCTTGTGCACGAATATACGAATCCTCAACGTCAGAGACCGATTCTTTGATCAATGTCCTGAGCCCTTTGAAATTTGAACGTTAATATTTTAAATTGCCGTTTAGTTTTGTTTCATCAAAAATCCAACACTTCTTACTAATTACACTAGTTAAAAGCAAGCTGCTCTTCTTTTTCAGACAAGTAAGCGTTGTGCACATTACTTTAGCAAAAAAATAATTTTTTTTTAAAGGCTGGGACATGAGAGTCAGGTGGTCCAGGTCCAGCTTGGGTATATGACCTTCTGAAATTGTATAAGCATTGGGCTGATGTACCAGCACATGGTCTCGGTCTTTCTTTCTCTCTCTTCCAGCACGTTACATGTTGGGGTGCAGTATGTCCACCGCCCAAAGACAGCTGCAATTGCGTTCAGGACAATTTAATGTGCTCCTGGAGAAAGAAATGGTGTATGGAGTGCAGGACAACCAGTGGGTGTCGATGGATGGGTCGAATGTAGCTCGCTCTCCCTGCAGGAATGCCATTCATGCTCACTATCCCAGCAGGAAGAACTTGTTTGGCTTGCTGGTCAGGTTGTACCTGAGGGAACGTGATGCATAATGCTTGAAGTCTGGGTGCAAGTTTCACCTTAGCCACCATCGTAAAGCCGGCAGATCACTGAATCGATGACCGGCTTGACCGCCCGAAGGAGCTCCGACGGGCATGACTACGTGCACGCGACAGAATGAGTTCCGAGCAGACTTGAAGAGGAACTGCACATGGCCAAGGACTTCGGTCTCCACTGCTTTGTAGAAAACTACTATTTTGTGCTCAAAGACGCAGCACCAGGGCTTCCATCTGAATTCCAACATCGATCTGTCGACGTTGCTCCCACCAGAGGGTCGAGACGTTGCAGCACCATCACGTTAAAATCTTCGACTGCACGAAGCACAACAATTCCAGTGCATCGTTCCAAAGGAGCCAGTCCTCACGCCGAGGTATTGGTCTTTGAAAGCCCGATGCACCTCATTGATGTTTCCCAGGATATCAGTGTCCTGATAAGACACTTCCACACATGGATTTTATCACCGAAGCTCGGCTCGTCCATTTTATTGCAGCATTTACTTGGTGATGGTGTTTACCAAAGTTTTTTTTTTTTCTCATCTGCATTTTAGTTGAAAGGATTTTGTCTCAGTTAGTGTAGTTTTGTGTTTATTTTTACATTGGTGAACAACTTGTGCCCGAGATGATGAAAAACGGGTGTGCTAGTTTACCGAAGCTTTGTTTATGCAGTTTGACACATGTTTGACATCCAAGTATTGCTCATGGGTGCTTACTACAGCTTCGCAAACGACCGATGCTTTTAGACCTCAGGATTTTATGTAAATCGCGACGTTTCCTGAAGTAGAAGTGTTGGTAATGTGCGGATTATATTTCCATGTATTTTTATTTGAACAAACTTTTGTAGACGATGAATACGTGATGATCGTACTGCCATGGGCTTGCCCATCCCATCTTATCACCACGTTCTTATGAAATACTTTTCTCAAGTGCTTTCATACTTGTTTTTGTTGTAGGATAGAAAGAAGGAAGAGTACTTGAACAGTGCTAGTTTGTCACGATGGCCAGACAATGCCAGTTTCCTGATGCAATAAAGAACTTCAGGCAGCCAAGTTATTCAGTGCCAGCAAACAGAATGATCACTGTGCGTCACGTGCCAAGAGGACTCGGGGTGGTTACTCGGCGTTTCTTTTGGCACGTTGTGGTCCTAGTTTGTCCACCTCGGTCCAAAGGGAAAGATGCTGGAGTTGGATGGCTGACGAACTGGCTAATGAACTTGATTTTCAGAATCAAAATAATCTGCCATCCACCTTCAAAAATTACAAAGACTACTTTTTAGACTCTCGGGATGGAGTCCCATACAGTGCACTCTCCTGCCATATTGTTTGAAGATAACAAGCACCGAGAAAAGTTCAGTGATTGGGAAATTGTTGCAACAGATGCTATGATTTTAGTATCAATTGAAATGTCTCGACGCTGTCTATGTATAATCTGGCAATAGCGAAGTTTAGCAGCCGATCACAGGAAGGAAATGAAGCCGGTACATATCTTCAGCCATAGTACTCGTACCAAACTGACATCCTGTATGCCAATTTAAACACTGGTGTAGTGGATTCATAAAGAGGTGTTTTCTTCAGACTTGAGAGATGGGAGCGAGAAACTATTGTACCAGACGTCAGTGACTCATAATTGAAGTGAAACGTAAAATTCATCGAAATAAAAACAATCAAAGAAAAACTTCGGGTTCACTCGCCAGGTCTTGCAACTCAAAGGAAAGCCTGGAATTTGAAGATATTGCGCCGGTAATGATGCAATTTGTTTGACACTTTGGAGATCAGGCTGACAATTCAAGACATCAAGCAGCACTGATTGCCCAGCTAATTAATGAAACGCAGTCAATAAACAGGGACAGAGTAGTATACACCAGAACAGAAACCAGGAGATGTCACCGCCATTGTATATTGGGATTCTGTTTCATGGCCTCGCTCGGAAGGAAGGCTGAGTGACAGCTGTTTGAAATTGACGTTTGTTTATTCTGATAAGACTCCTGTGATTGTCATCCGAATTGCCAATGCTGTTTGTACGCAATTTGAAGAAAAACACGGTGTGTCCTCCAGATGTATGTGGTGGTGTGTTCCCCACAGTAGCTGTGGATAACATTAACTACAATCAATCATTAAAAACTGCTTCCGATCCATCTCGGAACATCATCAAGATGAGGCCAATGGGGATAGACGAGAGTCGAAGAGGTGTATCAAGTCATCTGAACTGCCCTTCCATAAGCATCAAAGTCTTGTTCTGATCCGATACTCCTGTATCGTATGTGGTAATGTTGTGGAACTTGCAGATACAAGACTGGGTGTACCACGAGATGAAAATGGTACGCACAGACCTACGGTGTATCTGTGATGGGCATTGTGGTCAAATTATGCACACAGCCTGGAAAAGAGATGTTTGAATTACCACATAACATCTCACAAGTAACAAACGTAAGTTGTTCGACCATTTTAATAACAATATCACAGTCATCCAATTTTGTGAAAATAGGGAAGAGGTGGAGGGACGTATTACAATAATAACTGGAAGGGCACTCGGTAGATGTTACTCGGTAGAGCGCACACCTCCGCCACGTCATACCTGATCTACAAGAACGTATCGGGCCCAACGCAGTACATTTTTGAGATATCATGCCGTTTCTCATTTTTGGCCCCATCTCTTAATGGTAAAGAATCACTTTAAAAATTAAATAATAATCTTATCCGGATTCGGATCTTCACCAAAATCGAATAAATTCTTCCTTGTCACACACCCAACATGGCCACCAAGTTTCATCCGAATCTGTGCACAACTTTTTGAGATATCATGCACACAGACAGAGAGGGGTGAAAACATAACCTTCGCCTTTGGTGGTGGAGATAATGACAAAAGAGCAATCAGACATTGCAGACCCTCACCATGACTTGTGTGGTGTTTGTGTCCTGGTGTGTTAAGTAATTAAGAGACATAATTAGAACTGCCACTTTACAACTGCTGGCAGTGATGACCCGTTACTAAGATGTCCCGCTTTGATCGGACACCTGACCCAAGACGTTCATTGTTATTCAATTGAATTTAGAATGGAATTAAAATAAATTCAATTCAAATCAAATGGAAGACCAAATAGGTACAGTCCTGCAATGGAGTCATCAGAAGGAACCCGAACAAGCAAAGATTGAGTCATCAGGAGGAAACTGGACAGGATTCACATTTCAGCTGCTACTCCTCCACCCTCAAACCCATCCAAGCACAGCCAAATGAGCCCAATTCAAAAAAAAGAAAAAAATAACCCAGATCAAAAAATTAAATAATTCTGGCTGCCAGACCATAAGTCCGATCAAGTTAAACTATAAAACAAGTATTCCCCATCAGTACTAGATCATAATTGTGAAGTTTCATGTCGATTGATTAAGTCGTTCCAGAGAAAACATTATTTAATATTTTTCTTCAATCCAACATGGCTGCCAAACCATGTGACCAATCAATTATTCCTTTAAAAAAAACTTGAACACCCAAGGCTTGGGGAACATTTTTGTGTGAATTTTCCCCTCGATTTGTCCAGCCGTTCTTGCGAAGATTTTTTAGAGTAAATCCAATGTGGCTGCCAAACCATGTGACCTATGACATTATACGTGTGAACCTTTTGTTCCTCATGGATAGGTGGTCATACATGTAAAGTTCCACCTCGATCAGTTCAGCAGCTTCAGAATGGATTTCTGAAGGTATTTTTTTTTAATATCGCTGCTGAATCACGTCACTGATGACGTCATCAAAAAAATTCTGTGGACAATTTTATCCCCAGATGACCCTCAAAATTTTTCATACTGATGAGATGTAGCATTCTACATATGCAATTATGACATCATAACAAACACATCCATGACATCCTTAAAAAAAAAAAAAATCAAACATTCCCCATGAGGAGTACTTGCCATGTGCCAAGTTTCAATCTTTTCCTTGGTGCAGTTTCAGATACAGAGGTCCAAAGTTTTCCCATTTTTCCAACATGGCTGCCACACCACGTGACCTATGACATCATAATTATTAAAACACTCTACATGAGTAGTTGCTCCCATGTTGAAAATTTCAACTCAATCAGACAAGCGGTTGCAGAGAAAAACCCATGTTCTGTGCGGACAGACAGACAGACACTCAAATGCAACACACTCTCCTCCAGCTAGGGTAATTAGAATGGCACTCGGTGCAACGCATACTTCAGCCAAGCTGAACAGTTTACATTTTCATCCCACTGAAAGGCCAGATCTGACAAATCGAATCAATTTGTCCTTGTTACACACCCAACCTGACCACCAAGTTTCGTCTGAATCAGTCTATAAAACGTTGAGATATCTGTGCTATATTGAGTTTTTGCCGCAACGTCTCGATTGGTGAAGAATCACTTTAAAAATTCTCGTGTCAGGATCTGGATCCAGACGTTCACCAAAATCTTATCAATTCATCCTCGTCACACACCCGACCTGTCCTGCTAATTTCGTCCAAATATGTCCGGATACCTTTTTGATATGTCCTGCTCACAAACACAGACGTGAAAACATAACCTCCATCCACCTGTGACAGCAGAGGCAAATATGCTTAATGCAATATTCCTCTTGGCAATACAATGGAGCTGAAATTATGCTCCAAAACTATAGGATCTTTGATGTTTGTTTCAACAAATGCACAAATCGTTTTACTAAATCACAGCCTTCAATGCCTTTTGTACCCCCAGCATCCCATTTGTCTCTCCTATGATGTGGAATGTAAAGTTCTCAAGGTCAATGGCATCTATTGCAACGAGGCCAACGAGCATGACCTGTTGCCCTCACATCACAGGCATGTCGGTGGCCTGTTTCTTTATTTACTTTTTTTTTTAACCACCTCTCCCCCAGTCTTACTCCCTCTGCTCCCTCAACCCTGTGACCCTCTCTCAGCAACTCAAAGATGCACGTGTTCTTCCAGTAACACACCCTCTTGGTTAAACTCGAAAAATTCAGACTTGCTGCAAACCTAAACGAGTGTAGTTTTCTCATTTATGAAACTGCCTTCCTGAGGCTGTACAATCCCACTACTCCTTCCAAGGTTTCAAGCAGGCAGTACAATAACATTTCATCCCCCCCCCCACATAATACAGTGCCTATAAAAAGTCTACACCCCCTTTCAAATTTTTCACGTTTTGTTGCCTTATAACCTGGAATTAAATTGCATTAAATCAGAATTTTTCTCCATTTGTTTTCACATCCTAACCCACAACTTCCAGATGAAAAACAAATTCTAGAAATGTCAGAAAATTGACTAAAACATACAAAACTAGAGGGGGAGCACTTGGGAGAGTGCAAAACCTCCGCCGCCAATACTGCTGGGTCACTTAAGTGAACCTTATATCTTATTCATTAAATATGTCAACAATGCTGACAGTTATAGTTCTTTTCTCCAACATTTTTTTTGGCGGGGGGGGGGGGGGGGTGGTGGTTGGAAATCACTTAAAACATGTAGAAATGCAAAAAAAAGAAAACGAGATTTTGTTGAAAAAAAAGTTGCAAAAGTTTTTATTTCTCAAACAATTTTTTTTGGGGGGGGTTGGAAATCACTTAAAACATGTAGAAATGCAAAAAAAATTTTCTCTAAATTTTTTGTGGGGGTAACAATTTTTTTGGGGGGTTGGAAATCACTTAAAACATGTCGCAATCCCCAAAAAAATTCTCTATAACAATTTTTTTGGGGGGGGAACAATTTTTTTTTGGGGGGGGGTTGGAAATCACCTAAAACATGTTGCAATCCCCAAAAAAAATTCTCTATAACAATTTTTTTTGGGGGGGAACAATTATTTTTGGGGGGGGTTGGAAATCACTTAAAACATGTTGAAATGCAAAAAAAAAAAAAAGTTTTTTCTCTAAAAAAAAATTTTGGGGGGGGGGGGACCAAGTCCAAAATCTAATGGCATGATCCTTGGTCCATACCTAACCCCCCCACCAAGTTTCGTCGAAATCCGTCGAGGAGTTTTTCCGTAATACTGTTCACAAACAAACAAACAAACAAGCAGTCATAGACTGGTACTTACGAAATCGTCAACTTGACCTCTGACCTTGTCTAATAAAAGCTGTCTCGAGAGAAGGTAGCGACGCAAACCAGAAGTTTCTACGTTGTTTCTGTACCAAACCATCAAAAATTGAATGTTTTGGATGTTTGACCTCACTGTGACCTTGACCTTTGACCGATTTCGACCAAAATCTAATCAGCACTAGCCATCACCCTCCTGAATCACGAGGTGTAATTTGACATTGGCTTCTTCCATTCTCGAGTTATCGTGCCTACAAACAAACACACAAACAAAAAACATACAAACAAACAAACAAGCAGTCATCGACTGGTACTTACGAAATCGTCAACTTGACCTCTGACCTTGTCTAATAAAAGCTGTCTCGAGAGAAGGTAGCGACGCAAACCAGAAGTTTCTACGATGATTCTGTACCAAACCATCAAAAATCGAATGTTTTGGATGTTTGACCTCACTGTGACCTTGACCTTTGACCGATTTTGACCAAAATCTAATCAGCACTAGCCATCACCCTCCTGAATCACGTGGTGTAATTTGACATTGGTAGCTTCTTCCGTTCTCGAGTTATCATTTTTTGGATGTTTGACCTCACTGTGACCTTGACCTTTGACCGATTTTGACCAAAATCTAATCAGCGCTAGTCATCACGCTCCTGAATCACGTGGTGCAATTCGACATTGGTAGCTTCTTCCGTTCTCGAGTTATCATGCCTACAAACAAACAAACAAACAAACATACAAACAGAAACGGAAGTCATCAATATACTTTCGAAATCTTTAGATTTCGAAAGTAACAAACAGAAAGGGGTGAAAACAGTAACCTCCGATCTTCGATGGTGGACGTTAACTAGAATATCTTGGCTGGATAAGTGTCCAACTCCCTTATAATAGCAATTGTAAATTAGCTCAGGAGTAAACAATCACCTTCAAAATCACAAACCAAGTTAATTGGCCTCCACCTGTGTTAAATTGTAGTGATTCTGATTATTTCAGAATAAAATCAGCTGTCCCTGTTGGTTTCCTCTGCTGGGTAGTGCATTTCACAGCAAAGATTCAACCATGAGCACCAAGGAGCTTTCAAAAGACCTCGAAGATATAGTTGTGAAAGGCACAGATTAGGGGATGGGTATAAAAATATTTTAAAGGTCTTGAATATCCCTTGAAGTACAATCAAGACAATCATTAGGAAGTTAAAGGCGTATGGTACCACCAAGACCTTGCCTCGATCAGGCCGTCCCTCCAAACTGGATGACCAAGCAAGGAGGAGACTGATCAGAGACCAAGAGGCCAATTGCAACTTTGAAAGAACTACAAGCACTTATGGCAAAGACTGGTCACTGTGTACATGTGACAATGATATCCCAAGCAATCCACAAGTCTGGCCTGTACGGGAGCATGACAAGAAGGAAGTTATTACTCAAAAAAGCCCAGCTTGAGTCTCATTTCAGATACGCAGAAAACCACTCAAGAGATTCTGAAGCCATGTGGTAAAAAGTTTTGTGGTCTGACGAAACCAAGATGGAACTGTTTGTACCAAATATAACATTTTGCATTTAGACCAAACGCAACACAGCACATCATCCAAAGAACACCATCCCTACTGTGAAGCATGGTGGTGGCAACATCATGTTATGGGGATATCTCTCATCAGCAGGGACTGGGGCACTTGTCAGGATGGAAAGGAAAATGGATGGAGCAAAATACAGAAAAATCGAGAGGAAAACCTGCTGCCCTCTGCAAGAAAGCTGAAATTTGGACGGAAGTTCAACTTCCAGCATGACAACGACCCAAAGCACACAGCCAAAGCTACACTGGAGTGGCAAAGGGACGAAAAGATAAATGTCCTCGAGTGGTCCAGTGAGAGCCCGAATTGAAATTCTGAATGGGGCGAGTTTATTATTCCACAGATGTATTGGAACACTGGTACTACAAGTTTGTTGATGGAGTTGATTTTGTTTGTTGGAGCGAGGTACATTTTCAGGATCAGCTTCAATCTATGTTGATATTCTTTGGTGATTATTTTGCACATTTGTTTGAGACATATTTGGTGGCCCTCTTCTACTCAGAGGTATTTGTATGAATGCTTAATTTTCGAGCCGCTGTATTGTTGTTTCAAGGTCAATATGTTGTCTGTTTTGTTGGTTTGCCTTCTACAAATGTGCACTTGGCACACTTATCACACTTGTCAAGTCAAAATTCCATTTGATTGCTCTCAGAGAACCGTTGTACTAGTTTTAGCTGTTCTGTCAATTTTTCGTCATTCGTGTGAAGAGCTTTAAATCATCCTTGTGTAGTGAATGCGTCACATTCCTGTTTCTTTGGAACGTCTCCATTGCTTGTGAGGGTGTAGCCTTGTCCTTATTTGTTGATTTTGTTACTCAGTGGGTCCAGAACCAGCCAAAACAAGAGGGGGAAGGGGGGGGGGGGGGAGACTGTCTCCATGGAAGATCCCATGCCATACCCCTGGAAGATCATATCTGGTGTTTTGATATTTCCTTCCGAGTGTTGCGATATCAATGTGGTATTCAAAAGCTCCGTTGCTTTCTCAATGCATTAAATTTTGTATATTTTCACGCACATTGTCATCCATGAATGTGGGACACTGTCGAAAGCTTTCTTAAAGTCCATTTGGTTCTTCGTGTTTTGCAGTGTGTGTGTGTGTGTGTGTGTGTGTGTGTGTGTGTGTGTGTGTGTGTGTGTGTGTGTGTGTGTGTGTGTGTGGTGTGTGGTGTGTGGTGTGTGGTGTGTGTGTGTCTGGTGTGTGTGCGTGGTGTGTGTGTGTGCTGTGCGTGGTGTGTGTGTGTGCTGTGTGTGGTGTGTGTGCTGTGTGTGTGTGTGGTGTGTGTGCGTGGTGTGTGTGCGTGGTGTGTGTGTGCGTGCACGTGCGTGTGCGTGCGTTTCAGCCATATTGCATTGCCAAGAGGAATGTGCTCATTAAGCATATTTGCCTCTGCCACCACAGGTGGATGGAGGTGTTTTCACATCTGTCTGTGTTTGTCAGCAGGATATCTCAAAAACGTATGGACAGATTCGGACGAAATTTGGTGGACAGGTTGGGCGTGCAACGACGACGAATTGATAAGATTTTGGTGAAGATCTGGCCAGACCAGATCCGGATAACGGAAATAAGCGATTCTTCAACATTGAGAGATGAGGAAAATCTATATATGGTACGATATCTCAAAAAGTAATGGATGTATTTGGACGAAACTTGGTGGACAGATTGGGTTTGTGAGAAGGACGAATTATTTAGATTTCGGTGAACGTCTGAATTCAGATCCGGCCTACAAGTGGGATGTAAAACGTAACCTGTTCGGCCTGGTGGAGGTATGCACTACACTGAGTGCCATTTTAGTTATTACAAGTAATACTTTCCTCCACCCCTTCCCCATTTTCAAAAACTGTGATATTGTAATTGAAATTGTCCAACAACTTACATGTGTTACTTGTGAGATGTTATGTGGTAATTCAAACATCTCTTTTCCAGGCTGTGTGCATAATTTGACCACAATGCCCATCACAGATACACCGCTATACACCGTAGGTCTGTGCGTACCATTTTCATCTCGTGGTACACCCAGTCTTGTATCTGCAAGTTCCACAACAATACCACATACGATACAGGAGTATCGGATCAGAACAAGACTTTGATGCTTATGGAAGGGCAGTTCAGATGACTTGATACACCTCTTCGACTCTCGTCTATCCCCATTGGTCTCATCTTGATGATGTTCCGAGATGGATCGGAAGCAGTTTTTAATGATTGATTGTAGTTAATGTTATCCACAGCTACTGTGGGGAACACACCACCACGTACATCTGGAGGACACACCATGTTTTTCTTCAAATTGCGTACAAACAGCATTGGCAATTCGGATGACAATCACAGGAGTCTTATCAGAATAAACAAACGTCAATTTCAAACAGCTGTCACTCAGCCTTCCTTCCGAGCGAGGCCATGAAACAGAATCCCAATATACAATGGCGGTGACATCTCCTGGTTTCTGTTCTGGTGTATACTACTCTGTCCCTGTTTATTGACTGCGTTTCATTAATTAGCTGGGCAATCAGTGCTGCTTGATGTCTTGAATTGTCAGCCTGATCTCCAAAGTGTCAAACAAATTGCATCATTACCGGCGCAATATCTTCAAATTCCAGGCTTTCCTTTGAGTTGCAAGACCTGGCGAGTGAACCCGAAGTTTTTCTTTGATTGTTTTTATTTCGATAAATTTTACGTTTCACTTCAATTATGAGTCACTGACGTCTGGTACAATAGTTTCTCGCTCCCATCTCTCAAGTCTGAAGAAAACACCTCTTTATGAATCCACTACACCAGTGTTTAAATTGGCATACAGGATGTCAGTTTGGTACGAGTACTATGGCTGAAGATATGTACCGGCTTCATTTCCTTCCTGTGATCGGCTGCTAAAATTCGCTATTGCCAGATTATACATAGACAGTGTCGAGACATTTCAATTGATACTAAAATCATAGCATCTGTTGCAACAATTTCCCAATCACTGAACTTTTCTCGGTGCTTGTTATCTTCAAACAATATGGCAGGAGAGTGCACTGTATGGGACTCCATCCCGAGAGTCTAAAAAGTAGTCTTTGTAATTTTTGAAGGTGGATGGCAGATTATTTTGATTCTGATAATCAAGTTCATTAGCCAGTTCGTCAGCCATCCAACTCCAGCATCTTTCCCTTTGGACCGAGCTGGACAAACTAGGACCACAACGTGCCAAAAGAAACGCCGAGTAACCACCCCGAGTCCTCTTGGCACGTGACGCACAGTGATCATTCTGTTTGCTGGCACTGAATAACTTGGCTGCCTGAAGTTCTTT
Organism: Eptatretus burgeri; assembly: GCF_056783735.1. Taxonomy (NCBI): domain Eukaryota; kingdom Metazoa; phylum Chordata; class Myxini; order Myxiniformes; family Myxinidae; genus Eptatretus; species Eptatretus burgeri. Next base: position 3,016,482 of record NC_140962.1, on the reverse strand, counting down.
ATTGCATCAGGAAACTGGCATTGTCTGGCCATCGTGACAAACTAGCACTGTTCAAGTACTCTTCCTTCTTTCTATCCTACAACAAAAACAAGTATGAAAGCACTTGAGAAAAGTATTTCATAAGAACGTGGTGATAAGATGGGATGGGCAAGCCCATGGCAGTACGATCATCACGTATTCGTTGTCTACAAAAGTTTGTTCAAATAAAAATGCAGTGTGTGTGTCTGTGTGGGGCATGTTTTTTGTGTTGTTCGACTGGAGCTGATGTGGAATGTAACACACCAAAATGATTGTCATGATCTCTTGAGTTGTTTCGGCTAAATAACTATAAAGAAACCGAAAGAATTCCCATGTTTCAAAGAATAGCTAGTTCCGTGAATAGCATTAGCTGAAGCTCGGGTTACCATAACTTAACTTTCAAAAAAAAAATTAAAAAACAACAAGAAGGGGGCACGCCAGCGAGGGGCACTCGTTTCAAGAGTTTCGTTTACATATTGAGCAAGCGTACCGGCAGTCTCATTCAGAGCGTTGCGGATGTCGATTAATTTTGACTGCAAACTGCCATTCTTCCAGTCGAAATACTGAATTATTTCTGGAAATATTGTGCTTGGCCGAGTCCGCATAAAATTGCACATCAATAGCACTTTTATTTGCCGCAGAGATGTACATACCAAGCACTCAACTTCCCAATACTCTCAACCACTTGGCAAACATGGAGATTTTGTCTTTTGTTCTGTGAGGTTGGGCAGTAAGGGGATGTGCGAGTGTCGATGTCCGAACACATCCATTACCCCATGACGGAGTACAGACTTGTACCAAACTGTCCTGGTCCAAATATTGTACAACCACATTTTATCACTGTAAGAAAATGTACAAAAATGGTTTAACCATTTAAATAAGGTAAAAATGTATCCCTTTGAAAATGCAAAAGCAATAAATAAAAATTAAAAAAGGAAAGATCATGGACATTTCTAGATGTTTTTAAAAAACCCGGCCACACAGAGATTTAAGGACCGAAAGAGAGGATATGTCCGGGGAACACCGGACATATGGTAGCCCCGGTTTAAGCAGTCTTTGAGGTTTATATTTACATCGCTTTAGCTCAACCGTTCCCTTCTTTGTTTTGCTGTGAAGTTTTTGTGTGTTTGAATTCTCTGACTCGCTTCCATTAGTCCACGCGTGGGTAAATTGGGTTTAATCCAGCAAACAAATGTTAGTTTGCACCTTCGCTCACCTGGCGTGTGAAATTCTAAGAGAACGATCACATTATCCTGAAATTATCGCGGAGAATAAAGATCACTTCTTACCTCTAAAGTCGGTTCGCTTCATGAGTGTAATTATTGACATGTGATTGCCGTTAATTTGCCTTTCCTCACTTCTACATTTATGTGGCTTCGTGCTGCCGCACAGCATCCGACAATTTTTATCCTGTGCACGCGAAGTGAAAAGCGGGGTTAAGCAATTGGTTCACCGTCTGTCTGTCTGTGCACAGACAGAGAGACAGACAGACAGACAGACAAACGTCAGTTTATGATGGAGGAACAACTTATTTTCAATGTGTCATCATATTTTGAACATGAACAGCCATGTTGGATTCAAGAATTATATTAAATAATGTTTTCTCTGGAACCACATAACCTATCGAAGCGAAACTTGGCTACTATAATCTACCCCCATGCCTGCATATACGATAAAAATTACAATGTCACATGGTTTGGTGGCCATCTTGGATAGAAAAACGCACCTTGTCCGATAAACACGAAACTTCACAAACTTGTTCCACTACACGATTGGAAGCAGAATATAAATTTATGGTGTCATAGATCACATGGTTCGTCAGCCATCTTGGATTGAAAATTATTAAATTTTAAAAATCTTCTTCTCCAGAATGGCTGGACAGATTGAGGCAAAAATTCACACACACTTTCCCCAAGACATCATTTCACAAGTTTGTTCATTTCTAATTGATAGGTCACATGGTTTGGTGGCCATATTGAATTTACCCTAAAACCTTCAAAAATCTTCTCCAGAACGGCTGGTCAGATCAAGGGGAAACTTCACAAACATATTGCACACGAGCAGTGAATACAAGTTTGTTAATTTCTAATTGATGGGTCACATGGTTTGGCAGCCATGTTGGATTGAAGGAAAATATTAATTAACGTTTACTCTGGAACCGCTACTTCTATATATGCGAAACTTCACATTTATAATTTAGCCAACATGTGAAACATGGGTTTAAAATTTCAACCCGATTGGCCACGCGGTTTGGCAGCCAGAATTATTTGAATCTGAGAACTTTAAGGTTTTTTGTTTTTCCACCCCCCCTAACCCCCCCCCCCCCAACACTTGAGAACACAAAACGCCTTTTTTGTATTTCCAAAACCCTTAATTTTTGCAGTACTTGGAAAAATATTCATGCCTTGAAGGTCGAGCAACTATAAGAATCAACATTTATGCCATATCATGCCCAAAGGACAGAATAACAGATTCTGCATTTTGAAAAAAATATGGTGGTGCTTCGCACTGTGTGGTTACTAACATGCCTGTTATGTAAGGTTCAGCAAGAAAATAAACATAGGTCGTGCTCAGAAATGCAAAGCAAGAGTTGAAAATAACCTCCACATGTCCACGTTCTCAAGACTGCACAAAGTAAGGTGTTCTATGAAAAATATGTATGTATGTATGTATGTATGTATGTATGTATGTATGTATGTATGTATGTATGTATGTATGTATGTATGTATGTATGTATGTATGTATGTATGTATGTATGTATGTATGTATGTATGTATGTATGTATGTATGTATGTATGTATATATATATATATATATATATATATATATATATATATATATATATATATATATATATATATATATATATATATATATATATATATCCTGGTGTTGGCGCAGTGGTTAGGGCAGCAGCTTGGGATCCAAAAAGGTTCTGAGTTCAAGCCCCGTTGGGCCACTGAATTAATGCACCAGGGGGTTGACTCAGCCTGTCATCCTTCCGAGGTTGGCGAAATGAGTACCAGTATACTGGGCTGGTGTATACCCCGGTTAAAATAGGTGTACCATATCCCTGTGTCGTAAGAGGCGACCAGGGTTGCGTCAGGAAGGGCATCCGGCGTAAAACATGTGCGAAATCACTATGCGGATCATACGGATGATCCGCTGTGGCGACCCCAAAAGGGAGCAGCCGAAAGAAGATGTGTGTGTGTGTGTGTGTGTGTGTGTGTGTGTGTGTGTGTGTGTGTGTGTGTGTGTGTGTGTGTGTGTGTGTGTGTGTGTGTGTGTGTGTGTGTGTGTGTGTGTGTGTGTGTGTGTGTGTGTGTGTGTGTGTGTGTGTGTGTGTGTGTGTGTGTGTGTGTGTGTGTGTGTGTGTGTGTGTGTGTGTGTATATATATTAGTTTTAATCCACAAATTGAAAACTTTTCAAAATAAAAAGCATTCATCCAAGGCTCATTGTACAGCCACACGAGATAAATAATATGCAAAGAAATACATTAGCAGGCATCAGTATAAATGTCACCAGTATGAATTACAAGGGCAGTGTCTACTAATCACAGATCAACAACATTTTTTATTTTAATACCAAGTCTTACATTATGAACTCATCATGTTCACATATTGGAAAACAAAACCTGGAAACCCATTTGAAAGGTACATTCAAAAATTGCACCACAATGTTATGGATTGCTTATTCACAATTTTAAATGTACCTTCTCACCAAAGTGGTGCATTCAAGCACTGATGTGCCTCAAAATACACGAGCATACAGCACAATAGTAAAAGACCAAAACATACGTGGGGGGGGGGGGGCGGGGAAGTTTCATCAACAGAATGTCGACTTGGAGAATGACAGATTGTTTGTGTTAGCAGAGCTCAGACTTGTATCTTTTCCTGATAGTGCAGTCCCATACAAACAAGTCCAATCAGTAGCAGTGTGATCCAACTAAGTAAATTCTACTTGTGTCTGTGGTCAAGGAACAGACAAATGCATGTATACTACATCAGCAGCAGAGACATTTGATGAAGCTCAGGAAGACTGCCAAGCATATTTGGAGCCACTGGAATAGTATTTTTCTCGTGCATGACATTGATGATGAAAAGCACTTTCCACAATTACTTGCTTGAGTTGGCAGCAAAACATAGGGGCTTCCTTGGAATCTTACGACACCAGTCAGGGTATGCACCAAGTCCTACGGGGATTTGGTGAACATTCTCCGTAATAATTTATGCCCAAAGCCAAGCATGATCAACGTCGTGGAGAATCGATCAGTGATTTTATTGCAAAGTTTCAAACGTTCTCAGCACTGAAACTTTGTCTCATAGTGTGTCATTTAGATTGTCGTCAGACTCGTCTCCGGACTGAAGAGTGGGTATTCATTAGTGTCTGTTGTCTGAAAGTTAACTTGATTTTCAGAGAGACGCTGAGCTCGTAATCACCATGGAATCTGCTGCAAAAGACTACAAGAGTTGCAAAGTAAGGGTGGACCAAATGTTCACAATCTGAGCAGCAAGTCTGAACCACAGTTTTCTTTTACTCAGTGCCCCGAATAAAAATTAGAGAGGGTGTTGTTTCTGATGCAGAAGGAAACACCACCCCGACAATCATTGTCTCTGGCATAGGGAGTGTTACAACTGCCACTTGAAAGGTTGAAGTGCCAACGGTCATTTAAAATGACAGGGCAGAAGCCCGGTAAGAAAACGGACATGAATGTACATGTGGTGAATCATGACAACAGTGACAATGACCTGGATGACTCAGTGGTAGCTAACATGAAAATAAACCATGTTAGCAAATGGAGCAGCATCTGCATTCATCCTAAACTGGTGGGAAAGCTCTGCATATGGAGTTGGACACCTACTTAGCACGTTTAGACACCTCATTTCATTAGACGAGTACTCCAAATTGTATAAACATCTAATATTGATGGGCACTACAGCAGTACTTCGTACTTATGCTGGTGAACAATTAAAGTGAAAGGCAACTTGTGTGTGCCGGTAGAGTACAAGAAGTAATCATATACGCTGGATTTGTACATGTGGACACTGCAAATGCAGCCAAATTTGGAAGGTACTGATTACAAGACATCAAGTGTAGGGCATCAAGTCAGTACTTGTTAACATAACCATTTAAGGATTGACTGATACCCAAATTAAAAGTTTATTCAACCAGTATTCTGAAATCTTCAAGGATTAAATTGGAAATCTGAAAGGCACTAAAACAAGGTCGCGTTCAAAGACCAACAGCAGGCCAGTGAACGACAAGGCTAAGCCAGTTCCAAATGCACTGCTTCCAAAAATAAAGGTTGAGTTTCAACAGCTGGAGAAGGCGGTATCCAAAGAGACACCGTAAGGCTTCAGAGAGATTGTATCTTCTGTGAAGTGATCTCAATGGTGTGGCAAAATAATGCTTTCAAAATCACGAGGACAGGTAGGTTCCACCCTTGTGCTGAATCAAGCGGGTTGCACATTCAGTTGACAAGTTAGAAGATAGAGAGGGAAAAACACCAACGACAGGGTTGAAAGACAAACATTCCTCCCTTCACGTATTCAAGACAACGGTTCACGATCTCAAGTCATCCCCCATCAAAAACCATGATCTTTTCTACCCCCTGTTAACCAAATCGCCCACACTCCACCCCTTCCCAAATTTCCATTTTTTCCTTCCTAAGGGTTTATTTCCCACACCCATGATTTGTCCAAGTTTCCCTCCATTTTGTTTTTCAATTCCTCCCCCACCCCATTTCTCTACCGTTCCATCCTGATCGATTCAATGCTCCAGCTCTTCCACAAGTGTCGACGGGAGACGAGAGATGAGGCCAAATAATGGATGTGGGGAAGAATAAGGGGAAAGGGAGGACATATGGGATGGACGAGATGGATAAAGAAGCAAACTCTCAGAAAGGAAAAATAAAATGGAAATTTGGAACGAGGTGAACTTGGAAGTTAACAAGGGTAGAAAACATCATGGTTTTGGATTGGGGATGACCTGAGATGTTGGTGAAAAGCTGGCTTGAAGACACGGAGAGAAGAATGAGATTGAACAGAATGTGGAAGTTGTTTCCAGACGGGAAGAAAGAATGAGTGTCAGCAAGCAGTGATCCTGGATTTAGGTAGTTTCACCAGAAAGGGCATTGATGGTGGACCGTATGAGCCCTGCAGAAACCTCAGGGGGGGTGTGGGGGGGGGGCAATGCACAGAATGAGTAGAAGGTGCAAGACCAGAAAGGAGGTGGTAATAGAAAGATAGAGAGACCACTGACTTGTCTGTGATAGAAAAGTGAAAAGTCAATAGATTCAGTGTCGTGGGAGATTCCAATGATCTTAAAGTCCTTGGTTTACACAGAGTCAAGCTGAACAATGTGGTGAACAGGGGTGTCATCCCCAGAGGGGAGAGCAGTACTCCATCACGCTGCAGACCATAGCCTGTCTTTGTATTGTCCAAGGACCACTGTGGAGTGACACAGCCATGTATGTATAGACAGATACATAGCACTGAGGAAATACAAGGAAATCACACACCGGTGGAGGCCATTCGGCCCATCATGCCTGCACGACATCAACACCACACTAATTTATCAACACAAGACCCAAAGAAAATACAAATTTATATATATTTTTTTTTTTAATGTTTTTGTGGGTTTTTAAAATTTATTTATTTTAAGTTTTTGTAAAAACATTTTTCCTCCTCAACGGATGGGGCATGGGCTTGATTAAAAACACACATTAACCACACAACCCCACTTGATGAGACCCCCACCAACAGCACTCTGCACACAATCACCCATCAATACTCAAACTACCTTAAAGTCCTACCAACATCCCCATAACTTCCAGGTACCCATCTAATTCTAATTTAAACTTATCCACCGTTTCTGCTGCCACAACCTTTCCAGGGAGACCATTCCGTGCATTAACTACTCTCTGAGTAAAAGTCCCCTACCTTATTACCGTCTTAACTCTCTTCTTTACTCTCAGACTATGGCCCCTGGTCCTATCACTGTCGACTCTGCTAAATAATTTATCTGCACTTATTTTATCTCTACCTTTAATCATCTTAAACATCTCCATCATATCTCCTCATGACCGCCTCCTTTCTAGTGAATAAAGCCCGGTCTCCTTCAGCCGCTCCTCATCGCTAAGTCTAGCTAGGCCCAGGATCAATCCAGTAGCCCCTACGCTGAACCCTCTCCATGGAATTTCTGTCCTTCCTGAGTTGTGGTGACCAGAACTGCACACAATATTATAGATGTGGCCCTCACTAAATTCCTGTACAATGTTAACACCACCTCTTTTGATTAATAAATGATCCCCCTCCGAATACAACCGAAACCCCTAGAGCTGCCTGGCACTGTGCTGCCTGCTTACCTTCCATATCTTTACCACCCCCAGATCCTTCTCCTGTGTGACACGCTCCAACATCACCCCTTACATCCTGTAATCTCTATTTTCATTGTTCTTTCCCATCCCCAACACTTTACACTTGCTCAGGTTAAATTACATCTGCCGATCTTTTGCCCAATCTATACAAGTATCAATACTTTCCTGAATCTGATCACCACCCCCTCTGCTATCCACCTTACCTCCAAGCTTTGTGTCATCTGCAAATTTGGAAAGCTTACTCTTTACCCCATTATCCAAATCATTGATGTAAATAATGAACAGTAATGGTCCGAGTACTGATCCCTGAGGTACCTCACTACTTACATCCTCCCAGCAAGACATCCTCCCACTCACAGCCACTCTTTGCTTCCGATCACTAAACCAGTTTTCAATCCAATTAGCTACCTGACCAGCCACTCCACAAGCCCTCACTTTGGCGAACAACCTCCGATGTGGTACCTTATCAAATACCTTCTTAAAGTCTAGATATACTATGTCCACTGCCTTTCCCTCATCCACCCAATCAGACACTGCTTCGTGGAACTCTAAAAGATTTGTTAAACAGGAACTAACTTTGGTAAACCCACACTGACTACCTTTAATTCGTTTGTATTTGTTTAAATGGTTCGTCATCGAGACCTTAATTAATGTCTCCAACACCTTCCCCACAACTGAAGTCAAACTAACAGGTTTATCATTTCCCAATTCTTCTCTGGATCCTTTCTTAAATAATGGTGTTACATTTGCTACTCTCCAATCCTCCGGTACCTGTTCTGACTCCAGTGAGCTGTTGAAAATATCCGTTAACATCTCGCTTACCTGCTCAGTCACCTCCATCAATACTCTCGGGTGCATATTATCTGGACCCGGAGCCATAATCGACTCTTCGATTACCGAGCTGTTCCTTTACTTCCTCCACACGAACATGGATCTTGTGTAAAAAAAAATCTCTTCCTCACCTCCTCAATAGATACTCTCAGCTATTGGAAATTCTCCTGACTGTTGTTGTGTAACAGTTGAAGTAAAATACCTGCTGTGGAGTGACACAGCCGTGCATGTACAGGCATATAGATTAAATTGTTCTCGCCGCCATTTCCAATACCAAGCGTTAATGTGACAAAACACTAAACTTCCCTTCAGCTTTCGTCCTGAACCAAGCAGAGCATTCTCACTCACGTCGCAACAAATATTCAGATATTCCAACATGAAAAAGTTGGGGAATTCAAAGGAACGGTCTCATTCCATGTCCATCGCTATGCCTGAGCAAACCAAAAGGAGGAATATTTTCAGATCAACAGGTGCCCACCTGTCGTGATACCAAGTGGCAACGTCAATGCATCTCAGTTGCCTTTCAACGGACGACAAAAAAAAGAAGAAAAAAAAAAAACTCCGATTTAAAGAACTCGTGAAACTTGTACCGACTTGATTCGCTGCGATTGTAATCGTGTTTCGTACCAGCAAGCTGCACTCCTAGTAGAGTGGACACCTGGACAGGTAGCTTCATTATAATACGAGCTACCTTACAAGGTCAACACAGGAGGCCACCCATCGTGCCGATACAATGGTTGCTTGTCGGTGCTCCACTCTCTCCTTTTTAAATGCTGAATGGCAAGCAAGGAAGCAGCACGGACCATTTTTAAAGCTTGACTCGGCCGGAGTTCGAACCACCGAGCTCCCAGAGTCAGTGCGGATCCTCGAACCATCGATTGTGGTTAAACGCTGGATCATCTCATCATCAACGCAATCAATTCCTGTACAATGTTAACACCGCCTCTTTCGATTTATAATTGATCCCCCTCCGAATACAACATAGAACCCTATTTGCTTTACCTACAGCTTCACAAGGGCAGCCACTTCATATACATGAGCATTGTAATTGACAATCCTGTCCAGACATCAAGGGCTCGACAGCGACACAAATCAATATCAAAGAGGGACGATCAAAGGGCGATGCCAAGAATAAACAATGTGGGTGCATGATCTCACAAATTAGGTCCACTTCATTCTCCATTAACGTAACAGGGTGTTTGACATGAGCAGCAGCAACATCAACAACAACGGCAACAGCAGCAACAACGGCAACAGCAGCAGCAACAGCAGCAGCAGCAGCAGCAACAACAGCAGCAGCAGCAGCAGCAACAACAGCAGCAGCAGCAGCAGCAACAACAGCAGCAGCAGCAGCAGCAACAGCAACAACAGCAGCAACAGCAACAACAGCAGCAGCAACAGCAGCAACAGTGGCAGCAGCAACAACGGCAACAGCAACAGTGGCAGCAGCAACAACAGCGGCAACAGCAACAACAACGGCAGCAGCAACAACAGCGGCAGTAGCAACAACAGCGGCAACAGCAACAACGGCAGCAGCAACAACAGCGGCAACAGCAACAACAACAACAGCGGCAGCGGCAACAGCATCAGTAGCATCAGTAGCAGCAGGAGCAACAGGAGCAACAGGAGCAGCAGGAGCAGCAGGAGCAACAGCAGCAACAGCAGCAACAACAGCGGCAACAGCAACAACAACAACAGCGGCAGCGGCAACAGCATCAGTAGCATCAGTAGCATCAGTAGCAGCAGGAGCAACAGGAGCAGCAGGAGCAGCAGGAGCAACAGCAGCAACAGCAGCAACAGCAGCAACAGCAGCAACAGCAGCAACAGCAGCAACAGCAGCGTGGTTCGCAGGTGTTGTGAACATGTGCTGTGCTGCGGTTACGTTTCTCCTTTTACTCCAGTACGTCACAGAGCACTGACAAAAGCCTCCAAACCAGTCGCACCCGAAAACCCACAATGTAAAAGAGCCGTCATGGCAGAAAACATCGCGTTCGTCTCCGGAGAGCGAGACAACCTGGAGAGGAACCCAATGGGTGTTTCATCCTCACCTCACGATTTGTACATGCAACACACACACACACACACACACACACACACACACACACACACACACACACACACACACACACACACACACACACACACACACACACACACACACACACACACACACACACACACACACACACACACACACACCGTCCACTCACCAAGGAAGGCGCACCCAACATCCGCGAACGCCAACAACACAAATCTCGGAATCATCTCCACGATCGTCCCCCAGTCGGTTTCGTTGTCGCTGCGACGTCTCTCTTGGCGATCCCTTCCTCCCACGATCAACACGACGATCCCAAGTCGCGGCCGCGCGACTCTGCGAGTTTTAACTGGGAGCTCGGTGTTCCACTTCATTCGTCATTCGACAAAAACGAGGAATTCAGGGCGGAGACACAAGACTCGCGAACTGTCGTCAGATCACATCCATTCTGTGTGGTTATTAAATATATAAATATGTCCCATCGTGCGGCGTCAATGATCGAGCCACGTTGGTGGTTTTGGTTTTTAAACGTTTTCAGTGAACGTTGTAACTCATGGTCCTCCCTGATGTTATCCACTCGCTCAGGACTCCATGAAAACCGGTTCCCGCTCCGAATCCTGTTCGCTTCACGTTCCGCGCTTTGACCGGTTCGGCGCGACTAGGCGGAGTAATGCGCGGCGGAAGTTTTTTTTTAAAGGTTCTTCGCTGCTCCAAATGAACATCAAGCCTGCAGCCAATGAAATCGGTAAAATGTAACTACCGTCGGCTAATTATGCTCAACCGATATTAATTAGCTCAATTGATGAGAAACCGAAACGTTGTTTGCCGGATTACAACGTGGTGCAGTGTTTATCACTCATGGAAGCTCTCTCTCTCTGTTGGTGATGGTGGGAGCTCTGTGGTTCAAATCCCATATCCCAAAAACACACTGATGTCAACACGAACCCCTCAAACACAAACTCTCAATCGAGTGGTGTTAGGGTTAGTCATTCAACATTCAACAAAGGAGGAATTCAGGGTGGAGACACAAGAGGGAGTTGAGAATGAGATAGGTACCTGAAGGTTATATGGACATACAAGTGTATTGTGATGTTGGTGGGACTTTTAGGTTGTTTGAGTATTGATGGGTGATTGTGTATGGAGTGCTGTTGGTGGCGATCTTAAGAGGGGTTGTGTGGTTGATGTGTGTTTTTAACCAAGCCCATGCCCCCTCCCCAAAGGGAAGAAAAGGGGGGAAAAAAAACACCAAAAAAATACAAAAAAAACAACAAAAAATACTAAAAAAAAACAACATAAAATACTAAAAAAAAACAACAAAAAAGCACAACAAAAAACAATACAAAAAACAAAAAATACTCAAAAAACAACAAAAAAATACAACAAAAAAAACTTTAAAAACAACAAAAATACTTAAAAAACAACAAAAATACAACAAAAATACTAATAAAACAACAAAAAACTTTTAAAAAACCAACAAAAATATATATACCATTAGAGATGGAGAATCCCCTGCCATTGAATGAAAAAGGTCATACATATTCCAGATAATGAGAGGTGAATTGGAAACAAGACACCATTTGGTCATGATCTCGAAAAAGTTCCCCAGGGGTGAGGAACATAGTACCCAAAAATAATTAAAATCAGATAAGCGGTTTTCCATTTATTACAAAAAACATTTTTTTTCAAAATGGCCACCCCAGTCGGCCATCTTGGATCCGGCCACGCCCTAAATCAATAGGGTTCTTCCTTTTCTCGTGGTACATGTGTGACCCAAATTTCAAATCGATATGGCAAACAGTTTATGAGTTATCACACTCACAGCTATAAATGTTGACGCCCGGACAGACGGACGGACGGACGGACAGCCGGACAGACAGCCGGACGACCTGGGTGACAACAATATCCCCCTTCCGCCATGCGGTGGGGAATAACAACATAAAAAAACACAACAACAAAAAATACAACCAAAAATACTAAAAAATACACAAAAAGCACAAAATACAAGAAAAAATACTAAAAAAAACAAAAAATATAAAATAAAAAAAGCACAAAAAAAAAAAAAAAAAATTCAAAAAGCAACAAAATAAATACAACAAAATACTAAAAAAAAACAACAAAAAATACTAAAACAAAAAAACACAACAAAAAAACAACAAAAATACTAAAAAAACTAAAAAACTAAAAAACAACAACAAAGCCCAACAAAAAATACTAAAAAAAAACTAAAACAAAAAATACTAAAAAAAACTTTAAAAACAACAAAAATACTAAAAAATACAACAAAAAACACAACATAAAAAACACAACAAAAAACAACAAGAAATACTAAAAAAACCTAAAAAACAAAAAACACTAAAACAACAAAAAATACAAAAAAACAACAGAAAATACAACAAAAAATACTTTAAAAACAAGAATACAAAAAAATCAAAACAAAAAAAAAACAACTAAAAAACGACAAAAAATACTAAAAATACACAAAAAGGACACAAAATACAACAAAAAATACTTAAAAACAATGAAAAATATTTTTTAAAAGAACAAAAAAGCACAACAAAAAACAAAAAATACTAAAAAAAAAAAAAATTCTAAAAAACCAACAAAAATATACAACAAAAATACAAAAAAAAAAACAAATACAACAAAAATACTCAAAATACACAAAAAATACACAATACAAATACACAAAAAATACACAAAAAAGAACAAAATACAAAAAAAAATACAACAAAAATACTAAAAAAAACAAGAAAAACAACAAAAAATACGAAAAAACAACAAAGCAAGCACTACAAAAAATACTAAAAAAAACTTTAAAAACAACAAAAAAACAAAAAAAAACTAAAAAACAACAAAAATACTAATAAAACAACAAAAAAGGCACAACTAAAAATACAAAAAAAACTAAAAAAAACACAAAAAATACTAAAAAACACAACAAAAAAATACAACAAAAAATACTGAAAAACAACAAAAATACAACAAAAAATACTAAAAAAAACAAGGCAAGCACAACAAAAAAATACTTTAAAAATACAAAAAAAACAACAAAATACTAAAAAAAATACAACAAAAAACAACAAAAAACACAACAAAAAAAAAACAACAAAAAAAACAAAAAAAACACAACAAAAAAAAAAAAAAAAAAAAAAACAACAACAAAAAAAATCTTAAAAAAAAAACAAAATACTAAAAAAAAAATACTAAAAATACAACAAAAATACTAAAAAACAAAAAAACAACAAAAATACTAAAAAAACAACAAAAAACAACAAAAATACTAAAAATACACAAAAAAGCACAAAATACAACAAAAAAGCACAACAAAAAAAAAACAAAAATACTAAAAAAAATACTTAAAAAACAAAAAATACGAATAATCAAGAACACCAAAAAAAAAAAAACAACAGAAAAAATACAACACAAAAATACTAAAAAAACAACAAAGAAAACAACATATAAAACAACAAAACAACAAAAAAATACTAAAAATACACAAAATAGCACAACATACAACAAAAAATATGAAAAAAACAAGAATTTTTTTTTAAAAAACAACAAAAAAGTGCAACAAAAAAACAACAAAATTACTAAAAAAAATACAAAACAAACTACAAAATAACTAAAAAAAACACAAAAAGCACAAAATACAACAAAAAATACTACAAAACAGCAATAAATATAAAAAACAACAAAAAAGCACAATAAAACAAAAATACTAAAAAAAAAAAAAAAAACAACAAAAAAAAGAAAACAAAAATAATAAAAAAAAACAACAACAAAAAACACAACAAAAAATACAACAAAACATGAAAAAAAACAAGAAAAAATAACAAAAAATACAAAAAATAGTAAAAAAACAAGAATACTAAAAAAACAACAAAAAACAACAGAAAAACATACAAAATACTAAAAAAAACAACAAAAAAAAATCAACAAAATACTAAAAATCACAAAACAGCACAAAATACAACAAAAAAATACAAAAAAACAAGAAATTTTTTTAAAACAAAAAACTGCAACAAAAAAACAACAAAATTACTAAAAAAAAATACTAAAAAAAACAACACAAAATACTAAAAAAAATACTAAAGAAAATACAACAAAAATACTAAAAAAAAACACAACAAAAAATACAACAAAAATTACTTAAAAAACACAAAAAAGCACAAAATACAACAAAAAAATATTACAAAACAACAATAAATATAAAAACAACAAAAAAGCACAATAAAACAAAAAATAATAAAAAAACAACAAAAAACAACAAAAAATACAACAAATATACTAAAAAAACAACAACAAAAATACTAAAAAACAACAAAAACACAACAAAAATATAACAAAAATACTAAAAAAACAACAACAAAAAACAACAAAAAATACTAAAGAAACAACACAGCAAGCACAACAGAAAAATACTAAAAAATACTAAAAAAACACAACAAATAAATACAACAAAAATTACTAAAAAACAACAAAGAAAATCAACATAAAAAAAAAACAAAAAAATACAACAAAAATTACTAAAAAAAAAAACACAAAAAAGCACAAAATACAACAAAAAAATACTACAAAACAACAATAAATATAAAAACAACAAAAAAGCACAATAAAACAAAAAATACTAAAAAAACAAGAAAAAACACAACAAAAAAATACAACAAAAAACCAACAAAAATATTAAAAAAATACTAAAAAAAAAAAACAACAGAAAAATACAAAAAAATACTGAAAAAACAACAACAAAAATACTAAAAAAAACAACAAAAACAACAGAAAAATACAACTAAAAATACTAAAAAACAACAAAAAACACAACAAAATAAAAATACTTAAATAAAAAAATACACAACATAAAAAACAACAAACAATACAACAAAAAATAAAAATACGCAAAAAAGCACAAAATACAACAAAAAATACTAAAAAACAACAAAAAAGCAGAACAAAAAAACAAAAAAAACTAAAAAAGAAATAGTTCAAAAACAACAAAATTCCTAAAAAACCAACAAAAATAAAAATACTAAACAAAAATACTGAAAAAACACAACAAAAAAACAACAGAAAAAATACAACACAAAAATACTCAAACAACAAAAAAACAAAAAACAACATAAAAAAAAACAAAACAAAACAAAGAATACTAAAAATACACAAAACAGCACAAAATACAACAAAAAAACAACAAAAAATACAACAAAAAGACTAAAAAAAACAAGAAAAAAACAAGAAATACTAAAAAACAACAAAGCAAGCACAACAGAAAAATACTAAAAAATACTAAAAAACACACAACAAAATAAATCCAACAAAAAATACTAAAAAACAACAAAGAAAAACAACATAAAAAACAACAAAAATACAACAAAAATTACTAAAAGAAAAACACAAAAAAGCACAAAATACAACAAAAAAATACTACAAAACAACAATAAATATAAAAACAACAAAAAAGCACAATAAAACAAAAATAATAAAAAAACAACAAAAAACACAACAAAAAATACAACAAAAAGACTAAAAAAAAACAAGAAAAAAACAACAAGAAATACTAAAAAAAAACAACAAAGCAAGCACAACAGAAAAATACTAAAAAATACTAAAAAAAAAACAAAAAATACAAAAAACAAAAAAACCACAAAAAAAACAAAAAAAATACTAAAAAAAAACAAAAAATATTTTAAAAAACACAACAAAAACACAACAAAATAAATACAACAAAATACTAAAAATACTACAAAAAATACTAAAAAAACAACAAAAAATTAAAAAATACTAAAACAACAAAAAATACTAAAAAAAAACAACAAAAAACAACAGAAAAATACAACAGAAAATACTTTAAAAACAACAAAAATACTGAAAAATACAACAAAAAAACAACAAAAAAAACACAACATAAAAAACACAACAAAAAAACAACAAAAAATACTAAAAATAAAAAATAAAAAAACAACAGAAAAATACAACAAAAAATACAAAAAAACAACAAAATACTAAAAAAAAACACAACAAAAAACAACAGAAAAATACAACAAAAAATACAAAAAAAACAACAAAAAATACTAAAAAAAACACAACAAAAAAACAACCTAACAAATACAACAAAAAATACTTCAAAAAAACAACAAAAATACTTTAAAAAACAACAAAAACAAAAAAACAACATAAAAAACAAAACATACTAAAAAAAACAACTAAAAATACCAAAAAAATACAACAAAAATACTAAAAAAATACAACAAAAACTAAAAAAATAAACTAAAAAACAACACAAAATACAACAAAAATACAAAAAAAACAAGAAAAAAACCAAAAATGCTCAAAAAACAAAAAATACTAAAAAAATTACTAAAAAAAACCCCAAAAATACTAAAAACAACAACAACAAAAAGCACAACAAAAATACTAAAAATAACTCAAATAAAACAAAAAACACTAAAAAAAAAAAAATACTAAAAAAACAACAAAAATACTAAAAAAAAAAAAAAATACTAAAAAAACAACAAAAATACTAAATAATAAAAAAACAACAAAAAACAACAGAAAAAATATAACGAACAATTCTAAAAAAACAACAAAAATAGTGAACTCACAATACAATGAACTGTCATCCACGATTGACTGTGAAGTCAGTGTGATGTCAAATTGACCAGGCCCGGTGAGATAATGATTAGTTCGTCTGATTTGGGTCTGGGTGGTCGGTGGTTGAATTGCGGTCTTTGCCAGTTGTGTTTGCCAGTTGATGTCAAATTTCTGTTTTATAACATGGACAATAAATTACCTTGAATCTTAATTCGGCAATCACAAATAACATCTGCGGAATGATGACGGCAATGGATCAGGGATCAGGCTGAATATCTACAGGAATATACATTGTAGCAAACATTCTTGCAGTACCATTGAACATATGAGTTGCATTTGGCATGTGCAATGAAATGACAGCACAGGGTATCTGGAACACAAAGATGAACACTTAACTACAGGCACATTCGCGTGCTTTCAATTATAAGCAAGGTCATGGAATCTCTCATTTCAGTTGACATTAAATACTTCCTTTTCTCCAACGGACTGATCTCAGACCACTAAATCGGTTTCAGACCCGGTCATTCTTCCTTGGACGTTCTCTTAACAGGATCCTCTCCTCTCCTTGTCAAGGCTGGAGTACCCCAAGGGAGTGTCTTGGGCCCAGTCTTGTTCCTCATCTTAATCAATTATTTTCTGATTCAATGTAAAATCCTGTCTATTTCTTTGCTGTTTCCACCTTCTGCCATATGACTTCCCATCCTTCAGACAGGCAGGAAGCAGCCTCCTCTTTCTCTGCAAATAATTGGTATAATCAGCAGCTGGTCCAACATTTGGAATATGTCTTTCAACTGTCCCGACAAATCCCACACATTCACCCTGTCTCTCCGAAAAGACCCTCTGGCAAACACTCTCATCTACTTCCCAAAATAAACGACTTGAAGAGGTTAAATCACTCAAACTGTTGGACCTCACCATTGGCCATGATATTTCTTGGACAAACCATTTTTCCAAGATGGCCTCCAAAGCCAGCCGCCGAGTGGGAATCCTTCATCCTGAAAAATATTCTCTTGACCAATCTGAACTTTTGATAACCTACAAGGCCCTTCATTCACAGCTTGATGGAGTACTGCTCACCTCTTTGGGCCAGCACCCGTCTCACACCTTGCTCTTTTTGATGCCGTCGAAAGCAAGGCCCTCAAATTCATTGGAATCTCCCGTGACGAGGCAGAGTTTCGAGGCCTGTTACTTTCACATTGTAGTCAGGTTGGTTGCCTCTCCGTATTCTTTCACCTCATTTTTGGTGTTTCAACCTCTGCCTTGCAACCTTGGCTCTTTCCCTCCCATGTTTCTGCAGAGCCCACACACAGTCCACCATCAACACCCTTCTGGTGAAACACTCAAAACCCAGAATCACTGCTCACATCCACTCATCTATTCCTCTTTTCTCTCATCTGTGGAACTAACTTTGCCAGTCTGCGCAGTCCAATTCCTCCCTCCATGGCTACAAGACAGCTGTTTACCACAACCACAGGTCACCCCCTGTTCATACTCATGATGTTTTTTTGCCCCCCTTTTCCAGCAAGCACTCCCTTTTTCCAGGTTATTGTGATTTTTCTCCCCTCCCTCACCTCTTTTCATTTGTTAGTTGCCGGTTGGTTTGTTCCTTTTCTGGAAGCTGGACATCATGAGAGGAGTGTAATGAGGTGTTATTGAAAGTATGGAGGAAGGTCATGATGTAGATATGGAGGAGACGGTCGATTGACCGAGCATTTATGAGTTTGACAGGATTGGGAAGGAAACCTTGTGAAGAACAAGAAGAAAAGGAATAGACGACAATGAAAAAAACTAACATGTGGGGTGTTCCTGACAAAGAGATAAGGCAAATGAAGCATTTTTAAATGTTAATAAAAGCTTTTAAAAGTAAGAAGCAAATTAATTTGATGAGGAAGAAAATAGGTTCAATTGGGAGGTCTTGAGAAAGGAAGGGATAAAGAATGAATGGAATGAGACAATCCTTGCTCATGAACTTGGACCTCTATCCTTGCTGTCATTGCTCTTTGTCTGCCGACATTAGTTAGTAGACGTTAAATATCTGCCGACATTATTTGGTGGACGTTAACGATCTGCCTTCTTTAGATGCTGGACGAGGTATCACCGGCACCCTGAACAATTCTAAATTCCTGCTTTACCTCCAGAGAGGACATTGCAACAGAGAGGGCATAACATGATCTGTGCACTCAGCCGATGAGGCTACCCTTGTACACCACACAAAAAAAGAAGATTATGATGAGAGGTTTATATCAGCAATCAGTAAACTGTGAGATCCTGCAACTGTAGTGCCTAGTGTGGCTCTCAACAGAGGAGTGTGTGTGTGTGTGTGTGTGTGTGTGTGTGTGTGTGTGTGTGTGTGTGTGTGTGTGTGTGTGTGTGTGTGTGTGTGTGTGTGTGTGTGTGTGTGTGTGTGTGTGTGTGTGTGTGTGTGTTTGGCATGGCGTTCCAATATTTGGAGAAGTGGATGAAGCAAGATTCCACATCTTTCAAAAACTTTATGCACCAAATAACCATCATCATCCATTAAAAAAATACCAAGTCCGACAACACATGCTTGCTGCCTCTATGCATCACAAAGAAAAGCGAAATGCCAACATTATTTGGTGATGCAGAGATGGCACATAGTTACCTTGTCTAGTTTGGGTTCACTTCCCCACCCAACTCTATAAACCGTCGTTTGAATGTAGACAGGGATGTTGCATCACAAAGTGTGCTGTCCCTCGGATGGACGCTATATCGGGGCTCCTATCTGCCAGTATTAGTTGGTGGGTGTGAAAGATCCCAAGGTGTAATTCACGAAGAGGCGAGTGAGTTATTTCCGGAACCTTAGCTAAATTGCAAATTCCTGCCCAAATCAGCTCTCAGCAAAAGTCAAGCCCAGCAAGCTATGTTGTGAAAAAAAAATTTGTGTCAAAACCATTCCCTGGCCGAACCCCACAAGGTGGGAATCATTGCAGCAGTTAATCATTGCAGAAAAATCACAATAACCTGAAAAAATAAGTAGTAGTTATAATGAATTTCCATTCGTATGTGCTTAACTTGTGGTATATGTATGAGGTTTTAGTTGATTGTAGCACTCTGCTTTGAATCGTGTATATACACGAGTGTTAGCATATTGACGGATGTGTAAAGTTTTGTGGAAGGCATAAGTTGTAATAATTTAAAGCCATAAGTTATTGCATGCGATTTCAGCCCCTGGCATCACAGTCCGCCACTAGAACTGCTTATATCCTGGTCCGTGAGATTTAAGTACATCGTTCATTGCCCATAAACTTTACAACCGCTCCTACGAGTACAACCACCATGCCATAAACCTGCAAATGTCAAGCTCTGCAATAATATGCAACTTTGTTTGCAGGGAATAAAAACAATGACTGCACCAACAGTGAAACAACTTTTACAACTCGATGTGCTTTTACAAATTTTTATCCGAAAGGTAAAGTAGTTTTGGATGTCTGGAAGAAAAAAAAACACATAAATAAGCAATTTTTTTTTTTTAAGTGGAAACTTTCAACATGACACAAATTAGACAGAACAACTGAAAAAATAAACCAGTGTAAGAGCATTATTTATTGGTACAAAAGTATTTTGTTCACGAATTCAGCAAGTATCATTTCATTGTGTACAGTTTTTAATGATGCTAACAATAACATAATCTCAGTTGTTGTGGATGTACATACATAAATATGTACAATGTACATGCAGTACTTAGAAGGATGCATTCCATGCAGTATGGCAAGTGAACAAACCCAAGATGAATGTTGTTCTGTTACGGAGAAAATCCTCACCTTTGGTATGGGTATGTGTATAAGTTTGCCAGTTAAAATATCCAAGTTTTTCAATGAGTGTCTGAATAAAAGGGACAATCCTTCCTTTCCAATGTGTGGAGAACAAAAGCTAAAGAACAACACAAAAAACTAAAGAACACAATTTCCTTAAATTGCACGTCCGATAGAAAAATGTTCAAAATAGCTTCGTTTTGCTCTGCAGAAGCTTCTTAAAGAGAGAATGCATTTGAGGTGGATTTCATGGAAATAGCAGGAGATGGGGTTTTGCAATCACGTGTGTGTGTGTGTGTGTGTGTGTGTGTGTGTGTGTGTGTGTGTGTGTGTGTGTGTGTGTGTGTGTGTGTGTGTGTGTGTGTGTGTGTGTGTGTGTGTGTGTGTGTGTGTGTGTGTGTGTGTGTTTCATTGGTTGTTATCGCCATATGCGAGTTTCAGAAGGTGGAATGGAGTCCTCCCAGGTCTCGAAGTATGCATCTCCATTTCAGTAATGGATCACCGTTCATGGACCAAGCTGTGAAGTTTTGTTCTTAAAGTCTTGTTCTGAGGGATCTTGTCAGGATCGTCACCGAGCTCCACACAGCTTTCAACTGTTTGTTTGTAGTAATATTCCCAGGGATGGTTTTTAATATCCTTGTGAGGTCCTTATTCATCATTCCCATGGCTCTAATAATTATCACTGGTACAATTTCAGCATTCTTCAGCTTCCAGGGTATTTTCATTTCATTTTTGGAATTTTGGTATTTGGTCATTTTCTTGATTTCTGCATTGTTTTGGCCAAAATTACTGGATACTGAAACCTCAATTAGCAATGCTTTTTTTTTTCTATGTTCAAGCTCGATGGGATCATTAGGTCGTACATGAGCATTATTTCCTTGTTTTCAGTGACTGCTTTCAGTTCGTGTTTCCATGAGTTTTCTGGAAATGGGACATTGAAATGTCTGCAGATGTGCCATTGGATTACCTTACATGCTTTATTGTGCCTTTGTGTGTGCAACTGTTCTGACATGAGTTGTTTTTTTTAAACATCCCAATAGGAGGTAAGCCATGCTTTCTTTTTCTACCTTGCAGAATCGGCACCTGTCCGATTGACTCCAGCCATCTTCTTAAAGCCATTTGTGTAGTATCCATGGTCTTGGGCATTTATAATGATTCGTTCTTCATCCCAGTTGAGCTACCTCATCTTGGGCATTCCAGTGAGCCTTCTTTATCGATGCCCGTTCTGTCCAACTCTTTTTTTTTAAAATATCTTCATTCTCTTTTATCATTTTCCCAGTTGTCAGTGTATGTCTGATGATATTTTGTTTTATATTTATCCTTGCTGGAGGAGAGGGTATTGCATCTGGGTGTTTGTTTGTTTGTCCGCACAGAACTTTAGCGTATTTCTCTGCAACCGCTTGGCGGATCGAGACAAAATTTTCACCACAGGAGCGACTACTCATGTAAAATGTTCAGTTGATAATTATGATGTCATAGGTCACATGGTGTGACAGCCATGTTGGAAAAATGGAAAAACTTTGTACCTCTATCTCTGAAACCGCACCAAGGAAAAAATTGAAACTTGGCACATGGCAAGTCCTTCTCATGAAGAATGTGATTTTTTTTATGACATCACAGCTGCCTATGTTATGATGTCATAATTACAGATATAGAATGGTACATCTGATCAGAATGAAAATTTTTGAGGGTCATCCAGGATAAAATGGTCCACAGAAAAAAATAAAAATCATGACGTCATCGGCCATATTTCTAAAAAAAACAAAACCCTTCAAAATTATTCTCTGAAGTGGCTGAACAGATCGAGGCAAAAACTGTACAAGTATGACCACCTATCAATGAGGAACAAAAGGTTCACGCATCTGACATTATTGGTCAGATGGTTTGGCAGCCATATATTTACCCTCAAACCTATAAAAAAAATCTTCTCCAGAATGGCTGGTCAGATCAAGAGGAAACCATACAAATGTTCCCCAAATCATGGGTGCACAAGTTTGTTAAGGAATAATTGATAGGTCACATGGTTTGGCAGCCACATTGGATTGAAGAAAAATCTTAAATGTTTTATCTGGAACTGCTTATTCAATCAATGTGAAACTTCACATTTATGATGTTGTATGGACAAGGAATACACGTTTTAAATTTCAACTTGATCGAACACATGGTCTGGCAGCCAGAATAATTTAACTTTTTAGATCTGGGTTCTTTATTTTTATTTATTTATTTACTTTAATAAGGCTCACTTGGCTGTGCCTGGATGGGTTTGAGGGTGGAGGAGTAGCCGCTGAAATGCGAATCCTATCCAGGTTCCTCCTGAGGACTCCATCTTTGCTTTTTGCTTGTTTGGGTTCCTTCTGATGACTCCAATGCAGGACTACCTATTTGGTCTTTCATTTGATTTGAATTTATTTTAATCCCATTCTAAGTTCAAAATAAACATCATTGATCAGGGTCAGGGTCAGGGTCAGATGTCCAATCAAAGTGGGCGGGATTGCATCAAAGCGAGATGTCTTGGCATCCGGTCATCACTGTCAGCAGTTATAAAGTGGCAGTTCTAATTGTCTCATAAATTACGTCACACACCAATACACAAACACGACACACAAGTCCTGGCGAGGGCCTGCAATCTCCGATTGCTCTTTTTCTTGTTTTCTTTGCAATCATTGGGGCAGTATTTGCTGTTTCAGTTTCATGTGTGACATCTTCGAGTCACACCTGCCTTTGAAATTTTTTTTGATAGGTGGGCTAGGGGTACCTTCTCTGGATTGTTGTTTTCATGTTCGCATAAAAACTGGATTCAGTAGTCTGTTGACCTTTTCACGTACTCAGCCAATCCTACTGTTGTCACTCTGTGCACTTGGTTGAGTTCCATCAGGCCGCTCACTACCTCCTTCTTGTTTCAGCAGGTACATTCTTTGAATGCATTGATTTTTGGAGAACATTTTGTGGATGGTGAGGAGTTTCCTCGTTTTAATATCCAGTTTAAAGATTTGCACTTGTGACCAGTTTATTATTCCGCATCTGTATTGGAATACTTGTATTGCTAGTTGGTTTATGGTTTTGATTTTGTTTCTTGTGCAGAGATATGGTTTCAGGATCAGCCTAGTTCTATGCAGGTATTCTTTGATAATTGTTTTGCACATTTCCTAGTGACATATTTGGTGGCCCTCTTCGACTCCAATGTATTTGTATGATGTTTGTTGTCTAGCTCCTGTATTGTTGTATTTGTGTCATTTTTTATGTTGTCCATTTTTATTGGTCTGCCATGTACGAATGTGCACTTGGCACCCTTATCGAGGCCAAATTCCATTTGAATGTCGTTGGAGTACTGTTTCACTAATTTGAGTTATGGCAATTTTTTGAGGATGTGTCACCTTTCTTGTCTCTTTGGAAGTTCTCTTATTTGATGTCAGGGTGTATCCATATCATTGCTCAGTGGGTCCAGGGCCAAGCAAAATATGAGGGGTGAAAGGCTGTCACTCTGGAAGATCCCATGACATATCTTCACCCCAGGTTTTTCGATCTTTCCTTCTGCGTGCTGCAATATCAATGTGGTATAACAAAGCTCCATTGCTTTCTCCAGCAGTTTAATTATTTGGGGATTGATCTGGAAGAATTACATGCATTGGATCATCCTTGAGTGCAGAACACTACCAAAAGCTTTTTGTAGTCTATCCATGCTGTGGATAATTTGGTTCTTCTGGTTTTAGAGTTTTTGAGGATGGCCTTGTTTCGTAATAGATGGAATATTGTTCTGTAGCATCCTCTCTTGCATCCCTTCTGTTCTGCCTCTTGGCCTCCTTGTGAGTCGGTAGTGGTACATCATTTCTGTGATATTCTCGTCAGAAGTTTGTATGTTGTTGGTAGATATGTTATTGGTCTATACTTGTGCGGAGGTTGGGTTACCTTCTGTGAGCCACTCATCTATTCCCTTTTTCTCTTGGATAAGTTTGTTGAATGCATAGTGCATCGAGTTGCGTTAGCCAAAAGTTTGAAATTCCACCAGGGCCTAGGCTTTTAAAATTTGGAAATTTTATGGGTTGTTTTTCTTATTTTAATTTTCTTTCATTAAATATCACTGGAGGCATTTCCTGTAGATGTTTTGTTTTTTCCTCCAAGTTTTGGATCCAATCCACCTCTGTTGTGTTTTTGGGGGTTCTCAGATTTCTTTCCAGAAATTTTCAATTTTGTCTTTCTCAGAGGGGTTTGATACATTTTGCTTTTGTTTCCCTATTTTGCGGAATAATCTTTTTGGGTTATTTTCAAACATGTGGTTTTGTTTTCTCCTGTTGTTGACGGTCGTAATTTTTTTTTCTTTTCTTTTTTAACCACTTGAGCTGTCATCAAATTTTCAACAAACCTTTATTATGAGAATGATTGAGAACACTAATTAATAAAATTAACGTTTTTTTTTTTTTGCTGTTTCATCAAGTTTAGTTTAGAGATGCTTTCTCATTTATTTTGAGTTGTGATCACAACTTTTTGAAGATTCTGATCAATATGAATTTAAAATTGCAAAACGACAAGGTTGATTTCTTTTCACGCAAACTAAGCTGCATGAATAAGTCAGTGTTCTTATAATAGTAGAAAACATGACTGGAGGTTTTGAGGAAATTGTTCATGTTCATAACATCCATATATTGTAACTCCTGAATGTCAGACTTTTTCACAGCAGTGCAAGTCCCAAAATAATGAATGCACAGAAAGAATACATGTGACTTGTACTCGGTTTCATTCCACACTAAAATGCTACTTTTACCAAGATCACGAAAATGTCACTTGGAGTGCTGCGATTGATCAAATTCCAGGGTGGACCATGAAATGATGACTCATTTTAAACTGTGATCGAAAAAGGTTTCACGTGTATAATCAACAATGTATTCATCGAATACGAACTATACTATTTAGAGATTTTAAAAGAAAAACGTGATCAACGTGACCACCTATTTTATCCATTCAATCCTCCAAATTATGGATGAAATTATTCATTACGGATACACACGAGAGCTCATCAATCGAGTTAACGATTTAACAACTTTCACCTTTAGGTCCATGAGATTTTGTATTTTATGGGTAGAGATATTGCTCTTCAGACATCCTCGTAGAAAATTAATGTGTGGATTTCAGTTTGCATTATGAACAGACCATGTCATTACACCTGGGTGCCTTCACGGAAATTGGATGCAAGTGGTGGGATCTTCAAAGGTTTCTTGGGAGAAATTCAAGGACAACGCCTAGTGTAAGGGAAGTACAGGTTGCACCATGAACTCGGTGTGAACCAGTGGGTGCTCATGTCTTCACCCTCATTCCACAAACACTGCAGAAAGTAAATCATACTTATTATGTTGATTGATGACTTTTACTCTTCAAGTCCAAAATGCACTGAACAACGTTTTTCACACTCTTTTTCATTCTCTTGATAGATTACGTGATGAATGGTACTAACTTGTTTCGTATGCAGCACATGACTGTGAGTAGCATCATTTGCTGAGGGCGTGCCCGTGTCACTGATGCAGTGGCCCGTGTAAGTTAGGAACTTGGAATTTGTTCAGACTGCCGGCGACAGCTCCAATACTCTTCATGCAGGACACAGTGAGATATTTAACATCCAACAACTAATGCTGACACAGATTGGATGCCCCAGTTTCATGTCCATTTGAAGGATGGCATACACATCGAAGCCTCACCTTGCCTGTGAAATACCAGGGTGATAGTTTATAGCTGGAAGAGATTAGAACCTGGGCTATTCAGAGGCAAGTGTACATACCTCTCAGCTATCCTGCCAGCATCTATGGCACGAACAATGACTGCTTACTAACCTGCACAAGAAAACATAATCCTTTCATTGGTCACCCCAATAAAAAGATTTTTTTCTCTGACAGTCAAATCAAATGTGTGTTTCAATCTTTGTCAAAACACGAACAACATGAAAATGAACAACAATATCAGACATATTTGCCGTCAATAGTGTTATGATGAATATTATTTGGCCAAAGTGATTATGATGAGTGCAAGAGAAAATAATACATTGAATTCCTTACTAAAGAAAAATAATTCTAATAAAATTATAAATATCACAAAGCATTGATGTACCATTGAATTTGAATTTCCTGTTAGTTTCTACCATTTAATTTTAATTTCCTGTTAATTGCGAATTTCCTAGTAGACCAGAGTAGCTACGTAGTTATTAACAGTCGCATCTGAAAATGTACTGAAAGCAACCCCTTGAACAACAACAACAAAAAAACTTTTCCAGATAATTTTAAAATCTGAAAATGTTTATGTTTTTGCAACAATTGACATGAAAGTTAATGAATACAGCTTCTGATGTCACTCATTTACAAGGGATGCAATCAAAATTATTTTGCAATATAGTCCATTTCAATATCGAGTGGAAAAATGAAATTGGTGCAAAGGTTTTTATTTTTATTTTTTATACATGAAAGTCTGGACATAATTTGCACTCATTCCATTGGGTCACAGCGCGTGGGGCTTGGGAACATATGTCGTCCCAGCCTGGGAGTTCCCTGCCAAAGAAAAACATTGTCACTTTGATTTGAAAACTTCACCACACTTGCACAGCCAAAGTTAAAATCCTGTTAGCAGAAGTCGTCAGTAGTTGATTCTAAGTTTAAGTATTAAAGCTCAAGATGGCTCAAAATAAGGAGCCGTTAATACTCTCCAATAGATTGCCCTCAGACTTGGAAGTGGGTGGACATTCATAAAGTAATTATAGCCTCTAATGCATTGTGTGTTTTTCCTGGTGGCATCACAAACCATACTTACAGGGGAAGGTGTGCGAGAGTAATTTACGTGCGCGTAGAGAAGTAAGGCAATATCTTTGTGTCCAGCTTCCAGTGCAATGGATAGTGCTGTGCTTCCATCCTGCATCAACAATGGAGAATGAGCAGTAATTTATAACAAGAGCGAGAATAGCTTTGCAATACATGTCCACTACTGATGTGATATTTTCTAAGTCCAAAAAGGGAATAACTGAGTTTCAGGGCATTTCATCAATTTTTCAAAGTTGTTCTGTAATCTATCATAATAAAGCCATGTACCAAGCTTTAGTTTAAAATGTC
>NC_140962.1:2976276-2983776 GCF_056783735.1 Eptatretus burgeri | reverse complement strand
AATGTACGTCTAATCAATGTGCTCGATTGAAAGCATGGGTACTTTAATCGAAACAAATAACCAAGCAGCATGGAGAGTGCTTTTCAAGTGGCTTAAACACTCAAGCAAGCACTCCGATTAAACGGTTGATAAGAAACGGCATGTTTGGCACATGATTAGCAATCACCGAACCGTCATATTAAACATACACCTCCCGGAAATGCCCAAAATGTCAAATATGTCTGAATTGAACAAATGAACATTTTTCTAGGAGTCAGAACTGCTTGTAAGTTTGATTCTGGAGCTTAAATTTTGCAAATCTGTTTAGTTTGAGATTCTCACGGTGATCGCATGTGTGGAAATAAAATAAAGCAATGAACGCTGATGTGTCCGGGCGTTTATAAGCATTGCAATGTACCCAGTGATTTGTAGCTATGATGAACAGGAGTTCGATAATATGAATGAGGAAAGTGAAAAGAAATGAAAAAAAAAAACAAAAAAAAAAACTTGATGTGGAACTCTCGAGACCTTGTCACATGATTATATTGAATGTGCACGCTTGATCCCTTTGTTTGGTTTGCTTTGTGAATTGTGCTCCAAGCTTAATTTGAATTTTACTTTCAAAGTTTCTTTTTTGGTTTGACTCCAACACACATCCACTGGAAGTGTTTTGAGCCAATATTCTCATTTTCACAGCAAAGAGGTCTATATATCGCATAAGGAGAATTAAAATTGAAAATATTTCCGTGTGTGCAGATAACCAACCTTCAGGCTTTTTTAGGGACTTGTTTTTGCCCGTATATATATATATATATATATATATAAAAAAACACACATATGTATATATCTCCAAATATAAACATATACATATATATACAAACACATACATATGTATATATCTCCAAATATAAACATATACATATATACCTCCAGAAATATACATATATACATATATATATATATATATATATATATATATATATATATATATATATATATATATATATATATATATATATATATATATATATATATATATATATATATATATATGTACAGCCCGGTGTTGGCGCAGTGGTTAGGGCAGCGGCTTGGGATCCAAAAGGTCCTGAGTTCAAGCCCCATTGGGCCACTGAATTAATACACCAGGGGATTGACTCAGCCTGTCATCCTTCCGAGGTCGGCGAAGTGAGTACCAGTGTACTGGGCCGGTGTATACCCCGGTTAAAATAGGTGTACCATATCCCTGTGTCGTAAGAAGTGACCAGGGTTGCGTCAGGAAGGGCATCCGGCGTAAAACCTGTGCCAAATCACTATGCGGATCATACGGATGATCCGCTATGGCGACCCCTAACGGGAGCAGCCAAAAGAAGAAGAAGATATATATATATATATATATATATATATATATATATATATATATATATATATATATATATATATATATATATATATATATATATATATATATATATATATATATATATATCGTTACGGTTGTGGAAATTCACAGAACACCAGTCAGGTTCCCCAGAGGTCAGTTATTTTGGTAAGTGTGTGTTTCAGGTTAGATTTCCCCACCGAAGTATAATGAGTCTCGTTCGTGTGCCGGGCTGTGAATCTTTGAGTTAGCCATTATTCTTTTCTATCTTTTATTTCAAACAAACAGCATCTCTTCAACGACACTACTACAACCACGCCACCTCCATCACCACAACAGCATCTCAACAACCATGCCATCCCCAACACAGCGCCAACCACACTGCAACCATGACATCTCAACAACCACGCCATCTTCACAAACACCAATACACCAACAGTCATTACAACCAAAAAAGGATATGAGCCCGATGGCTCCTGGGATTCCCCCCCCTCCCCGCCCCGCGCGTGCCGGAGGTGGGAGGGGCGGATACAGCCGGGGTAAAGGTTTAAAGGTGAAAAGGGGGAGGACACTGATTTTGGGTGAAAAAGCCCACGGCGGCCCCTCCCCCTGGGGCAATAGAAAGCCGCGTTCGCTGGCCGAAAAGGCAGTTGAGTTGGTGTGGGGAGTTCGGATTCGGTGGGAGTTGGGTGTGGAGAGACACCCCGTTGGGAGCTGGAGAGTTCGGAGGTGGGAGCTGAGTTTGGGGTGTTGGAGTGCGGGCAGTTGGTTCGCTGGAAGGTTCGCCGGCGCAACCAGGAAGCTGGGGTCGAGACCCGTTCACTCCTCCAGCGCGTCGTCGGCTCAGCCAGGCCACAGTGAAGGCGGGATGACCAAGGGAGCCAGTCGGAGCTCGGGGTTCCGGGAAAAGACACCGAGGGTCGCCGAACAATGACCCATCGAGTCACCACGAGGGTGGCCAGGTAGCCACCCCGGTCTCTCAGGGCCTGTTCCGGTCATCCCGGCCCTGAGTGCATTAAAGGCTCACGAGCCTGTTCTTTCTTTCTTGGGTTTTGCATGAAAGTCTCTGGCGCCTTGTCCTTAAGTAGTGAATTGTGTAAGTGCATATCCATGATAAATAGACATCGGCTGTAGGCTTTTTGCTCGTGTCTTTTTCCCCATCCCCCCATTCATTGCATTGCCTGTGTAGAAATAAATGCATATTGTTTGAATATCAACCCGCTCGTTGCGTCCCTTTCTCCATTAACTGCCATGATGCGTCCGGGAAATTAGCTGGCTGATTATCAAGCCGATAAAACGTACATCTGGTCCGACGGGACTTGGCGATATAAAACCGCTCGGCAATCGCATACGGAACGAGCTGCTTCAGCGGCTCGTTTTCGTGCAGGCCCCGTTGAGGTATAAACTCCCGGCATTTCTGTCCGCGAGAATAGTCAGGTATATCGACAATTCGGCGATTGACCCTATAGCGCATGGACAGAATAGTTGCCTGGTTTATGGTGTATTAAAAACACCAGTAGCTGGGTTTCGGTGTTTGTCAGGAAGCTAAGACTAGATTGTCGCGTTCGGTGGATGCGCGGCCTGGATTGGGCTAAAAAGGGTCGTGTGCACGCCGAGCCGGCGGAAATCTACAACAATATATATATATATATATATATATATATATATATATATATATATATATATATATATATATATATATATATATATACACACATATAAACAAGTCTGGAGACGGCAATGGTTCACGAGTGGTATTTGACGATGTAGATTGTTAAAGAAGTCAAGGATAAGACAATGTGATCATTTTTGATCAAGTTATAAAAATGATCAACATGATGTGGTACGAGTGACAGGTTATTAGCTGCAAAATGTCAAAAACCTGGTTTCGTTCAACAACTTTCAAAATTTGACCTTTGCATAACCTTGAAAGGTCACAAAACAATGTTGTGGACATTAAAATAAGTTAACAGGATACGTGCTATAGCTTATTGGTGTTAGTTCGTCGAAAAAGGTCGAAAACCCGGTTCGATTCCCACAACTTTGAAAATTTGACCTTTGTGAACTTTAAAGGTCAAAGGTCAAGGATTATGACCTTTGGTGCAAAACTTCCTCTGGAACATTCCAGGAACAATATAACGTCATATAGGCTATATGGCATTTCACACTCCTCGGATTATCCATACTTTGATGAAATCAGCGTAAAAACAAACTTGAAGGAGGCGCCACGGGCAAGGTGTTCGAGATAGAGCAAAATGGTTTCAAGACTTTAGGTGGGGAATGACCTCAAGATTATGCATAAAAAACATTGTCATCCTAGCTCTCAAAGTTTGGGCGGTCGTATGATTTTTATGTCAAAATTCGCAATTTTCTAAGTTCGTGACCTTGTAACCTTGACCTTGGGACGAAAATGAAAAAAAAAAAAAATCGAGCTCTGTGGGGCTATGCAGGTGCCATTGGGCTAACCAAATACCGAAACCCCTGCCAGATGAGACAAACCCCCTCGGAGAAGATGTAACTTGAAATCGGCTACCCCCTAAAAACACGTTTTTTGGGCGTGGCTCCGCCCATAATGGGCGCACCACGCCCATTCTCAGGAAAACACAACTAGGTCATGATATAAACTTCCCACCAAAATTTTATCAGGATCTGATCAAAACCAACGGAGCTATGCTCGAGACAGACAGACAGAGAGACAGACAGAGAGACAGACAGAGATACAGACAGAGAGACAGACAGAGAGACAGACAGAGAGACAGAAAGAGAGACAGAAAGAGAGACAGACAGACACACCCATCACGAATATAGTGGTCACTTACTGACTCGTGAACCAATATACATTTTTATATATATATATATATATATATATATATATATATATATATATATATATATATATATATATATATATATATATATATATATATATATATATATATATATATATATATATATATATATATATAAAAACAGATAAAAATATACATACAAACATAAATATAAATATTGTTACGGATCTGGAAACCATATGCATTCAAACATACAGATGTCCCAAGAGTCAGTTATTCCGTTAAGTACATGTGAGACAGGTCCCTTCCTCTTGTCTAGTGGGAGAATCAAAGGTGTGCGTTGCGATGTCCTTTTAGGTAGGTTATTAAATCTTTACATCGAACGAACCCTCCAACGAACATCCAACAACCAACCCATCCCCCATCACGATCCACTGTCCACCTGCGTCTCTGGAGCCTCGTGTTTTGAGGAAAAATCAATGTGAAGTACCTTTTTAGGCGAGTCCGCACATGTGGAGTGTGCGGGCTTCCCGGTATGGCCGAAACCACGCCCAGAAAGGGCGGACCCATGGAAGCCCCGTCCAATTGAGGCGAACAGTGACGTCAGTTTCACCAAGACCCCTCCCCGCTGAGGGAGGTCCATAAAATTACCAACACCAACCTCAGCGAAGAGTTCGGTGGAGAGGAGTTCTTTGGGGGTTCTGAGAGAGTTTGGTGGAGAGGAGTTCTGTGGACGAGAGTTCTTGGGGGGGTCGTTCGTCCTCTTTGTTGCTGGGTTGCGCTAGAGTTCGGAGGGTTGCGAGGAGTGCTGGTTGCGAGGAGCGTTGCCGTGAGAGAGTCGTGGAGTTCGTACAGTGCTTGGAGTTTGAGAGGCAAGCCTGAGAGCGGAGAGCGTTGGGCCCTGATCCTCGCCTCGGACTCCGCTCTACTCGATCAGGGCTCCTTCACAGACACGGTCTCCACATGTGCGGCCGTAGACTGAGCCAAACGACCATTAACAGGTGCTGCACCACGGAGCACCCCATCCCTCCAATGTGCAGGTACCCCGCCGAACCGCGACCCCAGCTCGCCTCTCTCCCTGGCTGCGGGGGTCCAATAAAACATCTGGATTTCGTATCATCTGAGTGTGCGTCTGTGTGTGTGGCGCCAGTCCAATAAGTAGAATTGTTTAAGTGTTTGATCATTGTAAATCGCGCCTGCCTTGTATCCCCGCGTAAGTCTGCCCTGTGTCCTTTTTCTCTTGTAAATTATTTGTAAATAAATGATTGTAGAAACGTTCCCAGTTCGTTTCCGTCTTTTCCTTCATTGGTCCAGCATGGTTCGGATCTGAGTTTTAGCCGAGTTTTTATACCCGAGAATCCGTTCATCCTTGCCGGCACGGTTTTGGCAGTTTCCGCTCGACTGCACCCGAACCGGAGTTGGTAGTCGGTAGTTGGAACTCCATTGCAGCTGGTAGAGTGACCCTGTTCGAGCAAGACATGCCGAGGGCGTGGTTCCCCAGTCGTCGAAATCGCGTAGTTAATGAGGTAAATTGGTTCTAGACAAAAACATCCTACGCTACGCGGTTGACATATTGGCGTCTATGGTCGGTTCAGCGACCCGCCGCGTCCGGAATTATCTGAGGCGTAACCTCCCCCACCTCGTGGTCGTTCTCGCCACCAACCCCCAGCCTGAAATAAAATACATATAAATGTACATATAAACATATATATATATGTATATATATATATATATATATATATATATATATATATATACATATCTATATCTATATCTATAATTCCAGCAATCTCTGTGTCTGTCTGTCTGTCTGTCTGTCTGCGACCGCTGTTTCTCGACAAACACTGGTCCGATCTAATTGAAACCTGCCAGGTATATTTCTGGGCCCTGTGGATGTGCCTTTTCAAGGGTTGATATTAATCGGACAAGTGGTTCCCAAGTTACGGCCATTTATTTACCAAACCAATGACAGGACACGGTGCTATAACATCACAATTGACGTCACAATTCTTCTTCTTATCTTTTTTTTTTTTTTTGCACGTACGGGCAAGCACGTATGGGCACGTACTAATATATATAAATATACATATAAATGTACATCTTCTTCTTCTTCTTCTTTAGGCTGCTCCCGTTATGGGTCGCCACAGCAGATCAACCGTCTCCATTTCGCTCTATCCTCCACATCTTCCATTGACACTCCAACCACCCACATGTCCGCCCTCACCGCATCCATGAACCTCTTCTTTGGCCTTCCTCTTCTCCTCCTGCCTGGCGGCTCCATCTTCAGCATCCTTCTCCCGATATACTCC
This sequence comes from Eptatretus burgeri, assembly GCF_056783735.1. Classification (NCBI taxonomy): domain Eukaryota; kingdom Metazoa; phylum Chordata; class Myxini; order Myxiniformes; family Myxinidae; genus Eptatretus; species Eptatretus burgeri. Next base: position 2,977,318 of record NC_140962.1, on the reverse strand, counting down.
GCTTCCCTCCTGTGCACATGTCCAAACCATCTCAATCTTGCCTCTCTCACTTTGTCTCCAAACCGTCCCAGCTGCGATGTCCCTCTAATATACTCATTCCTTATCCTGTCCATCCTCGTCACTCCCAACGAGAATCGCAGCATCTTTAACTCTGCCACCTCCAGCTCTGCTTCCTGTCTTTTTGTTAGCGCCACCGCCTCCAAACCATACAACATAGCTGGTCTCACTAACATCTTATATACTTTCCCCTGAACTCTTGCAGCTAACCTTCTGTCACAAATCACTCCTGAAACTCTTCTCCACCCACTCCATCCTGCCTGCACTCTCTTTTCAATTCTCTCCCACACTCTCCGTTACTTTGGACAGTTGATCCCAAGTGGTTAAACCCATCCACCTTCCCCACCTCAACTCCTTGCAACCGCACCATACCACCCCCTCCCTCTCATTTACGCACATGTACTCTGTCTTACTCCGACTGACTATCATTCCCCTTCTCTCCAGTGCATACCTCCACCTCTCAAGGCTCGCCTCAGCCTGTTGCCAACTCTCCCTACAGATCATGATGTCATCCGCAAACATCATAGTCCATGGAGACTCCAGTCTGATCTCGTCCGTCAACCTGTCCATCACCATTGCAAACAGAAAAGGGCTCAGAGTCGATCCTTGGTGCAATCCCACTTTTACCTTAAACTGGTCTGTCATTCCTACCGCACACCTCACCGCTGTCACACTGTCCTCATACATATCCTGCACAATCCTCACATACTTCTCCACCACTCCCGACTTCCTCATACAATGCCACAACTCCTCTCTTGGCACCCTATCATAAGCTTTCTCTAAATCCACAAACACACAATGTAACTCCTTCTGGCCTTCCCTATACTTCTCCATCAACATTCTCAAAGCAAACATCGTATCAGTGGTGCTCTTTCCTGGCATAAACCCATATTGCTGCTCACAGATCGTCACCTCTCTTCTCAACCGAGCTTCCACTACTCTTTCCCACAACTTCATGGTGTGGCTTAACAACTTTATCCCTCTG
>NC_140962.1:2931276-2968776 GCF_056783735.1 Eptatretus burgeri | reverse complement strand
CCAGTTGTTATTGGAGTTCGTCAGGGATGTGTACTTGCCCCCACACATTTCAGCACTTGTATGGACTGGATTTTAGGGAGGATGTCGGAGAGATCAAGTTGCGGTGCATCGTTTGGGAATGTCAAGATCTCGGACCTTGATTTTGCAGACGATGCAGTCATCTTTGCGGAGACTTTAGACATCCTCTTGGGGGCCCTCGAGGTGCTGAATGAGGAGTCGGAGCCGCTGGGATTATGGGTTTCTTGGGTCAAAACTAAGATCCAGGCTTTCGGTGACATCTTGGATGCTGCTGTCCTGTCTGTGTCCGTTTGTGGTGAGGATGTTGAGGTCGTGGAGAGATTCACTTACCTTGGCAGTGATATTCATGTCTCTGCTGGCTGCGAGTCAGAGGTCAATAGACGTCTGGGTCGGGCCTGGGGAGTCATGGATTCACTGGATCATGGGGTGTGGCGCTGCCTGTACCTGTGCGGGAGGACGAAAGTCCGAGTCTTCAGGTCCTTGGTACTTCCAGTCTTGCTCTATGGATGCGAGACTTGGACTCTGACCAAGGATCTGAGACGGAGACTTAATTCCTTTGGTACCAGGTCTCTTCGGAGAATCCTTGGCTATCGCTGGTCGGACTTTGTGTCCAACGAGCGGTTGCTGAGAGAGACTCGGATGAGATTTGTTACCTGCATAGTCCGTGAGCGTCAGTTGCGGCTGTATGGACATGTGGCTCCTTTTCCTGACGCTGATCCTGCTCACCAGATTCTCTCAGCGAGGGAGTCTCATGAGTGGAGGAGGCCAGTGGGCCGACCACATGCCTCGTGGTTGCATCAGGTTGACAGTCATCTCAAGGAGATGGGGATGGGCCTGGCATCTGCCTGGGGGATGGCCAGACGGAGGCCCCTGGAGTACCGGCGGAAAGTGGACGCAGCGACGCGCTGTTCTGGCACATGCTCCCATACCTGACCTGACAACAATAAAAGCTATTAATTGTGCCACATACCTTTCCTCGCCTGCCTGCATTAAATCTTAATGTATAAATGTTCCCAGCTCGTTTTTGCCTTTTCTTTCATTGATCCAACATGGTCCGCATCCTAGCCGAGCCGGCACCTTATTCTCAATGATCCATTGCTTTTAACCGGTACGTCGTTGGCAGTGTCGCTCGGATGCATCTAATCCGGTAAGCTGATCCGGTTCGGACAAGGCGTACGAAGGGCGTGCCCCCGGTAATTAGGTCACGTGATTATTTTTAGGTAACCGATATTAGACATGTTTCGACTTATGAGTAACTCACAAGTAACGTGTGTCGACGTGTGTCAACGATCGCGTGACGTGCCTACAACTAATGGCCAGCGTTATGCGGAACCTGTGAGTCATACGCTGGCATAAGTCTTAAAATTTCAAGCATGGAAAATATGAGGACAACCGAAAAGTACAACGTTTAAAGCCAGCGTACAACGACGTATGGCAGTGTTTTTCAGCATGCTCTCAATGTTATCAAAACTTACCCATAACGTATTCGACGTGTACCAGCGTTTTAGACAAATTTTTCAAAAATCGGCATTAGCTGGCTAAAACGTCAAGGTGTGACTGGGCCTTTAACAGGTGGTTTAGTATTGTGAAGATCAGAGTAAAAATGTGATCTGCAAGTGATGGACATAAAAACAAAAAGACAAACAGACAGACAGACAGACAGACAGACAGACAGACAGAATAACAGACCAGACCAACCAAAATAGTTGCAAATTTTCGATTTTGCAAGCAACAGACAGAGAAAGAGGGATAAAATCACACCTTCAGTGGCAGAGGTAATGATCAAAAATGATATTCAAAGCATTACAATCGGAAACACCAACATTTTGCCACAATTTAATTGACCTTCATTTGGTGATTATGCATAGACAATGCCTCAACCTGGGCAATAGTTTTTTGGGATTGAGAGCAGTCAAGAGGATGCTGTTACCAGGAGTCATTTTAAAGGGCCTCACAATATCGCTTGAACTTGGTGAACCATTTGGCTTCAGTGGCATAATGAAGTGACACCGGCATCAAACATGATAATCATGCCATCATGGATTTGCTTGGTGTTGGCACCTTATTTACAAAAACAATCAGTGAACAATATATTAAATTTTATAAGAATCTTTAATTTTACTAGATGGGCAATTATTTTGGCACAATACAGAATATTTTTTCATTATATGACCAAACTAGAAAAGCAGGCAGCATGCCAGCTAAGATTGAAACACACCGCACAATAAAGTTACAATATTCATTGGAACTGCATGATGCAACTCAACTGATTTTAAGATGAGCTGGAAGGGCACTCAGTAGAGCGCATACCTCCGCCACGTAATGCCTAATCCACGAGAACATATCGGGCCCAATACATTTTTGAAATATGCTGAACAGTACTATATCGTTTTTGGCCCTATCTCTCAATGGTGAAGAATCACTTTAGAAATAAAATAATCCTCGTATCCTTATCTTCACCAAAATTAAATCAATTCTTCTTTTTCACACACCCAACATGTCAAAGTTTCATCCGAATCCGTCCACAACGTTTTCAGATATCTTGCTATATATCGGTTTTGCCCGATCTCTCAATGGTGAAGAATCACTTAAAATATCAGATCCAGATCTAGATCTTCACCAAAATCTAATCCTTTTGTCCTTGTCACACACCCAAACTGTCCACAAAATTTCATCCGGATCTGTCTCCAACTTTTTGAGATATCCTGTACACAGACAGACAAACAGACAGAAAAACAGACAGAAAAAGGTAAAAACATAACCTCCTTCACCTTTGGTGGCAGAGGTAAAAAGCACACTTATAGCAATCTATTTGATACATGTACACAACAATTCCCGATCCCTCAGCTTGTATACACCAAATGCACCAGTTCAAATTCCCACCCCCTCTCCACCGCTCCCATCCCCACCCATTCGTAAAGTGATCATCAGATCTCTTCATCTGCCCGATTTAATAATACATTTTTAGAGTATCCTCTGCAATCATTGGGTAAAACAGCCCAAAATGAACTCGCACACATCATGCAGATTTTAACAGTATATACCTTTTGTAAGACAGAGTGAAACATTTCAAATGAAGCGATATGAACAATGATCCTTACGTTGTCAGCCAGTGTAGCATCACAGCTTGGGTGAGCAAGTAGCAAGCGTACAACTTCAGCATGTCCATGCTCACTGGCACACATGAGAGCCGTTGAACCATCATCGTCATGTACGTTTGGGTCAGCAGCACAAGACAGCAGGGCACGTACTGTGTCAGCACATCCATGGCTCACTGCAAGCATCAATGCTGTCTGACCTGCCTGCACATTGAATGATGCATGTCTGAGACATTTTCAATTCCTTAACCAAAAACCAAGTCATTTATTTCACTTCATGATGAACACACTCTTTTAACAGTGCAGTTAATTAACCATTTTAGCTTTGAACATAAGATAGGGGTACACTGCAAAATCTTGCCAAAATCGGCTCTGTTTGAACGTCAGGCTTGGCCAACCAATTTTAGAAACACCTGCATCAAACTTACAACTCAACCAACCCCAAAAAGGTGGTGGGATAAATTGTGACCGTTAAAGTAGTAGTAGTAGTAGTACTAGTAGTAGTAACAGATCACCATTATTACCTCCACCACCGAACGTGAAGGAGGTTATGTTTTCACCCCTTTTCTGTCTGTTTGTTTGTTTGTCTGTGTGCAGGATATCTCAAAAAGTTGTGGACGGATTCAGATGAAATTTTGTGTGGAGGTTGACATGGATGAATTGATTATATTTTGGTGAAGATCTGAATCTGGACACGAGAATTATTTAATTGTTAAAAATAATTCTTCACCATTGAGAGCCAGAGCCAAAAACGATATATAGCACAATATCTCAAAAAGTTGTGGACGGATTCAGACAAAACCTGGTGGACAGTTTGGGTGTGTGACGTGCATGAATCGATTCGATTTTGGATGAAGATCTGAATCCAGATCTGCATACGAGAATTATTTAATTTTCTAAGTGATTCTTCACCATTGAGAGATTGGGCCAACAACGATATGGTACTGTGGAGCATATTTCAAAAATGTATTGGGCCCGATATGTTCCTGTGCATCAGACTTTACGTGGTGAAGGTATGCGCCCTACCGAGTTCCTCTCTAGTTGTTATTATATTTAAATCACAAGGCCCACCATATGTAGCGTATATATATATATATATATATATATGTTAATATAATTAGCTAATTACTTCTTATAAAGCATGCGTAAAATACAAGAATCAAGGAGAAAGTGGAACTGATGCTCTGCCTCACATTACCAAGTCCTTCAATAACCAAGCAGGCACAAAAGTCTCAGACAAAGTAAACAGCAGCAAAACCTGCATTTGAAAGCACGAAGAAAAGATAATACCCCACTTCCTGTTGGCTTGGTAAACATTGATACACGTGATGGCTTGTCCATCGGTGACTGATGTCCTTGTAATTCATGTCAAGGTACACTGGCAATTCTTCTGACATTCTTTTTCCACATGTAGTACGTGTGCGAGCTTTTCCGTGAGCTTTAGGTCACCGGCAAAATAAATCCAATATTGTGTAAAGGAGAAGTAAATTCACTAACTGCATGAAATAAGAATGAGGGATAACCTTAGAAAATGTTCATGGTGTGCCAATTTGCTTTGTGACATCATATATGTTACCGAGTGAGAGGAGGGGGTGTTAAGAGCTGGGTGGGGTGAAAGGGAAGAGGTAGCATTACACAGAGTGAAACATGTTTGACAACTTAACGGATATATTTGTTCATGGGTATAAGGGTAGTTTATTTTACTGCCTTTAGATTAGGGATTCTTGTGTTCTTTTGCTCTCGTCTTGGTGTTGTTAATTATTGATATCAGAGCAAAATCAGCTTGCAATTACCTCCTGTGACTCGTATCAGAGATTTGACACGAGCAAAGGAAGACAATGCGCATCTCCTTTTACTTGCAGACTATCCACCTTTGATAACCAGATCCCAATCGAGGAACAGGGCGCCACACGTACACACTCCCCTTGAGGGGCAGGGGGGTGTGGAGCCTGGTGGCAGATTGTGTGGGTCGTAAGGATGAATGGCGCTGTTCTCATGTTTCTCCTTCCACAGTTATCGCATCTCCTATAATTTTCAATAATATTGAGCCAGTTTCCATTTTCAATCATGGCAACATTGGTTCTGATGTTAGGGAAGTGTTTACCTTCATTTCCTCTTTTTGCAAGCTGAAACAACACTCTGGTCCTCTTCACAGCCAGAAAAGGTAGTTTTTAACACTGGAAGAAAAACCTTTGTTAACTAAGACAAGTTAGCCTGTGACTATTTCCACACTGAATATTTTGGATGATGCTGAACCTATGCCCCATTGTGAACAAGTAGAAGATGCTATCTTGCAATAGAAGAGATATCCCTCTGCCCATGGTGTTTGTCTCTCACTCCACCCTCTCCCCCCCCAGTCACTTTTGCAAATGCATACGTTTCATATTTAGAACATCCCCCTGATAAGATATCCTTGATTCCTTCTGAGGGTGGTGACCATGGGTCACATGTTATGTTAGTTGGTGTTTCAGATTGAATCAATATTGAGCACTCTTCCTAAAATCACTCTTTTGCGACTGGGAAATCAAAATCTGTTGAGCCTGTGATAAGTACCAACTCTTTCATTCCCCATACCCTTCGCTCATTTCATTGGACCTCCACTTTATCCCCCCACCCTTCACTACAGAAATAGCCGGGAGTAGAATTCGGCTACAAACTTCTACGACTTTATCTCAAGAGGCACGCATCACGAGGCATGTGGTGGTGGTCGTATGGCAGCTTAGCTGCCGGGGTAGCTATCATTTCTTGAAGCACGACTGTGTCGTTGATGCAGTGCCCCTCTACCAGTACACACACTGGAACTGGTACTCATTTCGCCAACCTCGGAAGGATGACAGGCTGAGTCACCCCCCTGGTCTATTAATTCAGCGGCCGACGGGCTTGAACTCAGGACCCTAGGATCCCAAACCGCCACCCTAAACCACTGAGCCAACACCAGGCTGCGAGGCATGGTATCGCATCGTCTCAAGAGGAACAATCGTTCCTTCCGGACCACAAGAAGAAGAGTTTGTTCTTCTTTGAAGAAAGAAGAGTTTGTTGAAGAATTTTCTAAATTTATGAATGATTCTGAGATCTCCCTCAACACGGCTTACCTTCAGGAAAATAAACAAGAGTTAAAAGACTATTTTCCTGATATTCAGGCTTTTGTGGATACAGTAAAGAACATCGTTTGGCAGCCGAATAGATTATCATTTTGCAGATCTCCAACACAGCAAAGTAAAGAATCAATTGTTGAAAGGAAGGAAGAGCACCTGGTGCTTAGAGATGTCTAAATACTAATCCTTTACCTTTCCATTTATACCCCCAATCCCATGGTTGCTTTAGGCAGTACAAACAAAGGCAGAAGGAGCCAGTCATAGCATTTCACTCTCCAAGTGGTTAACCTCATTACTCAAAAAACTAATGAATTAAATGTCAACTTTTGTAACAAACCCACACAATGCATCATGCCTGCTTCTCAATCTTACCACAATAGGCCGACGAAGACGAATTGTTAATTTTTTTTTGTAACTCAGGATTTTGCACAGCGGGAGTTGCTTTTTCACTTTGTCCTAATTTCCACCCTTAAGTGGGAGGTTTCTTTTTCTAAAATATAATGGATGGTTACTTTGCTTCTCTTGAATTTGTTGACAACAATGTTAAGTATATTTTAATAAGCATCTACACTTTTCTGAAAAATCCAAGTAGGGTTCACTTTTTCTAATGAAATGGAGCCTTCCTCAAATATATTGATTCACGTACCTGAATTTTATTCAGAACCAATTTAAATTGTCCATCAAATCCAAGCCATGACTACACTAGTGCCAAACCCCATACTGGGGCTGCTAAACTGTTGGCTAGCTTTGTAAATAAGTTTAATCTAATGGATCTTTGGAGGATTCAGGACCCCGATAGCCATCTATTTACCTGGTGCAAGCGCACCAATAATCGGTTATCCTTCGCTCGACTATGTCACGTCTACATCAATTCCCTTCTTCAAAACATTTTTCTGACTAGAGATATCTCAAAGAAGTGCAAAGTGTTTTGATGAGTAGGACTGACCGTTATGATGGGACTGAATCAAACCTGCAGGGTAATCCAGTCATTGAGGTCGCCAGAACTGAACGTCAAAGTCTGAGCTTCTCAAACATTCATAAAATTGGAACATGGAATGTGAGGTCAACGAACCAGGAAAGTTGGATCTCACAGAGGGAGAGGGGGGGGGAGAAGGAGGGAGGGAGAGAGGGAGGATAGGGAGGAGAGGGGGAGAGGAGGGAGAGGAGGAGAGAGGGGGAGAGAGGGGGAGAGAGGGGGAGAGTGGGGAGAGAGGGGGAGGGAGGGGGAGAGAGGGGGAGAGAGGGGGAGAGAGAGGGAGGGATAGAGAGGGATAGAGAGGGGTAGAGAGGGGTAGAGAGGGGTAGTGAGAGAGAGAGAAGAGAGGGATAGAGAGGGATATAGAGAGAAGAGAGAAGGATAGAGAGGGATAGAGAGGGATAGATATAGAGAGGGATAGAGAGGGATAGAGAGGGATAGAGAGAGAGAGACAGAAGAGAGAGGGATAGAGAGGGATAGAGAGGGATAAAGAGAGAAGAGAGAAGGATAGAGAGGGATAGAGAGGGATAGATAGAGAGAGAGATATAGAGAGGGATAGAAAGAGAGAGAGAGACAGAAGAGAGAGGGATAGAGAGGGATAGAGAGAGAGAGACAGAAGAGAGAGGGATAGAGAGGGATAGAGAGAGAGACAGAAGAGAGAGGGATAGAGAGGGATAGAGAGAGAGAGACAGAAGAGAGAGGGATAGAGAGGGATAGAGAGAGAGAGACAGAAGAGAGAGGGATAGAGAGGGATAGAGAGAGAGAGAGAGAGAGAGAGAGAGAGAGAGAGAGAGAGAGAGAGAGAGAGAGAGAGAGAGAGAGAGAGAGAGAGAGAGAGAGAGAGAGAGAGAGAGAGAGAGAGAGAGAGAGAGATAGAGAGGGATAGAGAAGGATAGAGAGGAATAGAGAGGGAGAGAGATAGAGACAGAGACAGAGACAGAGATAGAGAGAGGGATAGAGAGAGGGATAGAGAGAGAGAGAGAGAGAGAGAGAGAGAGAGAGAGAGAGAGAGAGAGAGAGAGAGAGAGAGAGAGAGAGAGAGAGAGACACATAGAGAGGGATAGAGAAGGATAGAGAGGGATAGAGAGGGATAGAGAAGGATAGAAAGGGATAGAAAGGAATAGAGAGGGAGAGAGACAGAGACAGAGACAGAGACAGAGACAGAGACAGAGACAGAGACAGAGACAGAGACAGAGACAGAGAGAGAGAGAGAGAGAGAGAGAGAGAGAGAGAGAGAGAGAGAGAGAGAGAGAGAGAGAGAATGAATGTTATACTTTATGAACACGCACACGCACACGCAATATCAGCAATTTTGTGGGAAATCGACAGATTGCAGTTAGTGTGATTACCCACTACAGTACGTATGATACACAACTCAGAAACATTGATTGGCTTTCACCCTTGTTTTGGGGAATTTCAATGAACAATTTACAAAAGCAATTGCATTATAGACATTTCAAGGAGATGTGCATAAACATTAATCTTTATAAACAGCTACGTGTGAAGGGTGGAAAAACTTTGGCTCGGTAATATAGAAAACACATTGATCCGCTAAACGGCTCAGAAATCAGGTGTTATCAAATATATTTTCTTTTGAAACTCACAAAGAGAAACCATTTAACCTTTGTAAAGCAAATCAAATAACCAATTGCTTTCGAAACAGTCACAAGGACAAAGGAAAACCTGATAAAACGTCCATAAGATACAGGAAGAAACTTTGCCACCAGGGCACCCATAACAGACATGGCATGCCCATTCATCCGTGAAGAATCCCGACAGATCCAAATCGACCCATATGTACCACATCCACGTGTGCTGTCTACGTACCTGCTGACTGTACATCCCGATCGAGACACCAACTGTCCCGCTACCGACTGTGGGGCTCTCAGCAAGTGGCTTAAGCATTCAAGCAAGCACTCCAACGGAACACCTGGCTTGGCAAGCGATTACAAATTGCTGTTGATAAACCCATACACCCGGAAACAACCAAGCAATGTCCGAATTGGACAAATGAACACTTTTTTTATTTTTTTCCGCAGTTGGAACTGCTGCCAAGTTCAATTCTGGAGCTTACATTTTGTAATTTTACTTGGTTCAAGAGTTTCTCAGAGTTATGGCATGTGTGGAAATTAAATAAAGCCAATAACGCTGGCGTCCCTGGGCGTTTATAAGCATTGCAATATATCTAGCGATTCGTAGCTATGATAAACAGGCATTCGATAATATGCGTGATGAAAGTGGAATTTTTTTTTTTTTTATCGTTAAAAAAAATCGTTATGGCCTGTTCCAAGTCAGGGCATGGTTGAGCAAGCTAAAAAACATAGTGGCTCCAGACCCCAGCGAGGTAACCAGGATATGCTTTAAGCCCCAAATCGGAGTGAGGTGACTGAGGATGCACCTGATGAAGGATATAATTAAATAATCCCGTCAATTATCTTCAAAATGGATGTTTTAATTAACCCAAACACACAATTTTTACTCTTGCACTTCCTTGGAGTTTTTTCTTAGTATACATGCAAAGTTTCAGGCTGCTAGGTTTCATGGTTTTGGAATGAGGACACACACACACACACACACACACACACACACACACACACACACACACACACACACACACACACACACACACACACACACACACACACACACACACAGTGTGTGTCGTAAATTATGCCAAAAAATACTGGGCCAATTGCCACTCAACTTGGCACCTGGACCAATGTTTGACCTCATGGTGAACAACGGCTACTTGGTTTCATCTTCAGATCGGGAGGGAAGGTTGACAAAGTTATCTTTGTAAATGTACATTGTGCAGCGCCACCCAGTGGTGGTGGTAGAGGGTATTACAAGTCAGCTGTGGAGATAACTTGTATTTCACACTGCACACATCCCCAGAGTGGGAAGCCCCAAAACCAACCTCCCCTAATCAGGGTAGGTGGGAGTCTGGAGGGGCAGAAAGAGGGAAAGTTGCTGGGCAACCCTGAAAGTACATAGAGAAATATATATATATATATATATATATATATATATATATATATATATATATATATATATATATATATATATATATATGTACACACACACACACACACACACACACACACACACACACACACACACACACACACACACACACACACACACACACACACACACACACACACACACACACACACACACACACACACACACCAAAGCTTTCAATTGTGTTGATCATGAATTGATGTGGATTATGCTGAGTAAAATGAAGATGTCGGAGCACCTGATATGTATGACTTGAAGCCGATACACTAAACAAGAAACTACAGGAAGGACAGAGTCGAGAAAGCTAGAATGGTTTGGAATTGGAATATGGGTCAGTTATGGGTGTATTCTCTCTCCTTACTTGTTCTATCAGTATCGTGAGTATATCACGAGTAAATCAACATTGTAGGACAAAGAGGCTGGAGTCAGGATTGGAGGAAGATGTATCAAGAATCTAAGGTATGCCGACAATACCAGTCTGATTGTCGAAAGTAAAGAGGACTTGATGAATCTGCTGCCGACAGTGAAGAAGGGAAATAAAAAAGCTGGTCCTTTTTTGTATACATAGCCAAGGCTCATGGAAGAGCTAATACACTGAACAGATCAGGATGTAACAGACAAAACTGGACCCAAAACATGCAAGCATGGGGTGGACAAGATGGATACAGAAAGAAACTCCAAGGAGGGGAAACTGGAAAATTGGATGGAGGAGGGATTTTGGTGGGGTTAAGGAGGGGAGAAGAGGTCATGGTTTTGGATTGGGGACAATCTGAGAAGGTGGTGAATCGCTGTCTTGAAGACCTGGAGAGAAGTCAGCTGTGCATCGGTGCTGCCAAAGCAGTCTCCTGGGCTATTGGGCACAATCCTGGACGGATCACCACTCCGACGCAGGATACTCGAATGGCCCCATGATCCCAGCAATGTGGTACTCATTTTGCTGACCTCAGAAGGATGACAGGCTGAGTCAACTCCACCTGGTATTAATTCAATTACCAAGCAGGATTTGAACTCAGGACCCTGGGATCCCAAGCCTGCCACCCTAACCATCAAGCCAACACCAGGCACAGGCTGGGGAGTGCTGTAGTATTTCCAGTTGCAATGTATAGATGCGAGTCATGGACAGTGTAAAAGAAAAGAAGGAAGAAGAATGACTGTTTTGAAATAAAGTGTTAAAGACAAATGTTAAAAATTCCATGGACTACAAGAAGAGCAAACACATCAGTGCTTGAAGAAAGGAGAACGGTACTCGGTAGACAGCATACCTCTGACAGGCTGAACAGTTCATGTTTCGTATCCCACCGACAGGCTAAATCTGGATCCAGACCTCAACTAAAATGTAATCGACTTGTTATTGGAACCTACCTAACTCATCCACCAAGTTGTCATAATCTATCCACAACTTTGTGAAATGGCATGCTACATGTATAGTTTTTGGTATACAAACATTTTTTGGTATACAAATATACGGACAGACAGACAAGGATGAAAACATAACCTCCAACCACCTTTGCTGACAGAGGTAATTCAACCACAATGTACATTAGAAGTGCTGCGGCTAAAACAGAAACTGTCTTACTTTGAACACGTCATGCGTGCAGAAAATGAAAGTCTGGAGAAGTCAAAAGCATGCTGGGTATGATTGAGGGAAGAAGAGGAAGAAGCAGACCTTGGATGTACTGGATAGATGGGGTAAAGGCTGCAACCAAGCTGTCTCTGCCAGCACTTTGTGAACGACTACAGGATAGCGATGTTTGGGAAAAATCTGATTCATGAATGTCACCAGAAGTCGGACTTGACTTGACAGAACGAGACGACAGATATCTCCTCTTGAGATTTTTCAGACAATCATCTAATTACCTCCCCGATGTAGAATACCCCTCCTTCCGTACTACATTTGAAAATGTATGCCCGTGCCTATTGAAAGAAAATACCGCTTTGCAAGCCAACGTCTACGATGGGATAACACAAAGGTACAAATCCGGTCCTATGATCAATAATTATGCATTCTGACTTCAAAATAAGAACACAAGGCAAAAACTGTGCTGGATTATGGTTAGATAACCCCCAAGGTCACCTCCTTCAAAATATACAGTTTTTCCTTCCTGAGAGTTTGTTTCTGTATCAATGTCGTCCACCTCATGCGTCGCCCCGTACCCCTCATTCCTCACCACACTCACTGGTTGTTTTTTTTTTTCCAAGTCTTCCTTTATTTTGTCATTCACCTCTGCTGTTGGTGCTTCCCCCCTCTTTCTACTGTTCCTTTTTTTTTTCCGTTGCGTCCTGATCGGTTCAGTGTTCTCGCTATTCCACGAGCCTCGACCTTGTATACAAAAGACAAACAACAACAAAAAACATCATTTAAAACTACAAGACTAATAAAACTTCCTTAACAAGATTATTGCTGGTCAGGCTCAAGACACACGACGGAGGATGCGCTTCCACTGTCTCAACCTTCAACTCGCTGCCATTTCAACATCGAATTCAGAGTTCCATGACTAAAATTCCTCTCGATGCCATTCTGATAATTCTGTTGTTGCCAACTCAGGAGGGGAATGGGTGGGGGGAAATCAAACGAATCGCTTGACCTTATCCTCTGAGCTCTTTCAGGCTGCAGATATTGACCTTCACTCCGCCTCTTGTTTCGTAATCATTCTGCAATAGCTTCTGTGCAACAATGCATTTTTCCCTATTACTCCATTTCTATTCAGCGACACTCCTTTGAGAAACTCTGCTGTGTATGTACACAATAGTCTTTTGAAAAATTTATGATTGAAAGAAATCAATTTGCAACAATTCAATTTGCATAACCGATATCGAGCGAGATGTAAAAGGTTTATGATGCATTTTTTTGTTTCATTTGAGCTGCAGTTGCTTATGTTACAATGGGACTTTATTTATGATTACCCTCATTATAATAATAATAATAATCATAATAATAATAATAATAATAATAGTTCCCTTAAAATGGATGGCAACACAGAAGGAGGCCATTTGGCGCATCAAGCCAGTACGATCATGAGCAACCAATGGTCGTTTTTCTATATTCTGTCCTTTTTAAATGCTGAACATCAAGCAAGGAAGCAGCACATACCATTTTTAAAGTGTTCGGTATGAGTTGGCCAGGGTTCGAACTGCTGACCTCCCAGACTCAGAGCGTACGCTCTAACTAACCATTATGTCACCGTGTCTGGTCCTTTTTATATGTTATTAATAAAAATGCAAAAGCACGTGTGTGTGTGTGTGTGTGTGTGTGTGTGTGTGTGTGTGTGTGTGTGTGTGTGTGTGTGTGTGTGTGTGTGTGTGTGTGTGTGTGTGTGTGTGTGTGTGTGTGTGTGTGTGTGTGTGTGTGTGTGTGTGTGTGTGTGTGTGTTCTCTCTCTATCCATCTCGACTGCCTTTCCAACACAACCTAGGTTATGATCTCACAATTCGGAGAGGATCTGGGATTCAAGGGACAAAACCTCAATGGACATGGTACCATATCAACGACCCAATTGGATAACAAATCAGGAAATCAGGAAGTTGTAGGAATTCATCAGATCTCTATTTTTGCTTCATTGCTAAGCTTCATACACAACTAAAGTTGCAGAACCATGTTCAGTGGGGGTTTGGGAGTGAAGCCTCAAAACTTCAATGATGGATTGTGCCTTGCTCATAAACTGATTGGAAAATGAATCAGGCACTCAGTAAGCTGAATAAATAACTCAAACGTGTCAAGAATCAATAGCTTACTCTGATAAAGCATCTCACTGTTAAAGCTGTCTTGGCATGCGCAGGAGCGCGCATACACACACACACACACACACACACACACACACACACACACACACACACACACACACACACACACACACACACACACACACACACACACACACACCCAACATGTACCATGCGCCATAGTCCCTCTTTCGGCCTGAAGTGGAAAGGGAGCAGGATTCTTCTCACTCATTTCTCCTGTATATGTATATGTGTGTACAAATATATATATATATATATATATATATATATATATATATATATATATATATATATATATATATATATATATATACACATATATTTTGCGGTACTGCAAAACCACATGCCTCTAAGGCAATGGCACCCAACATACAGTGATCCCCAGGCAGTTATTTCATTAGTCTTCATGCAGTCAGACCTTCCCCTCATGTCTAATGGGTTAACAAGATGAAGTGCTTTGTGTGGGTCGAATAGTGAGGTTTAATAATTATATCTCCATCTTCTTTTCAATCCTGATTTCCATCCAACCCTTTCCTTTAAGCCATGGTACAAATCGAAACAGGCACCCACCCAGGCAGCCACCGATGAAAGAATTACCACATGAACAAACTCGCGACCCGGCACACATGGCGTGCCCTTTCATTCAAACCTGTATGCCAATTTACAACAGCGTCTCACCTTGCTCAACCTTCACTCACCAAAAGCTCACCACCTCGACCACCAACATCTCCCACACATGGGACAAATCATCACACGCATCCTCGCACCTCTGCAACAATACGGTTCGCCACCAAGCAGAGGTGTGCTGTATGGCCCAGGCCACTCGGGCCGTGTGGCACAAGGACGGGCCAGGCATGTTGGCAGCGCAGGCCGCATCTCGCCTGGGATGCCCCGACTGGGCGCGGGGGAACGACACGACCCTCGTGCAGTCATCAGAACATGGCAGGAAGGGCGGCAAGGGACGGGGACGAGGGCGGTGCGAGGCTCTGGGCTGTGTCACGCTGGACGTGCGAACGAGACCGCTTCTGGCGCCAGGAGCCTGGCAGGGTGGGGCCAGGACCCAATAGGGGAGCATGATTCGGGTGACGGGACTTCGCTTTGGGTCCACACCCCACCCTTCGCCCGAGGCTTATAAAAGGCGGATTGCGAAGCCATCTTCCCCCTCTCTCCCTGCACTTCCTCACCGACCTTCCTCGCCCACTTCTGCACCTCTCTGCTCCACCCTTTCTTCACTGCACCTCGTCTGCTGTTGCTGCATCTACACTCAGGGTTGGTGTGCGATAGACGTCCTTCTGGACCAGTGCAGAGCACACGTTTCCACGAGCCCCAGCAAATCACTTGATTCCACAAGTGATTAAGCAGGTGATTAAGCAGTGATTAAGCACGTGCCAACTCTTAAGGTGGGATTGCTCAAATGGAGCGTCATGGGTTGTGTGGTCGGCTGACCACACAACTGACTGACCACACGCGCCAGGTATTGCGAGGCCGTTCGTCCTCATCTGCTGTCCTTCCTTCTGGCTATCTAATCTTCATCAGGTGTGTGTGTGTGTGTGTGTGTGTGTGTGTGTGTGTGTGTGTGTGTGTGTGTGTGTGTGTGTGTGTGTGTGTGTGTGTGTGTGATGCCGCCTGTCGTAGCATAAGTTAAAATTGTAGGAGATAAAACGAGATAAATCTGCTCTGTGTCTGCTTTTGTAAATTGCTTGCCTTTTGTCACACCCCACAAATTCCTTGCTATCCCTGCCATACATAATAATAAACCCCATTTACTGTGCCACACACACCTTTCCTCGCCTGATTGTAAATAAATGCTTTGTGTAAAAATGTTCCAGGCTAGTTTTCGTCTTTTCCATCATTGGTCCAGCATGGTCCGTATCCTAGCTTAGCCGGGACATTATCTCCCAACAATCTGTTTTCTAGCCGGTAGGTCCTTGGCAGTTACGCTCAGCTACGTCTGATCCGGTAGAGTGATCTGGTTCGAACAAGGCATACCGAGGGCATGTCCCTCAGTAATTAGATCACATGACCATTAGGTAGCCGGTATCCGGTGGACGGAGGACCCTAAGTCATGTGGTTGAGTTATTGGTGTTCACGGTCGATTAGCGACCCGCCACGTCACGGAGTTATCCGTGTGTGATGGCCTACAATTCCGGAGAGTCTGGTGGGAACCCGAGGTAGCATTCCCCCCCGCCCCCCACCCCCGTGGTCTTCTCGTCCCAACCCCGGGTCCGCAACAATATGTTATGTTTGTTTGCTTGATGATGTACCAATTTACCGACCATTTGTCACTGACGCTATAGCTTCCTTAACATTGAACAAATAAGAACATTAGTTATGTCACTGCGCTGGCTCCAATTAGAACACTGTGCATAGAAGGTCGATTACTGCATGGAAAAGTTTAATAATTAATGCAAGAGATATTCCCGCTCAGTTGGCTTTTGCGAATATATCAGAGTTACAAGGATAGTCAGACTCGCCGTATTGCGTATGCTGAAATGTGACATAGGGGTTTTTTCATTTTGTGTTCCTTTGAAACCCAAGATTGACTTGCCAGTACAGATTGTGATAAAGAAGATGGATATAGCTTGAGAGAAATGTACAAGTTGGTTCGAAATGCAATTCAAAGATTATGGCATGGCACGATAGTATCTTCATTGAATGGTCAACGAGTCGAGTTCCCTCTGTTATTCCCAAATCAATACAAGGAAAACAGGAAAGCCAGGGTAGTGCTTGGCACAGCAGGAAGTGTTCAGCACAACAACCACATGAACAAGGTCAAATTATATTCAAGCAAATGGAGACAGCTGAACATTATTCAGTGGAATGCAGCTGAACACTTTTGGCTGGAAAGCAACCAACTATATTCGGCGAGATAGAGCCAAGCGCTATTTGACAGAGAGAAAGAGAGAAAGAGAGAAAGAGAGAAAGAGAGAAAGAGAGAAAGAGAGAAAGAGAGAAAGAGAGAAAGAGAGAAAGAGAGAAAGAGAGAAAGAGAGAAAGAGAGAAAGAGAGAGAGAGAGAGAGAGAGAGAGAGAGAGAGAGAGAGAGAGAGAGAGAGAGAGAGAGAGAGAGAGAGAGAGAGAGAGAGAGAGAGAGAGAGAGAGCGAGAGAGAGAGAGAGCTATTCGGATAAATGTGCTCAAGCACTAGCGGCCGAGTGCGATTCAGCAGACTGAAGCCAAATGCTATTCAGCCGAATGAAGCAAAGTACCTAAATTAATCAGCCTGGCAGAGGTATGCTTCTCCACTGAGTGGCCTTATAGTTTTTAATGAAATATCCTTAACTTCCACTTCAAGTTATAAATTCCCTCCAAGATAACTTGTGCGATTCTTTGTGCAAGTGTTTTCTTCTCTTTGTAAATGTGTGATCCACATGCTCTGAAATTAGAATGTAAATAGCAATTAGTGATTAGGATTATTTCTATCATTCTCCTCTAAACCTACTTTTCCACTTCCCATTCCCCCATCATGCTCCCTTCTTTCTGGCCCACTCTCACACTCATGCTGCCTTTGTGCTCCCTCCCATTTTACATCTGCCCCTCCTTACCAGCATCAAGAGTGAAATTTTGTGCATCATTTCCCTCAGTTTCCCAGGCTCGTGGACGAGCCGTCATACACATAGGTGCAGACAGAGATAGCAGACAACACAGGACTTGAAATCAGACAAACACTACTGTTGTCCTTGGTGGAAATAACTTCCTTAGGCAGTGCCATAGAGTCGTAACGCTTTTCTTTCTGCAGTCAGTCGAGCACTTTAGGATGAAATATCCCTCCCCAAGGAATGCCAACCCACCAGATTCGTTCATGCTATATCCTATAAATGCTGAGCATTAAGCAAGAAGACATCACATACCATTTTAAAAGTCAATGGTACGACTCTGCCAGGGGTCAGAATTCACACCGCTGACTTCCCACACTCAGGGCGGACACTTTAAATATAATGCCACTGAGAAACAACAACACCATTTGGAATGTTTCTTTCAGTGACGTTTTGTAATGGGTTTATAATAATCCACTTTACACCTTTGCGAAATATCTCTCAATGACCACTCCAATCCCATCTACCCCATCCCAGCTCCCAACAGCTCGTATGCCATGATCAGAGAGCTTCAAAAATATTTCTCAGATCTTTCTGTCCAGGTCACTTTTGCATTCCTTGACATTATGTGTCTTACAGAATCCTTATCCACACAGGATGTTCCTGACCCATTTGTCTCCCTCCTTGGCAACTCCGTCCAATGCTTTGACAGACCCAGGTCATGTCCTGGTGGTGCTGTTGCGGTTTATAACTTATCCACAGCCCTTCTCCTTCTCTACCCACCAATCCTATAGGTTATATTTCTGGCTTTGTCGCTCTCCATAAAAACCTTTTGCTTTGATATGTCGTCCACTATACCTCAAGATTCAATGATTCCCATCTATGCAGCTCTTTCTTCAGACAATGATCCTCTGCTCCCTCTCCACCACTTACCCCCTCACTTCTCTTTAAATCTGTAGACACTTCAATTACCACTATTCCAGTTGGCTGGGAGGCATTCCGCAAATTAGTCCATGGTATTGCAGCCAAGGCCTTTCGCAATACAGCTGCCCTTATCGAGTCTGCCTCTGTTTCAATCACTGTACTTCTCTCCAAACGGCAGCCATTATTTTGATAGATTTAGTCTTGCTAATTTTTCCCTCTCGCCTGTCCTGCTCCTCATATGCTCCTCTTGACTCTTCTGATCGTGTCCTGGTGAAAGTGTTTGTCTCCATGGCAGTTGTCAGAGAGTTGCCAAGGCACCACAACATATGGCAGTTCAGCAAGTCAGATTGGTCTGGCGTAAAACTTGCTAAAATAGGATGCAATTTTAATAATCTGCCATTCTGGAAAAACTAGGATCAAAACTTTGAAAAATGCACCTGGCTGGACTTGGTGTTGACATTTCCAAGGCTGAAGATCCGTTGTACAATGCCCGGATCATCATTCCGAGTCGGAGCAGCAAGTGAGGCAAGCATAAGTGCTGTGTAGCCAGCATGGTTTGACTGGTCCACATTGCAGACACCTAGAAGTACAGAAATGCATCCAAATAAAGATGTGGGGGGAAGAGGATTAGTAAAGGTGAGAGTGAAAATAATGCAACAAGCGAAAAATCAATTCGAATCAATACTCCTTTGAAAGAATGCCATTATTAAACAGTACTGTATTCTATTACAAAAATGGAAACTAAATTTAACCCCATGGTCGGCTAGGATTTACTATTATATAGCCCTGCAATCGGCCACTTTGCACGATGCACCAACTACAATACTATTTGATGGTGGTGTTCATTTGTCCATCTGCCTGTGCAGATGTAAATTTTGTGCACGTACACTGTCCTACCAAAAATGTTTTTATTGTAAATGTAGTATTTAGCAAGCCTTCAGGCCTGGTAGGATAGCCTAGAGGTATGCACACTCACCACTGACCTGTACAGCCAGGGTTAGAACCTCTGCCCTGCTATAAACTGTCATCCCGGTGTTTCACAGGTAGGGCGATTCATGAATGGGTGTGCTGTCCTTGGATAGATGTTAAACTCGGTGTCCCATCTGTGAGCAATAGTTGGTAGACGTTAAAGATTCAATGGTGTTCTTCATGGAGAGTAGGCAAGCTATCACCAGCACCCAGAACAAATTCCAAATTCCTACACTATTGATCAAGCAATTATCCTGTATCAGAGTGGCAACTCAAAGATTGTAACCCCGAGCCAATGAAACTGCCTCAGCGGCCAACAGCCTTATGTGCCTTACAGTGTTGGGAGCATAATCAAACAAAGAAGAGGAAGAAGAAGAAGAAGAAGAAGAAGAAGAAGAAGAAGAAGAAGAAGAAGAAGAAGAAGAAGAAGACAATGCAGAGCACAATACAGTACTTGCAAAATCAATTAAACAAATTTGACCTCAAAAATAATTGGTGGTTGAATTCAGTGACGAAATGTGCAACTCCTCTTCAAATTCTAAGTCAATCGGATGAAAATGGAGGATTTTAGAAATACCTCCTTAGTTGTTGACCTTTTGGCCTCTGTTGCCCTCAAAAATAATTGGCTGCTTGAATTCATTGACCTGAAATATAAATCCTCTTCAAATTTCAAGTCAATCAGATGAAAATTGAGGATTTTAGAAATCTCACCGAAGTTGTTGACCTTTGGTCTATGTTTCCCTTATGAGCGCAAAAACAACACGCTTCTTCCTTCTGACAAACCCTACCATGTGGTTAAGTTTTCTGAAGATCAGTTTAAAATTTGTGACCTGTCGACAATAAAGACAAACAGAATAAGAAAATCGACTGACTAATATACTTGAAAAATCTTCGATTTTGCAAGTAACAAACAAACATAACAAAGCCTTGTATGTGACCAGTTATATGCCTTAAAGCCACAATATGCCCCCAAAGACAGGCTACTCTAATATCTGCAAATGATTGAAGTTAGGATTTTGCAAGATTCTACAAATAGTGCATCCTCTAGTATGATATTTTGTAGTCATTGTGGAACAATATTGGCTAATGGCTTCATTCGACAATCATTCACTGCAAGAATAAAAGTCATTTGGAAAGGAATTCTTTATTCGGATTCATAGGGAGTTAGGGGTTGTATGCACCCCCTCCCCCTCCCCCCCCCCTGCAAGCGATCACAAGTAAATGGAGAGCTATTCAGCAAACCAGCGATGAGAAAGCAAAGAGAGAGGTGCAATCCTGTGGGTATTTGCCTTCTTGGAGAGTTCCATAGGTGACCCCTAACAACCAGAGAGGCCCTAAGGCCCTTTAGGAAAAGGCAAAACCCATCTTAGGAATCTATAGCACATAAATGTGAGTTTCCTTTGCACTTCATTTACTAATATGTTAAGACTCTTGGAAAACTTTTTATTAAAATCAATAACTGCATTTGTTTGTTTGGACGATACTCAAAGTATCAGAGAATGGTTTGTTTTATTAATGTCTTAAATATACAAACGTCTGTAAACAAAAACTATGTTATTGCAGGTCTTATCAATTTATTAATGCAACCACATATTTATCTTGTAGACTTTGAGATGCGTTTTCGACTGCGGGTCATTCCTTTCCAACTTATGGATATAACATTGTTACATTTGTGGGGCAGGGAACAATAGATTGAGGCCTGAGATGTTGTGTGTACTCACATTTAGTCTTAGAACTTCTTACCCCGTGTTATGTTTGTTTAGGGTAAGGAGTCAATTTAAAATGTTGCCCACAAGGTAGACTAGAGGTTGTGCTTTGAGAAATATCTCGGGTATGGTGTCTCATCTTTGTTTTCTTTCCACCCTGGAAGTTCCCGAGCGGTTCCCCGTAACCAACAAAGAGGAAGATAATAAACTCCTCCCAACAGCTGTCCATCATTGTGTGGTGGGAAAGATTTGATTTGTTGAAGGCCTCAGAGCAGCGATTGGTGGAAAGTCTAGGGGTGAGGTTTTTTAAAAGCCCCATTCCATGATTGCACCAACAGAAAGGAAGAAGAAGCCGGCAGAGATGAAGGTGGCTGTGTTTCACTCCAGTGGCGCATTTTCCCTCTCTCTCCAGCTGTGGTGCATATCCATCCTGCCAACCATGCTTTGTTTTCAAGCCACCATCCCCTCAGCCCACCGTTTCTTCTCCAACCTGCTACTTTCATCTCTGGCCAGTTTCTCCCACCTGCCACGAGTTCTGTTCTGGTTACCGGCCAGACTCGGTCGTTGGTGTAACCGTAAAGCACTGCCGAGGTCTTATGATTGTGTGAATGTGGAGACTGTGGGTGGTAGATCAATTTCTTGTTGTTTTATTGTTGTGCAAGTTGTTTTCTACCTCGTATCCTTGTGCAATAAAATTATTTATTATTTACGTCATGGTGTTCTTTGAGTTTGCAGCCATTTTGTCAAACAAACAATCAGGATCATTTGGGGTCCCTGGAGGTTTAAAATATTGTAACTTTATTGATACATGGTGCGATATTAGTAGTTTTAGTGTGGTTAGTGTGGTTCACAGGCCTGTGGCAACAACGCGATGTAAACCTTCGGAAAAAAAAAGCACTCCGGCCATCTTTGGGCTTTGGCCCACCGCGAAGCGGTCGTCATCGGGAATGGTTGCGTTCCATGCAGAAGGCTGCTGTCCACATGACAATATCTTACATTCCATTGTTGAGTTTAGTGGGTTTGTACAACTGGCTGCTCAGCCAGATGCATGGATCAAATGTTGATGGTTGATCTCATACTGAGGATGGTTGTTGTCCAGGTCACAAAAGTATTAAGAGGGTAAAGGTAGCCAGTCTCACGATGGCCTAAGCTGAGCTTATATTCCCCATCAGTGGATGCACAATACAATTGCAATGAAAGGAAGAGCCATCATCAAAGGAATAAAATGGTGTGTTAATATTGAAACTTGACAACCACAAGTCAGTTTTCCATGTGGTAACTTTTCTGACACTTCTTGCTTAAAACAGAAAAACGCAAAATTATCACAAGGCTATGACTTCATAGTCTGTCATCAAAGTGAAAATCAAGATGAAGCAAGCTTTTGCCCTGCTACTCTATGTGTAGTTTCGTTGTGACCTCAGCTCACCTTAAGGCACCTGCTTACCGTTTGACAGGTGTACTGCCCCAGCCAAGCTCCCCAGGTTGCCCAAGTTACTATCCAGCAAGTGTACTCGCTAACAGCCAGGGACACATGGCAGTATAAATGAGTTTGTATGGGAACGTGGTATCCCAAGATCAGGGGGTCAGCAGTCCCCATCTCACGAGTTCAATCAAAGATTGGAAAGAGAAAAGAGGTGGGAAAAAAGAAAAGAGGTGAAAAAAGAGAAAAGGAGGTGAAAAAAGAGAAAAGGAGGTGAAAAGGAGAAAGGAGATGAAAAAGAGAAAAGAGGTGAAAAGAGAGGGGAACAAGAGAAAAGAGGGGGAAAAGGAAAAGGAGGGGGAGAGGGAGAGATAGAGACAGAGACAGAGAGAAGAGAGAAAAGAGAAAAGATGGGGAGGAAGAATGGGGGGAGTGGGTGAAAAGGGAGACGGTGGAGGGGGAGATTGACGAGGAGAGAGTGGGGAGATTTGATTCGTCATTTATTACCCTCGCAGAAGGGGAGGGTGTTGCATTTGGGTCCGTTTGTCCGCACATAACTTTCGTGTTTTTCTCTGTAACTATTTATCGGATTGAGATAAAATTTTCTCCGTCATGCAACCACTCATGTGGAATGTTTTAATGATAATTATGACGTCATAGGTCATGTGGTGTGGCAACCATGTTGGAAAAACTTTGGACCTCTGTATCTCTGAAACCGCACCAAGGAAAAAAAATTGAAACTTGGCACATAGCAAGTACTCCTCGTGGGGAATAAGTGTGATTTTTTAAAAGACATCATAGGTGCCTT
The DNA here is from genome assembly GCF_056783735.1 of Eptatretus burgeri. Lineage (NCBI taxonomy): Eukaryota > Metazoa > Chordata > Myxini > Myxiniformes > Myxinidae > Eptatretus > Eptatretus burgeri. The sequence continues at coordinate 2,945,464 of NC_140962.1, read as the reverse complement.
CGTTATGACATCATAATTGCATATGTAGAACGCTACATTCGATTAGTATGAAGATTTTTGAGGGTCATTTAGGGATAAAATTGTCTACAATTTTTTGATGACATCATTGGTCACGTGATTCAGCAGCAATATTGTTTTTAGTGATGGGGAATCCATGTTTTAAATTTCAACACGATTGGACACATGGTCTGGCAGCCAGAATTATTTAATTTTTTGAGCTGTATTTTTTTTATTTATTTAATAAGGCTCACTTGGCTGTGCCTGGATGGGTTGGAGGGTCGAGGAGGAGCAGCTGAAATGCGAATCCTCTCCAGGTTCCTCCTGATGGCTTCATCTTTGCTTTTTGCTTGTTTGGGTTCCTTCTGATTACTCTAATGCAGGACTGTACCTATTTGGTCTTCCACTTGATTTGAAATTAATATATTTTAATCCAATTCTGAATTCAATTTAATTAAAAAAAAAAAAACCAATGTCACCCCCAGGGTGACCAGTATCTTGCCAAAATGTGAACACGAGTGACTTATTTATTTGATTAAAGTTACTCAAAAAATAAGGGTTTCGTCGACCTTGATGCCTGACCTTTTTGTGACCTTGACCTTTGACATTGACCTTTATATTTTCGTACGGTTAATGGTATCTCTCCAGAACCGTTGTACATGAAATATCAAGAGATTTTGATGAGAACTGAGGAAATAAAATTTTCATGAAAAATTCGTTTTTTCGTCATGAAGTCATCAAATAACGTCATAGCGTCAAACTTTGACAGATCTGGAAAGCACTTATCAAGCGCTTTCATATGAGGTATTACTTGATATGGTATCAAAGATTTCAAAATTTGACCTTGGGGTCAAAAACTTTCGACCTCCAGTGCTAACCATGAAGGTCAAGGCCGATTGCCACCAAAAATTAATCAGCTGAGCGCCAGACCATGACCAGACCATGAACTATATTCCCATGAAGTTTGAAGACGATCCGATCAAAATTACTCAAAAAATAAGGGTTTTGTCGACTCCTGATTTGCGACAAAGTGACCTTGACCTTTGACCTTGACCTTGAAAATTTTATGCGCTGAAAGAGACCTCTATAGGCCTCTGATATGCGAAGTTACAAAAATTTCCAATCATAACTGTGCTCTGCAGAGTGATCGATACGTGATTACAGACAAACAAAAAAAACAAACAAAAAAAACAAAAAAACATACAACATGACGAACATATCTTGCAAAAACTTTGTTTTGGCAAGATAAAAAACATCATGGGTCAGGGTCAGGGACAGGTGTCCGATCAAAGCGGGACGTCTTGGTACCCAGTCATCACTCACAGCTATTATAAAGTGGCAGTTGTAATTATGTCTCATTAATTACATCTTCTTCTTCCTCTTCTTCTTCTTGCATATGACAGCTTAGCTGCTGGGGTAGCTATCATTTATTGGAAGCGTGACTGTCGCTGATGCAGTGCCCCTCTACCAGTACACACTGGTACTCATTTCACTGACCTCGGAAGAATGACAGGCTAAGTTAACCCCCTGGTGTATTAATTCAGCGAGACCCGAGGCTTGAACTCAGGACCCTAGGATCCCAAGCCATCACCCTAACCACGAAGCCAACACCAGGCTACATTAACTACGTAACACACCAGTACACAAAACTACACAAACACCACACAAAACAAGTCCTGGCGTGGATCTGCAATCTCTGATTGCTCTTTTTCTTCTTGTTTTTTTCTCACTGGTCTTGCAACTCTCATATTTTCTGCTGTTTGCCCTCCAACTGCAAAGGTTCATTCATGTTCAAACAACCCACATTGACCCTGCCGTTGTATTCCGTCTGTCCACCAACTTCTACAACTTTAATCCACCTTTCTCTTTGTGTAGAACGTTGTGTTCCTCTGTTTCATCACATCACTCTCCCCCCAGACCGTCCAGGTGGCTGCACGACCACCTCGTGTCAGATCTGATGCCGCCGCCACCTCCGCAATCCCTGTGCCATGTTGACTCCCTCCTTTCCCTGGTTATCTGCAACCATTCTTTTACTTTTAGTGTTGCATCAATACCCCTCCTTCCTCACTTCTCCCATGTACTTTGGGCACTCTCCTCTTCCCTCAATGAAGTTCTGTCACAAGCTTAATTTATGGCTCATCACTTCAAAGTGCTTGCAGCTTTGACAACCCCCACCTTCCTTAGCATGGGGGTTTAAAATAAAGACTCTTTGTTGCCATGTGATAATTGATTTGCTAAAGGTAAAAGAGTCAACTGTCAGATCTCTCATTTTAGAAGGCAGCCCTGATCTGTTTTTCATGCAGCAATCAATTAACCGAGTCTCACCTACAATATCTTGACTCTATACTGCTGCTGGTTTCACATTGCTGAACATCAATTGAACCATTAACGGTGAGAAAATGATACATTTTGTTTTGCAACAAAATTTCGGGAGGGATAAAATTTCATACGAACTACCAAAACTTTGTTTCCTTATCAGGTCATCATCATTTTCATTACTTAAAAAGACAAAGTGAATGTTAAAACAAACCTGTGTCCAGGAGCAAGCCCACGACAGGAAAGTTTGCATACGAGACACTATAATGCAGGGCAGTGTTGCCACTGGCATCGACTTGATTGACGAGGCGTGCCAACAGCAGAGGAGAAATCTGGCGTGCAGCTCCTAGCATAGTTGCCACATCCTGCAGCCTTGCCCTTGGTTGGCCTGTAATTCCAAACCATTCACTGTGCAATGATGCAAGAGCTGCATGCTACGAAAGCAAGGGAAAGATGGAATGTTACTATAAAAATGAAATGCAGTGAGCAACTTCAAAGCAAAGCGTAAGTAACAATATAAATTATCCTTCTGAAAAGCATCACCTCTTCGGTGAGATTTCTTTCATGGTTCTTCACAAGCACCAAACCAGCGGATGCGATTTTCTCGTAAAGTTCACTGAAGAACAAATGAAGCAAAGAACAAAGTATTTAATTTTAGTTTGGAGTTGGCAGAATCCATATAAGGGAAACGACGGGGATGCATTGTGACATGGAATGTACATCATCACCAGCTATTCTTGGCCAGTGAAAGAAATCCCAACACATATTGTCATTACATCATAACAATATTAAGTAGCAATGTGTTGGCACTGAATCTCATTAAAAAAAAAATATATTGGCACTTCATATCATTCAGCAAGAACAGCTGCTGCACAGGCATGTCAATGCACCTCATGTCCCAATGCAGCAGAGCCCCCCCCACCCCCCCACAACTGATAAGTAACAAAAACAGCAGCACAATAAACTAAAGCACAAACAATTTATTAAAGTTCGGTCAAAAATTTATGAACACTTGGAAATCAAACATTTTGAGACAGAATAGCGTGACAAGCATATCTACAGGCCAATTCTGCCGTGATATGAAAGACCCTTACAGAGGGGTGACAAAAGTGTGCAAGAGAGCATGAGAATTCAGGACAAACTCTTATCATTGCCTTGGCAACCTTAATACCTCAACATAAGTGTTGATCAACATAAGTTGAGAAATTGTGGTTTGTTGTGTTGTGTTTTGTGTTGTGTGACCTCAACGACGATCAACATAAGTGTTGTGGTTTATTCAGAAATTAGTGAAAAAAAAAACCTAAAAGGTTTTGCAGATCTCATCTTGGAAGATTGAAGAAAGAGAGTCGGGGGCGGATTAGGATGGTAGGGGAGGGGTTGAGGGCTCTTTCCCTGAAAAAAAGTATTTTTTGAAGATATCTTTTGTTTCATCTTCGCTCCAATATCATAAAATCATTACAGGTCGTGACCAAGGCAGTAAACAGTACTGTTGAACCCGATATCTATGAGAAAACGTTTTGGCAATGTTATCAAGACTCCAACACCTTCAACTCCTTTTGCTAATAATTTGCTAGTATTGCTCATCACTAATCAGTTATATCTTAATAATATTTATCAACAGCCTCTAATCTTGACTCTTGGCATAATTTCTTATCAATATTTCAATATTGATGTGGCATACTGCTCTGTCATTCTTGAATTAAAGAAGAACAAAAAAAAACGATTTTCACATCATCCACCCCCCCCGCCCCACCCGCTCCCAATTGAAAATTACAACACTAACAGCTTCACTCACACACGCCGGTATTTCGATGTTCAACTTTGCTCTCTACAGATTTTCTCACTTGGCTGCACTTGCATAATCCCAGGTTAAAAAAAAAAAATATATATATATATATATAAAATAAAAATAAATAAATATATGTATGTATGCTCATATATTGTCTGCCTGCCAAGGGCCAAAAAGAGGCTTAAAAAAAGTTTATGGCATTGCTTGTTATGCTTAAAATGTTCCTCGGAGCTGGATTGTTGCATTTAAGGTCATTTCGGGGTCAAAGGTCATTGGGTACATTTCTACATAGAATTTTCAAGTCATTCACTTTCTGCACCACAGGAAGCCTTTATGAGATCTTTAATGTTTTAACCTCATGAAATCATATTTTCAGAGATGTTTTTATTTGAAAACACTTTCAGAAATAGGATGTCATAATTTCTCAAAGGCAATGGTAGGATGAATGCCTGATCATTACATCATCATAAATATTGCCAATCCTGTAGTGTTATCAATTAAATAAGTGGGCAGACTTGAAAAAAAAATGTGGTCAGATACTTAAACGATACCATTACAAATCAAATCAGCACGATTTGTAAATTAGAATTAAAAAAAAAATTGCCAAATTTTGATTGATAATGGTTTTTCCAGAGACAAAAATCAAAGTACTGAAAGTTCTGAATGTAATCATAATTTCTAAAAGTTCTGAAGAAAATCTTGAAATGCAGTACATCACATAGGAGTGGGGGATACATATTGTATGCTTCATATAAATTGTAAGCAATAACGAACAGTGCTTCTCCATTGTCTTGGTTGACTCACCTGCATTTATAAATATATTTATATATATTTTTTAATTGTTTCTTCATTTATTTATATTTTCATTTACGGACGCTTTCTGAGGATTCTGCGATTTTCCCCGGTGTATCTGCTTCAATGTCTATCGGCACACAAAATTTCAGCTATTTCACCAGAAAGGTCCCGAACATTAACATGTCAGTCAGTTAGTGAGTGAGTCGGTGAGTGGTTAAAATATAGCTTTATAAAAAAAACAGCAATTCGTATTTGTTCTATTTCAGGCAATGTTTGAAGCATTGTTTTGAAAAAAACATGGGGGACAATTCAGTTGCAGCGCTAAAAAGAAAATCCAACCATTTGTCAACATCTTATGGACATTGTATCCTTTGTCAAGTTTTAGAAAAAGAAACACTGCGGCTTCCTTCCAAGGAGGGTAAACAGAGAGTTAGAAGGTGTGCACTGGAAAGGAGAAAATGGAAGATATTATGCAAATGTCTCGCTTTTAGACAGACTCGATGTTGTACCTGATTCTGAATGGAAGAGCGACGGAATACAATGGCACAAAACATGCTACAGTTCTTTCACATCTTCTGCACATATTGAGCGACTCAAGAAAAAAGACTTGACAAGTCTTCTACAAATACAGAGGAAGATGACAGCCAGCCAATTGCTTCACGTCGACTGTCTTCCACACCTATTGACTGGGAAAATGCATATTTGCCAATCAGATGAACGGCAATATGTGCAATGTGTTGGGACATGAGAGAAATCAGAAAAATATTGACATATGCAAAGTCAGATCATGTTATGAGACTGAGACTCTCTGGCATCAATGATCTCATAGCTGTGGAAGGAAAGTATTGTTTAAAGTGCCTTATCAAATTTGAACGGAGGTCAGAAAAGCAGCCCAAATCCGAAGTATCCACTAACGACGAAGCCTTGACAGAGTTGCGCACAAGACTTGAAGCTGGGCTAGCATGTGGCCATGTATACGATAGGAACAGCGTATGGGCACGATACATCAAGATTATTGAAGAATAGAATAGTACCCCCAAGTATCTTACCAGGAGACAATCTTTCCATGATGACAATCGGAAGTGTCTGGGCCACAAGACAAATTTTGTTTGTTCTCTAGACCCCAAAGCAGCTTCATTGATGTATCCTGGCATCGTCAGATCTTGTCATGTTGAAGACGTTGGCACGAGCCTCCATGTTTTCCAATTCAGGGACCGACTCTTCTGAAGAATTGTCTGGAGAAACAAGTATGCTCAAAAACATGGTTTATGTAGTTCTGAAGTTGAGGGCTGATCTCCAAGATACATCTGGGCATAACGAATATTGGAAAGGCTTAGACATGGAACACATTGCAAGGGTTATTCCTGACCGTTTGTATGTGTACCAAAACCAATACCAGCGACTTGCTGTAATGTGTCATGATACTAATGTCCTTCTCCTACTGCTCTGCCATCTTGGATGGCCTTTATGTGCAAGTGTGCATTGTTGTAGAGAAGGCAAAACAAAGAAAATGTTTCCCAGTGCATTTGATAGTCACCAAACTTGATGGGGTTCTTTTGGCCAATTTGCTTGGATTCCATGCCTTCACCGATTGTGATACCATCTGGTCCTTCATAGGGTTCTCCAAGAAGTCATGTTGGAAGGTGCATCAGAAATATCCTGCAGTTATAGAAGGTATCGGTCAGGATGGTGACATCTCAGGTCCAGAACAATTTGTGTGCAAGCTGTATGGTGGTGAAGAACTGAAAAATCCAAGTGTGGATGAACTGAGGTACACTGAATTCAGCAAGGCCAGGAAAGAGTTGGAGTGGCATCCACCAACGAGAGATTCCCGAGCGCTTCACTTGGCAAGATCGAACTACCAGGCAAAGATATGGCTGCTGGCAGACAGAGCGGAAATGAAAGTTGGATCTGCAACTGAGATGAATGGATGGAAAGAAGGACAGAAAGGTCTTGAAGTTGTTTGGATGAGATTGCCAGCAATCCCAAAGGCATGCATCAAATTAACATCCTGTGGATGTAAAACCAAATGCAGCACAGCGAGATGCAGGTGTTATCATGCAAGCCAGATTTGCATGTACCTGTGTGTGTGTGATGTACCAGATGGATGCACAAATACAATGACCTCAGAGGCTGCTGCAGATTGAGAGTTTATTCGATGATGACTGATGGATTATCTTCATAATTTATAACTGAGTATGCACTGGTACTGTGAAAATACACAAGTGCTATTTTGAAAATAAAAAATCATGGGTATGAAAAGTTGAAACACATAATTTCTAAAAACCATCTAAAATTATTTTGTATATTTTTTTATTCTTGATATTAAGTAAAACGAAAGAAACAGAGTCATTTTAAAAACAAAAATTCAAGCAATCACTAGTTTTCAGTGAAATATCTGATATTTGACATTTCACCATTGGGCTGTGACCTTTGACCCAAATTTGTTTCTGTTTCTTTAAAAATAAACAAAATACCTTTTATAGACATCTACCTATGACGTAGGACAGTTTTAAGCTGATTTATGTGGTTAAATCTGCACTGATATGACTGACTTCTAAAATAAGCCCTCTGGGTGACCTTTGACCTCTGAATGACCTTTTACGTAAAATCCAGCACGGTGATGATCCTCATACCCCAAGGGACGTTTTAAGCATGAATGCCAGCTATTCATACAAAATGCCATCAAATTTCTTGTTTTGGGCCCTTGGCAGGCAGACAAGTAGCCCCAAGTGTACTTGGCAGAGCTTGCATCATGGCTCGTCCCCTGGTGAATCTTTCTATCTTTCCAGCTCATTCCGATGGTCCTTCAGGAACTCACTATCACTCTGCCAGGCATGCTTATATATGTACGCTGGCTTTCATCTTTCCAATTCAACTCCAATGCCATCAACCAGTGAATTTTGCTTCTGGCTTTCCCCCCTTTTTCATCATCACCATCAAGCAATGCTTTTGACCATCACTCCAAGCATGCCAAACAGTGCTCTGCCTTCACATCAACACCACAGAAGTCTGAGGCTGTGTTACTTGGAACCAGCTCATGATTCTCCTTGCAGTGCTGCCTCTCCTGCTATCTTCCCCACCTGGTTCAACGACACCATTTTCCACTCACAGGACACTGTTGACCACATCATGGTGGTCTGTCCCATAATCTGTGGTCAAAATAATGCCATACGTATAACAGACGGCTCTTCCAGCAATACCTCCCCATTGTAATTTGTTTGAGGTGGACAGATTGAGCTGCACACTCCCGAGTACTTCTGTGCCCTCCCTGAATTAACTTTTCCCAGGCAAAATAACATTCCTTTCCTGTAGTAATTCTCTGTAGAGTACTGTAGTATATGAGAGTACAAGTCTCATATGCTGAAGTTCTAAATGTAGAATTTTTGTTTGGGTTGCGTTTTGAATTTGGCCGGGGCTCTTTCCGTGCAACCCAGTCCTGGCAACCATTGACAAAGGGACTGGTGGGGCACCCTGCCGGCAATTTTGATTTCCCTTTCCGGTATTCTTTTGTGCCCCAAGGCTCCCTCTTTTTATTTGTTTGTCGCAATTCAATCAAATGAACCACCCTAGTTTGTTGTTGGCCGGAAAGAAAATATCCACTGTGATCGGTGACAAAAATGCCGGACCACATCTACTGGACACTTTAGTGGATGGTGCCACTTGGCTGCTTGACCCTGGCATATGGCAGGACTATATAGCTTGCATGGTCAGCTGCTAGTGAACAGGCAAGGTACTGCATGGTGATCATGGCAGCCCCTCCAAGCCTCACTCTCACCTCTCTCAAAAACTCCCCCCCTCACCTTTCTCCCACCATTCATCCCCCTCACTCATCCTTCCCAAAGTTGCCCCTGCTCCCATCCACGAAGCTGCCTCCTTCCACTGCCCTCTCACCTCCATCTCTTCACTTCACCTCCTCAAATTCTCAACTGCCTTCTTCCCCCTCTCTTGTCTCCCCTCTCCCCCAGCACCACAGAGCCTTTTCTCCTCATTCGGTCCCCTCCCCTAGCTATTCTGCAATCACCCACACTCTTTCAACAACACTCCTTACCTCCCCTCACATCCCTTGTCCGACTCTCCCCTCCCCCCATCCCCTGCACCCAAAGCCTCCTCCCCTACCTCTTCATTAAAAGTATGGACCTCAAATATCCGGGGCCTTCGCTCAAACCTTTCAAATCTTTCCATACAGGTTGCCACTGACAAACCAGACATAATCTGCCTAACAGAAACTTTCCTCCCCCAAGACGTGTGTGACTCCCAAGTATCTCTCCCCGGTTACTCACTCCTCCGGTTTGACAGACCTGAGCCTCGCCGTGGTGGAGGAGTTGCTCTCTTCATCAAAGACTCTATTACTCACTCTCCATGCACTGCCCTCATGCCCCCACACCCCCAGGAATACCTCTGGCTACGGCTACCCCTCCACTCCCACCTCATGTTTATATGTGTACTGTACCGTCCACCAAACAGTGATGACTCCATCTCCACCTCACGATCTGAAAACATGGACCAACTTCGATGTTCTCATCCAAACTCTCTCTTCCTCATATGTGGCAACTTCAATTGTCATCATGCCAGTTGGCTTGGTGTGGGTACCTCTCTCACCTGTCATGGCACCTCAGCAAAAGCTTTCTGCGACTCATTAGGACTGACTCAATCGGTCAACTTCCCGACCCAGATCTCAACCAATGGTACTCCATCTCTTCTGGATCTGATTTTGACAAATTTCCCTGACAATATCTGCTGCTCTTCCTCCGCTCCTATCGGTTCTTCTGACCACGTCCTTGTCAAAGTGGACATCTCTCCGGCTGTTATCAGAGAACCATCTCACCGTCGTCGAGTCTGGCATTTCACTCAAGCTGACGGGCAGGGTCTCCAAGTAGCCCTCAAACTTATAGACTGGTCTATCGCTACTTTTTCCAACATCAACTCATGCTGGGAATTCTTTCAAAGAAACTTGTTCTCCCTCATGCACAGATTTATCCCCTCTCGTGTTCAGTTGTCCTACCTTTCCTCCCGCCCTTGGTTCACTGAAGCTTGTGGTGAGGCAATTGTCCTGAAACAACTTGCCTTTGCCTCATGGAAAGCAAACCCAACTGAGGGCAATCTCAGTTCCTTCCATAAAGCTTGGAACAAGTGTGTATCTACCCTCAGGAGAGCCAGAAAACAACATCTTTCTCATCTCAAGTCTGAACTCGAAAAACCTTTCTCCCTCCTCAAAATTCTGGTGGTCTCCAATCAAATCTGTTTCTGGTGTTTGTTCCCCCTCCATCCCCTCCCTTACCTCAAATGGCAGCACTGCTGATACCGCACGTGAAAAAGCTGAATGCCTAAACTCGGTGTTTGCAGCTAAATCTTGTGTCCAAAACCCATCACTTTCTCTACCCACCTTACCCAGTCGCACCCAACTGTCCCTTGACTCTGTGTCCTTTTCTCCTGACAAGGTGGAGAGCTTGCTGTCAAACCTCGACTCAGATTCTGCAACCGGTCCAGACGGCATCAGCCCACGTGTCCTCAAAGCCTGCTCTTCTGCTCTTGCCCACCCTCTCTGTTCTATTCACCCTCTCATTTGCTCAAGGCCATCTGCCATCTGCTTGGAAATCAGCAAACATTACTGCCCTGCATAAAAAGGTGCTCAACAGATCCCTGCAATTACAGACCAATCAGCCTTCTCCCAATCATCAGCAAGGTTATGGAATACATCATCGCTTCAGACATCAAATCCTTCCTCTTCTCCAATGGCTTGATTTCTGATCATCAATTTGGTTTCAAACCAGGTCACTCTACCCTGGATATGCTGCTTCTGCTCTCCCAACAATGGATGTAGGTCCTCAATGCCAGACAGGAAATCCGAGCCATATCCCTGGACATATCACATGCTTTTGACACAGTCTGGCACCCTGCCCTGCTCACCAAACTCTCTTCCTATGGTATCCAAGGCCATCTCCACTCATGGCTCACAGACTTCCTCTCCTGTCGCAGTCACCGTGTGGCCCTAAATGGAGTTCTTTCATTCCCCCTTCCTGTCCAGGCTGGAGTTCCTCAAGGTAGCGTTCTGCGTCCTGTTCGTTTTCTGGTTTTCATCAATGATCTCTCCGACTCTCTGGATAATCCTCTATATCTCTTTGCTGATGACTCCACCCTCTGCCGTACCATCGGTCATCCCTCAGACCGGCAAGCAGCAGCTTCTTCGCTCATTGCTGATTTGGATAAAATCACAAACTGGTCCAACACGTGGAACATGTCTTTCAATCCGGACAAATCTCACACTCTCACGATGTCTCTTCGAAAGGACCGTTTAGAAACCCCCCCCCCCATCCACTTTCTCAACAATTCTCTGGAAGAAGTCCTTTCTTTCAAGCTTTTGGGTCTCACTATCGGCCATGACCTTTCTTGGGAAAGCCACATTTCAAACCTCGCCTCCAAAGCCAGTCGCCGACTGGGAATCCTCCGTCATGCAAAGTCGTTCCTCGGCCCACTTGAGCTCCTGACCACTTACAAAGCTTTTGTCCGCAGCCTGAAGGAGTACTGCTTTCCCCTCTGGGCTGGTGCTCCTGCCTCCCACCTTTCTCGGCTTCGCGCTGTAGAAACCAAGGCATTTCGGATCATTGGCATCTCCCGCAATGAGGCTGAGTCTTTGGGCCTCTCACTCAATCACCACAGGTTGGTCGGTGGTCTTTCTGTCTTCTACCGTCTCCTCTCCAGTCTCACCCCCCCTGCTCTCTCTGCAATTTGTCCTCACCACATTTCCGCAGGGCGCTCAAGGTCCGCCAACAACCCCCTTCTGGTAAAACTACCAAAATCACGAATCACTGCTCACCTTCACTCTTTCATTCCTCTTTTTTTCCTGCCTTTGGAATAAACTCCCACACTGTCTTCAATCCCATTCTTCCCTCCAGGCCTTCAAAACAGCTGTTCACCAACACCTCTTATCATCCCCCATCCAAATCCTCGATCTTTTCTACCCCCGATAATCCACCCAAGCCCACCTCCTTCAAATTCCCTGCTTTCCTTCCTGAACATCCCTGTAATGTCCATCTTGTATACCCCATGTTCCGAATCCCATCCCTCTCCCTTCCACAGATCTCCCCATGTGTCTGTTCCCCACTGTTTTGTCCTTCCCTCTCCTACCCCTCTTATCTCAAGCCCCCCTAGCTGTGCGTTGTGTGTTGGCTCTCATACGAACCTCGACAAGGTATACAAAACAAAAAAAATAAAGCAATGTCACCCGCAGGGTGACCCGTATCTTGCCAAAAGGTGACCACGTGTGACTTCTTTGAGGTCACACTGAGGTGAACAGAGCTGCTATCCACCAGGAACGACTCCCTTGAGGAATATCTGCCTACGAGAGATTCCGATGAGAATCGTTCTACAGAGTGACCATGAAAAATATGTGTTTGCCTCATAACATCACCAAATGACGTCATAATGTCTCAAGCTTGACATATCTAGAAAGTACTCATCGAGGTGTTCAATTTGAGGTACGACACGATATGGTTCCTAAAACTTGAAAATTTGACCCTGGGGTCAAATATGTTTGACCTCAGGCACTAACCATGAAGATCAAGGCCAATCGCCACCAAAAACTAATCAGCTGAGTGCCAGACCATATAATACATTCCCATAAAGTTTGGAGACGATTTGATTAAAATTACTCAAAAAATAAGGGTTTCGTCGACTCCCCTGATTTGCGACAAAGTGACCTTGACCTTCAAAATTTTATGCGCTGAAAGGGACCTCTATTAGGCCTCTGATATGCGAAGTTACAAAAATTTCCAATGATAACTGTGCTCTGCAGAGTGATTTATACGTGATTTCAGACAAAAATAAAAATAAAAAAAACATGAAGGTCAAGGCCAATCGCCACCAAAAATTAATCAGCTGAGCGCCAAACCATGAACTATATTCCCATGAAGTATGAAGACGATCCGATCAAAATTACTCAAAAAATAAGGGTTTCGTCGACTCCCCTGATTTGCGACAGTGACCTTGACCTTCAAAATTTTGTGCGCTGAAAGGGACCTCGACAGGCCTCTGATATGCGAAGTTACAAAAATTTCCAATGATAACTGTGCTCTGCAGAATTTTTTATACGTCATTACAGACAAACAAAAAAATAAAAATAAAAAAATTAAAAAAAACATACAAGCTGACTAACATATCTTGCAAAAACTTCGTTTTGGCAAGATAAAAATCCCCAATAATGTACCCTTGCTACTGGCTCCCAGAACTCTGCTTGCAATTGCCACTGCCAAAAAAATCCTCAGACAAGTCATGCTCCAAATGTGACACCTCCAGTGTCAAGCCAAGCCAAGTGGCAGCACAGCCACCTGTCTGTACGTTAGACAGACTGGCATCAAATGTGTGTTGACCTGCGTTGCAGTTAAGTAAGCAAAGAGTGCCCAGTCAATAAACACCTGTCTTACTGACTGTCTTGCATGAGCTAGGATTGCTTTAGTGTCAGATTTAAAATTCTTTATAAGACTGTAAGCCTGAGGGTGATAAGGGGTAGTTTGAAACTTGTTGGAGACAGATTTTGCCACAGTTCTTGCAAGAGTTCAGCTTCAAAATGCCTCCCTTAGTTCAGATAGAAGTTTTAACACTGCTTTTGTCGACAGCCAATCAGAAATGCCTGAGCTATGTAGCAGTGCCCTTATTTGGCAAAGCCTGTGCTTTTGGCCATTTCGCAAAATAGTCCACATTGAGTAGGATATAATGGTTTACTCCTTTTTTGTGGTATAGAACTGACCCAGTATATATCGGTACACAGACTACAAAAGCCTCCATACCTGCAAGGGCAATATGGACCTGATGGATCCACAGGATAGGGAATGGGATTCGACTTGGCACACTCTGCACATACCCACAAATTTCCATGTCAGAGTGCATTCTGAGCCAAAATACCCAACTATAAAGCCTGTCCACTGGTTGATTCTGTTCCCTACTATGGGACAGTCACAGCCTTAACTAAATATTTTACCACTGAATATGTGTGGCAGGAATATTCACTACTTGTCCTGGCACTATATTTCGATCAAGTCATTCACCAACCTTAGTCTCAGACCAAATGCAACATACAAAGCAGGCAGAAGCTGCATTCAGGCAGTGAGCAATCCTTCACCACACTGTCACGCAGCTCTCAGCCAGACAGATTTAGTGCCCAAACACACACACAGGGTTTCTCCGGACTCCAGCACTGCTAACAACAAAAGTGGCTGCCCGGCAAAATTTCCCAGAGTCTCTCCTTCATGCCTTGTTCTGGCTTGAAATACTTTCTTCACAGTTTCCTTCCAG
>NC_140962.1:2911276-2926276 GCF_056783735.1 Eptatretus burgeri | reverse complement strand
TATATATATGGTGTCCCATAAAAATATATAACTTTTAAAATGCTTCGTTTGATCCTAAAAAAGCAGTAATTTTGTCACTAATGCTTAATTTCTTCTTGTAGAGACCCTGAAGTTTATTTTGATACCAAGCAAGTGCCAGAAAAATGCCAAGACTGACCGTACAACAACGGACGAAAATTGTTGAACTTTGGCACCAGACGAAAAGTGTCATACAGGTGCAACGTCTTTACTCGAGACATTTCGGTATCCACTTGTGCCATGCACCAAACTTTCGGACAATAAAGTGCACCATCGCAAAGTTTACCAATGAGAGAACCATCTGTGACCTTCACAAGGGTCACAGTGGTCGGAAGAGGACAGGTCGTAGTGAAGAAAGTGTGGAAATGGTGAGACAGGCGGTCGTTCAAAGTCCAAAAAAATCGATTCGACAATTTTCTGCTGAGACAAACATTCATAAGAGCACCGTTCAGAGGATCCTTCACCAAGACAATCATGCCTTTCCATACAAAATTCAAATGGAAACGGTGCTTACTGATCATCAGAAACGCAAACAACTAGACTTTGCAAATTGGTTCTCAGGAAAGTTGGAGGAAGATGCAGACTTCCTCAAAAAACTTCACATGACGGACGAATGCCATGCTCTCTTGTCCGTGGAGGTAAATAAGCAAAACTTTCGGTACTGGGGAACTGAAAATCCTGGTAATGCATCAACTGAACTGGTGCCTCGATCTGCTCTCAAAGTCACCATGTGGGTGGCGGTTGGTTGGTATGGGGTAATTGGTCCATACTTCTTTGAGGATGACCAGGGACGCACTTGCACGGTTAACCAGAGGAACTATCGCGAAATGATTCAGGAATTCTATCTGCCTGAGCTACGTACTCAGGCCCGTAGGAGAAACAACCTGATCCAGATGAGAACTCAGTGGTTCCAGCAGGATGGGGGCACCGCCCTATACAGCCAGGGAAATAAGGCGTTTTCTCAACCAACATTTTGAGGGCCGCCTTATCTCCCTCTACAAAGACGTTGAGTGGCCACCGTATTCCCCTGACCTTACTCCTCCAGACTTCTTCTTTTGGGGGTATCTCAAGGACAGGATCTATGGAAACCCTAGGCCTCACTCAGACTCTTGATCAGCTGAAGGAAAACATCCACCGAGAAATCCAGAACATTCTTCAGGAAACGTTTCCCAAAGTGATGGAGAACATGACAACGCGTTTGCAGGCAGTGATCGGACAACGTGGAGCCTACATCGAACATGTGGTCTAAAAGAAAACGACGATTCCATACCAAAATTTAAATTTTTGTAGCAATTTTGACATTGGTACAGTAAACTTCAACCTTTCAGCTTTCTATCCAGCCATATATCTTTAAAAAATATATATATATATGTTATGACCATCCTCTTTGCAGATGAAAAGTTGTATTTTTTGGGGGGCACCCTGCATATATATATATATATATATATATATATATATATATATATATATATATATATATATATTACACACAAACTGATGAGCCAAAACATGACCAACTGCCGAATAAGCTGTTGGTCCTTCGTGTGCCGCCAAAACAGCGCCAACCCGCCGAGACACGACGTTCAGACGTTCACGACAAAGACGATACAGACACGACAAAAATATGCCATAGTCTCATATAGCAGATGTGCGTTGACAAAAAGAAGAATACGCTTCAACAAATCAAGAGATTAAATCATTCACACAATATGTAACTCTCATTGCTCACACCAAGAATGAACCTTAAACACCCTATCAACGTGCCCATGTGATGTGAAAGAAATTCGATCAAGCTTTCATAAAAACAATTTCAAATTTGTTGACTTAAACTGGTTATTATATAATGACTGAACTAACCTTTCTGCTTTACCAGGTGATGCAACAGACGAACAAAATCGATGTGAAGTCGAAATCATATCTGGTTGGAGAAAGGATGTAGGCAAAAGGGGGAAGGAAAAGTTTAATATCAATGGAGGGAAATAAAGTTGTCCTATCTACCTATACATGGATGCACGGACACACGGACGGACACACGGACACACGGACACACGGACACACACACGTAGCTGTAATTTCATACTTGTTTACAAAGATCTAACCTCTTCACTGGAATGGTGACCATGATCCCATGTCACACACCACCATTGCTGCAAGGTTCCTGACAAACAGGTGGTGCATCCACCGTGACAAAATGGGTTAAACCATTAAAGAATGAACAGCCTTTCCCAGTCTGTCTGTCATTTTCGTGAAGGAACCTGAATGATTTCTCTGTCCGTCTGTGTACAAGGGCACCACTGAAACTTAAAGAGTTAGTCACTGTTGTAGATCTATTCCTGATTGCTCAGTATAGGCACCTGCCAACTGTTGTTCAGAATGCCAACGCCAGGTTTCAACCGAAGGGGCAATGAACCTGTTGCACTGAAAGGGGAAGAGAAGGCTGTGTATTAAGTAAGACAGTGTTATACATACAATTATCCAGTGATTTAGCAATGCAAGTCGTTTCCGAAAGGTGCCAAGGTGTATATGCAAAGGGGCTGTTAAAGCGGTGCATGACAGTTTGTTTTAAGAGTCGTCAACAGAGTATTCTCACAACTGTAAAGATCGTGAGGGAAGTGCTGTCGGCTTGGTGAAACTTCAAGCCACAAAGATAAAGGGCTTTGATACCGAGTTAGAGTCTTGCATTCGGGGGACCATGTATTGCTCGCATGCAGCAAGAAGCTTGCACTGGTGAGCACAGCTTGCATCTCACTCAAACTGCAGCCAAAAGGCATATGTCAGTCATGAAGGGAAAGTTCAGAAATACTTGCAATGGAATCGTGGAGAAGGATTTTGTGTACGAGTACCACAAGAAGTTGAACTATATGCTGTTGATTGATAAACATGATTTGGAAAGGGTTGTTGGTCAAGATCAGCATGCATACTCCTTACTTGACGGGTGTAGTTGAAGCCCAGTGACTGTCAAATGCAACCTACAACCTGATAGTTGGTAATATACGAGGAGATAGTGCAACGGACAATCCAGACTCAGAGTAGCAAGAGGGTGGTGCAGTGATCACTTGGGTCCAGACACATAAGACTGATGAGTTTACTCCTCTGATGTTATCATTGCGATCCAGATGGTTCAGTGTAGACAGGGACCAGCTTATCAAGATGCAGCATCAGAATATCTAAATTTAAAAGTACTGAGAGTGGAAAGATGTAGGGTTCCATTCTGTTAACAAGTAATGGAGGTGACTCGTATTTCAGCCGTGGGGGCCACATGAGGATCAGGAAGACAACTGCCAAGACCCTCAGTTATTTATACTAGCCAGGCATACATGACGAGGTCAGCATATTTTGCTAGTCTTGCGACAATTTATACTTGTTCAAGGACCATGCACAGAAGGAGCATTCTTAGATGACCATTGGAGGATGTTCCTGATCGACATTTCATTGAAACAAGTTGCCTTTCATATGGTGGCTCCAGTGAGAAGGGTCATCGATACCTCCTCAGACTGGTGAACTATGCCACCAAGTACCCAGAGTCTGTTCAGCTGAAGAGCATTGGGCAGTGACAGTTGACAAAATTCTTGTGAATATGTGTAGCCATTTGTGAGTCCTGGCCAAAATTCTGAGTGACATGGGCAGTTTGTGTCACCGTGCATGTGAGATGTATTGTGCCTGTTAGATGTACGTCAACTCATGGCCACTCCCAATGAGCAACAGAACTCAGTTCTTTTGAAGAGGTTATGCAAAGAGTAACTGAGGCAGTAGCACCGAAGTATTGATGCACTCTTCACCTATTGAGAGCTTCCTGCAGACTCGACAGGACTTATCCCTTGTAAGTTATTGTATGGAAGGATGGCCCTACATGGAGTGAGAGAGTTGTGGACCAAGCAAGCTAAAAAGCTGCGAGTCAGGAATAGTTACTAGTATATGTTGAAATTGAGGCAAATATTGGAACAGACACTCAAAATTGCCAAGGAAAAATTGTGGAAACACCAGAAGAGATACAAACATTACTTTGATTGAAGAACCAAGGTCGGGACATTTAAATCGGGAGACGAAGTGCTGGAACTGTTACCGTTACCGATGGACAGCAACAAGTTACTATGCAATGGCAAAGTCATTTCAAGGTTGAGGAGCAAGTACGAATGACTACAGAGTCATTAGTACTAGAGTCATTAGTCATAGGGGGGAGGTCAAAGTATATCATGTAAACTTGCTAAAGATATGCAGGTCATGGACCAAAAAAAAAAAAACATGGAAACACCAATGTAAAGTCACTTAATAGAGCAATGCACCACCACGTGTGTCCAGTATGGCCTGCATGCGCCGTGGCATAGATTCCACCATTGTCTGGAATTCTGCAGGAGAGATGTGGCATCATTCTTCCACGAGCAAGTCAATCAACTCGCACCTGTTTTAAGTTGGTGGAAAATGTCATCTCAGGCATTGTTCCAGAATATGCCATAATTGCTCAATTTGGTTCAGATCTGGTGACTGAGAAGGCCATGACATAGTAATAACATGAGTGTCAGGCTCATCAAACCATTGGATGACCATATCTACTCTGTGGATGGGAGGTCTCATCATTGCAGCCATTCTAGCAATAATTATAGGTGATCAGGCCTGTGCAGCATTTTTATACAGAGTGATGGTGTTTTTTTTAATTCGACAACCCTAAATAATTCCCATACACTAAAAAACGATATCTATTAGGGACCCAATATTTTGCGTAAATGTAGCCTGTTACCTCATCTTTCTGGGTGTGTAAATTCATAAAACACTCGTTTATGACAAAGTGAACAATCTTATGCAATGCATGAAAGGCCATTGCATTTCGCAAAAATTTGTGTTTGGTGTGCTGTAAGTCAGCAAAGAATTATTGGCCCAATTTTCTAATCAGAAACAGTAATTACTACATCAGTATAACCCATGAGTTTATTTGGCACCTTACAGAAAACAAAAACAACCAAGGATGATTTCAGCAAGATGGTGCCACGAGTCACTTCGCGATTGAGCGTGAACGAACCTCTGCTACTCTTTGGTGATCGTGTAGTAGCCAAGTCATTATGGCCACCTTGAGCCCCAGATCTTATATTGCCAGATTTCTTTTTTGTGTGGATATTTGAAGGACGTCGTGTACGCCACATATCCACGTGCTCTTGGTGAATTAAAGCAATAATCAGTGCCACAATCAGCAATATTCCCCATGAAATGCTACGCTCGTGTCGGTGAGCATGCTGCGAAGAATCAATTTGTGCCTGCAACATGGTGCTGGACACGTTGAGCACTTCTTTTAAGGTAATCAATTCTTGTGTGGATTATGTCAAGTCTTTCCAGAACATTAGACTACATTTACCCAAAATATTAGGTTCCTAACCGATATAGTTTTTAGTGTATGGGAATTATTTAGGGTTCTGGAATACAAAAAAAATAACATAAAATGAAAAAAAAACAACACAATTCATAAATAAATAAACAAATAAAAAAAACTTTTTTTTAAACCACCCTGTACATGACCCTAAGCATTCTGGGATGTTACTTGCTTAATTAGCACATGGGCCACACCTGTGTGGAAGCCGTTGCTTAGTGTCCCTTATTTACCCAGGTGTTTCCTTTTTTTGTCCACTACCCGCATATACACAGTATAGGTGGGAGAATGTTGAGGCTGGAGACATGTCCCTGGCGACTGAAACTACCTACCTATATGTAGCGAGTAGTTTGTGAATAAGGACAAGTACAGATGATCTCTATCAGATCACCTGTTGTTGTGCTTAGTGAAGTGGCTGTGGAAGACAGTTGATGACATGTGTTGGTGCTCAGTACCTGCAAGCCCAAGGAAGCAGTGGCAGATGTGAGGTTTGGTCAGCATCTTCCCCATATTGATAACGGGTTTTATACATTTTCCATTGACTATAACCATAGACAGTCATCGCATTGAACTCGATGCAGATGTGCCGAGAGATGTCTGGACAAGTGGACTCGGATATTAACTGAATATTCCAAGGATGCTGCAAAAAAGTACAAGTGTGTAATTCAACATGTTCAGTTGAGTGTCAACATCTGGATAAATCAATTTGAGGAAGATGCGAAGACATGTCATCTGTCTTCTGGAAGAATTCCCAGATTAAATTGCAGATGATCTGATGGAGACGTACAGAAAAACTGCTCTGAAGAAATTTGCTGGCAAGAAACCGGATACAACCGGAAATAAATACTTTTACGATTCAGTTTCTTGGTTGACATTGAAAACCTTCGAACGCATGGGTCAAAAGAAATAATAAATAAATAAATAAAATCAGACAAAATTGTGTCAGTATTGAAGTCAACACTTGAAATGTTTGGCCGATTGATAGTAATTGGGCAGAGCAGAAATTAATCTTTGACTAAACTATTCAAGTAAGCCATGGCTCCACGTCCCCTTTCTATAGCAACACCAGATGGTAACATGAGAAAGACAGTTGCTGTTTGTGACTTGTACAGAAGAATGTTATCCTCTTTCAAAGAATAGGTAGAGCTAGAAATCAAAACAGATAAACACCAGTTCAAGAGATTGTTTGTAGCTTTAAAGAAGTTGATATTTCCATGATTCTGCCTGACTCTCTTGTGACACACGTTGGTTCTAACAGTAGTTCTGACATCTTCTGACACTGCTGTGGAAGTTCTTGCTATAGGAATGAGTCGATACACAGAGACAACCATTATATTCAGAACCAGGACGAAGCAGTGGAAACGATGAATCATTCTCCCAGCAAATGAATCAACTAGGGCAGATGTGGGCATAGTTTTGAATGGACATCATGCATTCAGTGGCTGTGGTTCACTGACCAACAGGGGCATTTGTTGGTGATGGGAAGGTCAACAGGTCAAAAGGCTTAAAACTTGTAAGGCATGATTACAGCTTCATAGATGCTATGGAACAGCTTGGCAGGTCATTTCCTGTTGAACAGAGGGAGGTAAAGCAGGTTGTATCTTGTATGGGTACAGAGTTGAACAAGACATTTGAGTCATCTTTCCAAATTATTTGCAGATGACAAAGCTTGTTAGGGGGGGGGGGGATTGGGGAAGGGAATACAATTCAGGCAAGGCTAGATCATTTCATAGATTGGGCAAAAGATTGGGAGATGCAGATTATTAAGGAAATATAAGGTGCTTGTTAAAGGTAAGAATAATGAAAATAGGGACTGTAATGCAAGGGGACATCATGGAACATATCACACAAGAGAGAAATCTGGGGTGTTGTAGAATTGGGAGGTAAGCATATAGTGCCAGGAAGCTATAAGTAAAGCTAATGGGGTTTTAAGATGTGTTCGCAAAAGGGGATAAATTATTAAACAAAGGAGGTAATGCTAACAAAACACAGAAACTGAATGAGGCTTCACCAAGAATAACTTGTACCATTATGATTATGATCTCCACATCTGAAGGACAGAGTAACAAGATGGATTCCGGGCCTAGCTCGACTAAGCTAAGAGGAGTGGCTGAAAGAGACAAGACTTTATAGATGAGAAAGGAGGTGATTATTTATGAGGGTATTTAATCGAGATGTTTAAGATAATGAAAGATATAGACACAATCAGTGCAGAAGAGTTATTCAGCATATTGGTTGTGGATATAGACATATTCAGCATATTGGACGACAGGACCAGGGACACAATCTTAAAGAGGAGCATGAAGACGGTAGTAAGGCTGCAGTCTTTCACTCAGAGAGTAGTTAATGCTTGAAATAGTTTCCCTGGAAAATTAGCGGCAGTAGAAACAGTATATAGATCAATTTAAATAGGCACCTGGAAGCACTCGGGATAGAGGGTGAGGTGGACACTGGCAGGAATGGAAGGAAGCCTCACCAAAAACCATCATATCTCTGTCCACACACCTGCCCACCCCCACCAATTATTTTTTTAATAATAATAACAATAATACAACCTTTGTGTGTTATATAGTATATCAATCACCTTAGTGATGTCCCTGTGGCTGCCTCACTGTTTGGTGTTTTCCTATCAACTTCACATCCCCCCCCCCCTTTCCAACACCCAACCCCAAATTTAGTCAATAGAGTGCTTCACTTGATTAATGGCTTTCGCCTGCATTAAAGGTCCTTGTATCCCCTTGAATTAAAGGTCAAATAAACAAATTGGTGAATATTCTATCAACTGAGATACATTGCATTGCCAGGTACCCTTTGTCAAATCCACAGTTGTCCACCAAAGTGATGCCTTTATCTCAGTGGAGACAGAAGCGAATGCTTTCCCCATCAGGCAGTGATGCACCGTTTCAAAAACAAAACACGAATTACAATGCTGAACGCCTCGTGACAAATAAAACTTGCGACAACACAGTATGAACTTTGTCTCGTGCTCGCAGAATGGCAAATAACCAAATCGTTGTTTTATCACAAAGAATGAGAAAGGCCATGTGACTTGTTTGCATTAATTTGCTCTCAGCCCCAAATTTCTCATTATTCGACACACCATCTGGTGAGGTGCATTGCTTGTGACGGAAACCATGTTGCTGAAGCGGTGTGTACGAGTGCGATTCATTGAGGAAACTAAATACCTCCAATGAATGCTATCTATGTACGATTCATCGCATCAACGCATTCTTGTTACATTTCTATTTTTTAATTGAATTGATAAGAACAAGAAGTTTTCAAACCTTGTGCAGCATCATCAAATTCACTGGTAGCCACATCGGCGACCACAGACAATTCAGAAAAACATTCTTCACTTCCTTTTCCATCCTCTTTAGGTATCACAGGATCTTCTGCTCGGTTCATTACACCTTCAGGCTCTGGGAAGACTTCCACCGCTGCAGAATCGTAGACTGGACTTGAAGATTGAACAGCACTGCAATTTTGAGGTGAAGAATGATTTGTGCTGAAAATGCATGCATTGGCGTCTTCCAATTCAACCTGTGGTGATAGGTATGGAGCTTCGGTCATTGAATTAGGCTCAAAAGCTTAAGCTAGCTCATTATAATTCAGTCAAAAGAGTATGCTGCTCCTGCAACAATATTTGCCCCTGATCTACATAAGTAGCAACCGACTCAACATGCCTGCCTGAAGATTTCAATTGATGTTGCCAACTTACCTGGTTATTAGAATTGCTCAAATAGGTAGCCTGCAAAAGAGGCCGCTCTGTCATAACAGCACCATTATGCCTATTCGATGAATCGATTCCTGCTACAATTGTGTTGCAGGCCACGGCACGTGTTCGCAAACCAACAAGGGCTGTTCCCGTCGAAGAGAAATCTCCAACAGCTTGGTCACGCAGAATTGCACCCTCACGGTCAGCAGTTCCCACACCGACTGATCGACTGCGACCAATAAGTCCAACATCTCTGACATGACCATCACCAACTGCCACAGTTCTCATTTCAGGTTTCACTTCAGTTCCAGTGTCCAAACAAATGAAAAATGGTGTGTTTGTTCCACGTTCAGTGAAAGACTTAGGACTTTCCATTTTCTTACTCATCGTTGTACTCACTTCATTTTTTGAAGTCTGCTTTAAAGGAACGTGGCATTCACTTGCCCTTTGGATCCAAGGCGAGTCTGTTTTCACAGACAAATTGGCAACTTCAGAAAAAGAGTTACCGATACATTTGCACTCGGTCATTCCTACAACTTGCACACCAGCATCAGAAGTGAGTGGGGAAGCCAAAACCCCTTTATCAATCTTCTCAGCAGCTAAAAGCTGCTCTCGTAATTGTGCCATGCTAAGGGCCTGCTGAACCTCAGCTAACCGAGTTTCAAGCAGACGGTACTCATAAGCTTGCTCACATGTCACCGTTTTAGTCTCCAAACCCATGCTCAAATCCTCCTCATCCACTTCTACAGCAATGGTTTGTGGATGCACAAAAGGAGCTATAACATTTGTATGTACATTATTATGATGGTTGTCTTTTACATCATTGTCTAAAGTGCTTCCAAACACTTGGTTGCCTTTGTCAAGGGCAGAAAATTCATTCTTACTTTTATCATTCACATTTGAAGGGTTAGCTTCAGAGGAACACTCCAATTCAACTTCTTTTCCAGGTCTTTCAACTTGGCTCATACTAAAAGAACGCTGTCGCATTCCCCAAAAATGTCTTCCAGTTTGGACCTGGGCAACGATTTGTTGCTTCTCCTCCTGCAACACAGCAATTTTAGCCTGCAATGCCGGAAGTTCTTTAACAAGCTCCTCGAGCTCACGAAGTCGACGCAAGCCAGCAGCCATTCTTGAACGGATTGCCTGGAGTTGCACAGGGGAGAAACAACCTGAAGGAGTGAACAGGTCAGAGCTTCCGGGGCTGGTTTGTGATGAAATTTCAATGTGACTGGCAGAAGCTGCATTGGGAGACACATGGTTGTGTCTACATGGAATGCATGGTTGTGTTTCTCTCGCAACATTTACGTGCGTGTCAGAGAAATGTGATTGATCAGCAGTCTTTCGTGTGGCTATTCTTGGTGAAAATAAATTGCTGGTTCCAACGGATGACTGATGCATGGCTTGTCGCTCCAACTCCAGCCGTCGCCGCGTTTCAATCAATGTTTTCTCAACCCTGTAGTTTCTGCCACAAGCCAGTTGACGGACAGTCTTAGAACTGGCTCTTACCATTCCTGTGGCTCTACTTCCATGATCCATTGACCCTTTCTCCTGAATATATGGAGAGCCTTGGTGACTAGAGCAGTGTGAATGATAAGCTGAAGAAGCACAAGGCACAGTTAGACCTTTCTCAATATCATTCACCAACTTCACAAAGTCTAGGTCAAGTTGGTATCCATAGGGTGTGTCCACATGGTACGAATGGGTTTGTTGAGCTGTAAGATTGCTAGGACAATCCGCATCTGGTTCTGCAGTGCAAAGGTCATGGGAAAACAATAATCGTGCAATTAAAGGCAAATACATTTACATATCTTCAGTCATCATCATCATTGGTATTATGAACTACTAAGACTGCAACTTGAAGACATTGACGAGAGCTGAGAACCCAACGACAAGCGAGCAATAATCCCACTATCGCATTCCTTTATTCTGACAAATATTTGCTTGATTAAAAACAAAAAGGAAAGTTTTTACTCCAATCCCCTCCCCTGTTATTGATTTTGTTATTGGACTTGATATTGAGTATTTTGCTCAGTAGAGTCCAATAACAAATTCATAACACCACTCTTTAATGTCACAGAACATGGTTGTCTAATAAAACACATTCCTCATTTCATGGACCGTAACTACTACAGGTATCCCTCAATTTACGAAAGGGATGAGTTCCTGGAGAACACAATGTAAACCGAAAACACTTTTCCAATTATTTTAAAGGTAAAAGATGCGGGATGTGTTCCTGACCCCATATGTTCACTCACAAACGTAATATTTTACTTCACTACGAGCAGGGGTAACCGACAGTGTCCGGTGCTCTTATAATACTGTTGGCATTTTGAAAATAAATAAATGTTTTTAAAATTCTATTTATTTGTGGAGTTCCCTACACCGACGAAGGAATTGGATCAGGGATATTGTAATATTACTTTTCACACAGCTACAAAGGCATCGGCACGACAGCAGCCCCCCCCCCCCCATTGCGAGTTTCCGCATCGCTGTTTCGCTCTATCGTGGTTGAATTATTGTGGTAAAATGTGATGATCGTGGAATCGGTCCCTCGCTCTATTGCGGTCCGGCTCGGAAGAATACACAACCACGGATCTCCATCTCATAGCTCACAGTCCCACACTGTCCTCCATCGCAGACTTAGTTGCTCTTTCGATATCGTGCCACACATACTATTGTCGTGTGATTTAGTTTGACATCGAGGAGGAGGAGGAGGAGGAGGAGGAGGAGGAGGAGGTGGAGGAGGAGGAGGAGGAGGAGAAAGGTTTTTGTGAAATAAGGCAAATACAACATTATGAAATGTTATTGAAAGCTTTTAAAGTGAGAAGCAAATCAAGTCAATGAGGAATGTTGGTTCATTTGGGAGGTACTGAGAAAGGTAAAAATGAAGAATGAACCAAGGAAGGAAAGAGGTAGAATGAGTTCGTGATTTGTTTCGAGTGAAAATATTTGTTTGTTTGTTTGTTTTGAAGTGAGGAGGAGAAAATGAAATAAAGATGAGGAGCATGACAGAGAACACTTGGGATAAAGCAGAAAGAGGCACGTATCTCGAGAGGTTTTCGCTCTTCTTCATGGAGTTCCTGACTCTGCCGAAGAGAGCAGGCAATCCTCTACAGGCTCAGACACGGAAATTGTACTCTAAAGTCTTATTTACATAGGATATGCTGATGGGGTGTCACCCAATGGGGTTCTGAGAGCGGTGTAAGGTTCCCGAAGATTTGGATCACATCTTCACCCAATGCCCTCAGTACAGGGGACCCAGATCGCGTCTCTTCCACTCTGCCACTCTGGGGATCAGCTGGTTGGGTGTACCGGACACAATGTGCTGATTGAGCCAGAAGCACCCTCGACTCTGCAAATCATTGTTGAAATTTATAAAAGAAACGGGTCTAACAATATAAAGTTCCCTGTACATATCTGTTTCAGCTGAGGTGTTTCAGTGTATGGTATATATAGAGCCTCGTTGCTCTGAAAACGCCTTTAAAAACCAAAAGAAGAAGTAGTAGTAAAAGTCTTCATGGAAAGGTGCTTGATATTCAAGCACGAGATGGACGTTGTCATGACACTTTATATGGAGGTCTATATAAGGACATGCAGAACAAGGAAAGCAGACAAAGATCACCTCCATCACAAAGTCTGATGACCCTGACGAGCCAAAGCCAGGGACATCAATGTCATCTCAAGAACCTACAATGCCCTAAATCATCATCAAAAGCAAGTACAATTTTAAGTGTTTTTAATTTTGGCGACTGTCGTTGAGGCAAAAGAGTCGATAAATTTTAGAGATGGTTCCTCGAACCATATTTTTCCCAGAAGGTCTTAACTTTGCGCATTGCGGTTTTGCCAATCGTGGGGTTTTTCAAGAACGTAACTCCCGTGAATGGGGAAGGTCTGCTGTGTAAAGTGATAAAAAAAATTCATCACATTCCAACTTTGTTTTTCAAAATTTTCAAAACATTTTTTGGCCTAAAACTCTCCACGGCACTCGCTGATAAACCTCTGAAAATTTGACCAAGATCCATTTATTTGGCCATCTTTAAGAAAAACGGCGACACATACAGAGACAGACAGAGACATCTCTCTTATAGTATAGATAACATATGAAAAACTAGTGGGAAACCCACGAGTATAGAAATGTATGACATTTGGACATCTCGAGTTAGATGCTGCATGTAGAGTCTTCCAAAATAGGGACTGGAAATTCATCAGATCCAGAAATGATGTATAATGTACACAATTTATTTACCTCATGCAACATGTGAATACATCATATGTGAATACATGTCCATGCACATGTGAAATAGTTTGTTTATAAATCCCAGATATCTGAAATGGCTGTATTTCGAGCAAAGCCGAATTGCAACTTCGGATATTGTCTCCGAAGCTGTGATATTTTCCATCATTACCTTGAGAACGTTGTTGCAGTCAAGCAGGTACAGCAAACAGTGAAGGTAATTGGACTTTCCTGTTGGAGCAACAAAGTGTAAATCCATCCCCTTTCCCTGTTGATTCATTTATGAAATGTTTTGCAGAACAGTCCAGTGTCCACGTATGGTGAGGTCAGAGGACCGCAATTATGCTCTTTGACAATATTATCAGATACTTCATCTGATTCATTATGGATGCTGTTGTATACGTTTGCTGAGCACACATTACCCTCCAAAGTCTTCGCTGATCAGCATCCTGTGCAAATCTGTGTTGAAGTTGATCAGCCGTCTCATTCTGTTCCCTAACAGCTTTTATTCATTTTGGAAATGTCAGTTCTTTGAGAGTCAAAGGTATCCTGGCAGGCCATGAAATAAAAAATGCAATGCGATTGATTAATTATTTGAAATATAATTTTACTTTTACTATGCTTAAGATGTGTGACGTCATCATGTCGATGTCATCCTACTTCACACAGGAGTTTTATACTTGTGTGACTCTGGGATAAAAGAGTACCTAAGACTTGCAACTTTTTATTGTGACCACGTCTTAGAATGAAATATTTTATTGTAACAACTGTCGAAAGAATACAGCTGAAATGGAAAAGTACCTGGGGAAAAGTGCTGTGGGAGATGTACATGGGAATTACACAGTTCTGTCTGGCAAAAACCGAAATTAATCTTTCCGTTCGTGTACAGAATACAAAGGGACATTGTTACTCTAATTCATGGACAGGTGTAATTTGTAATTCACACAAGCAATTACATCCAGACTTTCTGCAGAGGATCAGCATAACCCAATTAATGTATATGGGTGTTTTTATCTTTGCTGGTGGTCTTGTGGGGGGGGAGGGGTGAGGGAGGGGAAGGCAAACTCTCTATATAAATGTGTATTGTGTAGTGTTGCCTCCAGATGGGGAAGGGTAATTACAAGTCTCCACCATTTACAGTCCAGTATCCCTGTCCCCACATTTTCCAGTGCAGTGAGGTGATTTGAATTAGAAGCAGAAGATATGTTTTAGCTTCATGCACATAACGTGGGTAATTTTTTTTTCCTCCACAGAGCTGTCAGTTGCCGATACACCACCCAAATAAAAGGTATGCATCAGAAGAACGTGTTGCATGCTTGGAACAAGATCGCCTGTGGGGCAGGTACTCTGATAAAAAAAAATTTTAAATGAAGATTTAAAATAAACTTCTTTAATGTGTACATGTGCATAACTTGTAAAATATGAACTAACAAATATGTCTTGGGAATTTTCCTTCTAATGTTTATTTATTTCACATAATACGTGAATTACATGTCCATGCACATATGAAATAGTTTGTTTATAAATCCTCTACTTGCACACGATTCAGCCTTGAAAAGTTGTGCGACAACCAAAAGTTTTATTTTATTTTTTAAATTAAAGACCACGATTTTCTTTCCTCCGCATTATGAAAACGTACCTTCTTTGGGCGGTGTATATAATAGACTGCTGGGTGTT
>NC_140962.1:2881276-2906276 GCF_056783735.1 Eptatretus burgeri | reverse complement strand
ATAAAATTGCCGGCGCTAGACAGACATGCCGGGGGCGCACTCATATTTACAGTACATCTTACCTTAACTTACAAATTTTACACTAAACCATGGCCCAGGATCATTGAACTCTGCAAAAGAAAAGCAGTTAGCAGGGAGCCAGGCTGCCCACATGCAGTCTCTGGCTCAAAACAATGCAGGTGACAGGGAACGTGGCTGGCTGCTCACACGCAGTCCAAGGCCTTCCCTTTTGAACTGAACGCAGTGAACCACAACGGTGCATGGGCTGCACAACGCAGTCTCCGTGCCAGATCAAGTGGCACACGCAATGAGCACAACGAATGGATGGATGAATGCAAACACGGTGCACGGGCCGCCACTGCAGGCCCGTGTTGTAGCTGCCAACAGGGCAGTTCTCGCAGCTTGCAAACTGTTGCCTTGCGGATCCTGGCGCACATGGAAATGAACAGGGGGGGCAAAGCAAAAATTGAACGGGGCTGGTGAACGTGGGCAGTGGGCATGGCATGGCAAAGGTGAGCAGGCAAACACAGCCCGCAGAAGAAGGCCGCTGCAGGCAAACACAGCCGGCAGACGAACTGGCCGGCACAGGCCTCGAAGAAAAACAGCCAGCAGATGAACTGGCCGGCACAGGCCTTGCAGCACACAGCTGCCGATGAAGTTGGCCGGCCTCCGCCTTGAAGCAAAACACGGCCAGCCGATGAAGTTGGCCAGCCTTTGCCGTTCAGTGGAGGTTGGTGGAGGGAGTGCGGTGGTGCTGGCCACTTGGAAGGCGGGCTCGGACCTACCTACCTGTCTCCCTCCCAACCTATCGCCTTTGCCTGTCACTGTACATACCCACTCCCTTAATTTGTCAAACCCCAATTTAGCCCCAACTTATTTTTTTGTTGTTTTTATTTTTACTTCCCCACTATAAATCGTCCCCTAACCCCCTTTATCGTCCTTGTTCGGCTAACCTATCCTGTCACCTAGCCTACTCCCAACCCCTACGTTCCCTTCCCGGAGGGGAACAAGGGAGAGCTAACGTCCTGTGTCGAGGCCCAATTCAAGCCTCAGAATGGCCTCCCCAGAGTTCGGCGATCTTAACCCAAAGTGGGTCCAGCGGCCCACAACGACAGCGAGGGGATGGATGGTGCGGAGGGGTACATCTCCTAATCTACCCTAACCATTTAACTGTTAAACTACCCCGGGGCTTTCAACAAGCGCCTCTCGCTTAAACTATTGGTTCTAACAACCCAGATTCCCGTCGCCTGTGTTGGTGTCCTTACAATTTCGGGCCTCGCCCCCCAATTTTCTCTCCGTGCCCTCACACGGTCTCCTGGCTGGGACACGTGGCTCCCTTTGGCAGGCACGACCCTCTGCCGAATCTCCCGCTATGGCACCCCCGGGCACTACACTGCCTCCGAGCCTACCAGCTCCCTAACACCGGGGAGTGCCCCCCATGGCACCTCCCCTGAAACGCACACGTGGCAGGCCGGCCTCCCGGGCCCCTTTCCGAGGGTCACCCGTGCCCACAACACTGCCCACGCGGCTAATGGCGCCCCGGGCCCCCGCACCAAGCAGGCGCACCCGTGCCCACTACGCTATCCCGGCCCCCCATGGGCCCATGGCCTACCGCGGCCGACTAGCCTGGTGCCCGGGGTACCCACTCAGCGATACTCACCTTTCGCAGCCACGCTCCCAAGCCCGTCAACAGGGCTCCTGCACCCCTCCAAATGGGTCTCGAGCCTACTTTCCCACCAACAGCAAAACGACCTCCATTTTTCAATTTGACTAACCCAGCTAACTCACTCTACACTGACCCCGGGGTCCCTTGGGCGGGAGTCACTCCTCCCCCCAATCACTCATCGCACCATGCATTCCCCATTCGCTCCACTCACACAGACCCGCTGGCCTCACTCACTCAACATGTACACGTACTCGCCTCACAACTCTTCAACACACACACTGCTGAACTCTGCCATCCTTCTATCTGCATCCCCTAACTAACTCGTGCTCCCACGTCATCCCTTACACTACAGCACGTTCCTTTTAACACTACGTAGCTAAGCTGCGTCCCCTCTACACATTCACTGTCTGTCACTGTCTCCAAAATAATCCCATAAATCAATTTCCCAACCTAAATCTGGCTACAATCCCTCTAACTAATCCATTCCACGGACTCCATGAGGACTTACCCCTGCCCCATGAAGTCGGTCTAACTAAGCTAACCCTTCCCCCTAACTAGTTTCCATCCTGTGCCCAGGTAAGGGGGTCTTCCACCCCTTGCCCAGGAATCCTTTGCACCCGAAAGTGAGGCTTGTTTTTTTATTTTTTTATTTTTTTTTTTCCATGCGCAGCACCTGCGCGGCAACTCAGAGCTCGCGCACTTTACACCTGCCCGTGACGTCATGCAGCTGCACGTGTTCCTCGTCCCTCGTTGGACGCTACCATCCGGCAGAGATACCCCTCCTGCCGCATTCCAACCACACGTGCAGCCATGACGTCACCGTGCGCAAAAAAAAAACACAAGCCCCACGTCTCGAGGGGTTCCCCACGCGAACACATGTGCTTTGCCCGTTGGAGCTTAACACACACGATCGCGTGGAGAACCCGTCCGGTCCAAATCCGTTTACCTGCCTAAACTTTGTCCGTCCGCGGGATCGGCAAATCCACCGCTGGCGTTTCCGGACCGGGACTTCACTCTCGCAAGCGAGCACGTGGTGGTCTCGTGCGTTGCACAGCACGAACCGCGTGCTCACTGCTGGGTGAACCCGGCACGGTCCCCGAAACAGCTACAGCCGCTACTCGGCTTTCTCTCCTCTGTCGCCGTCTCCGTCTCCATTCCACACACGCATACCTGCGTGTCACGACGCACACAGTCCACTCCATCACATTCACACCGGGAGACGCGGCTGCGTGCTCCCGCATGCCAACCGACATCTCCCTCACATACCGCTCTCTCACACACACAGTCTCCCTTGCACACAGCGACCTTGCACACGGCCGTTCACTCACGCGTGCGGGGGCACTCACCCGCGGTGCCTCACTCGCACTCCGTGCCTCATCCACACACGCGGGGGCACTCACCCGCGGTGCCTCATTCACACTGGCCGTTTCACTCACACACACGGCCTCACTCACACACGGTGCCTCACCCACGCACGGCGTGCTGGGAAGCACGTGCTCCGGCACCATCGCCACCACACCACTCACACACGGGGTCGCTTCCACACACGGGGACGCACTCACACCTTCCACCACACACACAGGGACAACCACACTGGGGATTTGTGTCCCCACAAGGGTCTCCAGGGCCTCTACACCCCCCAAGCTCTCCGTGCACCCGTCCACAGCACTCGTCCCCTCAACCTCGCAAAGCACGACCGAACTCACCTGGTCGTGACTCGCCTCAAGGGGGCAGACTCCCTCCCCTCGTTCCTGGAGGAGGCCATCCAGCTGCTCGCACTGGGTCTCTACCCAGTCCGCCAGCTCACCCCCATTATCCTCCACTA
The DNA here is from genome assembly GCF_056783735.1 of Eptatretus burgeri. Classification (NCBI taxonomy): domain Eukaryota; kingdom Metazoa; phylum Chordata; class Myxini; order Myxiniformes; family Myxinidae; genus Eptatretus; species Eptatretus burgeri. Next base: position 2,902,785 of record NC_140962.1, on the reverse strand, counting down.
CCTCTGTGTGTGTGTGTGCGTCACTTACCCCGTCTTCCTCGTGTTGTCTTTCCTCTATTTTTTTCTATCTCCCATGTCTCTGCCAACTCTTCACCCTTTACCTCCCTTGTCTCAACTATTATTATTTCCTTTGTCGTCACCTCGTGTCTCGTCTCGCACGTTTTGGTCTCCCCATTTAATTTTTCCCTTTCGGTCATCGTTGCACCCCCTCCCAGCTCCTTCGCTCCTACACGTGGAGTCGCCATTTTGATCTCCCTGGTCACGGCCTTCATGCCCGCCTGCAGGCATCGGCCCATGTTCTGCGTCTCACCCCGCAGCTTTTTAGTTTCTTCCTTCATGTTTGCTTCCACTCCATTTATTTGCTTGTTCATTTCGTTTTTCATTTCATTTGTATTTGTATCCATCTTTTCGTTCATGCCTTTCATTTCGTTTGTATTTGTATCCATCTTTTCGTTTATGCCTTTCATTTCGTTTGTATTTGTATCCATCTTTTCGTTTATTTGTTTGTTCATGTCTTTCATTTCGTTTTTTATTTCATTTGTCATTGCCGCATTCATTTGTGCCAGCATGGTGAATAGCTGGGCCATGTCGGATGCACTCAAGTGAGCCGTTTCGGCAGGGGTTGGGGAAGGGTCTTGGTGGAGAGGGGGGGGGAGGTGTCATACACCGCGGCCGCTGCCGCACCCACCTCGGGCCCTGGGTTCAGTTGGGCGAGTCCGTGTTCCTGCACAATCAACATTTCCTGCTCGGGGATTCCATCCTGGACCATGGATTCTACACATTCCACATCCATTTCTAATACCCCCGGCTCCCGCTCGCCTTGAGACGCCATCTTGCTTCTCGTGAAGGGTTAATTTGCTCGCTCGTAATTTGGAGGGAATCGGGGGTCGCTTCTCTCACCCCTGGACCGATTCCCGTGAATTTAGCCGGAGACAGGAGAGCCTGTTTTCCTGTTCTCCGATACCAGTGCCGCGAGGAGGGCGATGAATTTGTATCCCACTCCTGACACCAGTGTTGCGGTATTCGTGCCCGCCGGCGTGCTGACGGCCACGTAACTCGAATCGCGGCACGTCGCCCACCGGACGGACAATCCAGTCGTGACCCTCTCGGACTAACGCCGGGAACCAGTCACGGGTGGACCTTTCGGTCTCACCGCGATCGAGCCAATCAGCCCCCGCGTGGGATAGGGTTGCTCGCCAAATTCGACCTACCTAAGTACCCACGCGGAGGGTAGACCGGGCGATCGCACCTCGCCGCAGGTCGACTTCGGACACGGGCCACTTAAGCGACCCGTTCCGTACTATCGGGATAACCGAGCGGTGTTATCGTCGACCTCGACGGTTTGATTAATTATCGGGCGTATTCAGCCCACTACCAACCCTTTACGTGAAGCAAGATGGGGATTCAATAGAGGAAAAGACGAAGCGAAGCGGGAGAACAGTTCAACAATAAAGCACATTTATTCGCGGCACACGGGAAGCACACAAATACAATTCCACCAAAAGCACACAAAAAAAAGAAAACACAATTCCATTTACACAAAAAGCAAATGTAAAAGCGAAAACAATGCAGAGCTAATACCGACTACCGAGCACACGGCAACACTTATACAATTCTACTTCACAGACGGCGCCGACAACACATACCCAAAACCAAGGAAAAGAAATACCCTCAAGGATGAGGCGGGCCTGAGGCCGAGACCGGGTCGCGCCTACCCGTCTGGTGATGAGACGCGGAGCGGCGATGGCGCCGCAACCCGCGGGCCTCGTGGACGGTGTCTGGTAGGGGGTGGGAACGGGGCCCCCTTGGTCGCACTATCTCAGCGCGGGGGAAACAGGAGGGGGTTGCTGATGCTCGGGGTATAGAGGATCTTTATTATCCCTGGTGTGCGTCTCCACCTCGGCCAGGTCGCGCTGCCGGCCTTCCTCGGGCGTGCAGCTCCCGGCACCGTCGCGAGCACCCCCTCGTCTGCCTTCGCCGCTGCCGCCTCTCCGCCTCTGGACTCTCCACCCTGGACTCTTCTTTGGGCTCTCCTCGTTCGACTCTCTTCAGCTTCTCCAGCTACTGCAGGCTTCGGGCTCCAGACTTCCACTCTCTGACTGACGAACACGGTCCTTTTATCCCCCGTAGCTTCGCCTTTGACCCCCTCCCTTTGACCTTTCACCTCGCTCCCCATTGGCCCGAGAAAAAGTGGGCGTGAAGGCTTCTTGATCCACAAATTTGCATATATCGATCGTCCTGGAGGCGGGGCCAAATCGTCCCTCGCTCACCGATTGGACGGCAAAAAGTGGGCGTGTGTCGTTTTTGATCCGTTTTTGAAGCACAAAATCCGTGATTTTGTACACGCTGTTCGACGCGCGCTCTGCACGAATCCAACACCGGTACCCACAGCGGGGCAAGAACGGTGGCGATGCTACGGTTGCGAGGTGTGACGGGAAGGTCGTGGCGGTTGTGGTGGAGCGGCGTTGTGGTTGGTGGTTGATGTTGTGGTTGTGGTGGTAATCATGGCGGTTGGTCCAAAATAAAGATAGTAAAAGAAAAACGGCTATCCTGAAGAGTCGCAGCTCGCATAAATGACATGTATTCCCACTAGACAACGGGTTTGGGCCTAACTACACATGTACTTACCGAGATACCTCACCTAAGGGACCTGAATGGTGGTTTGCGAATTTGGTAACCACAACAATATATATATATATATATATATATATATATATATATATATATATACATATATATATATATATATACATATATATATATATATATATATACATATACATACATATATATATATATATATATATATATATATATATATATATATATATATATATATATATAACCTGGGATACATGCATGAAGCAAAAAGATACTTACTGCTTACAATTCCAACCACCTCACTGCTTTAGTGTGCGGCCTCACTGCTTTACAATTCCAACCACCTCACTGCTCACTCCAATCACCTCACTTGGCAGTGATATTAATGTCTCTGCATGTTGTGACCCAGAGGTCAATAGACGTCTGGGTCGGGCCTGGGGAGTCGTGGCTTCACTGGATATTGCGGTGTGGTGCTATCGGTACCTATGCAGGACGACAAAAGCCCGAGAGACTTTTAGTCATTGGTGCCTCCAACTCTATGGATGCGAGACTTACTCTATGGATGTGGACTCTGGCCATGGATCTGAGAGGGAGACTTAACTCCATCAGTACCAGGTGTCTTTGGAGAATCCTTGGCCATCGCTGGTCAGACTTTGCGTCCAACGAGCGATTGCTGAAAGAGACTCAAATGAGATTTGTTACTTGTATAGTCCATGAGGGTCTGCTGCAGCTGCATGGACATGTGGCTCGTTTTCCTGATCCTTATCCTGCTCACCAGATTCTCTCGGTGAGGGAGCCTTGTGAGCGGAGGAGGCCAACAGGCCGGCCACGTGCCTCGTGGTCGCAGCAGGTTGATCGGCATCTCAAGGAGATGGGGAAGGGCCAGGTATCTGCCTGGTGGATGGCCAGACAGAGGCCCCTGCAGTACATGGAGAAAATGAACGCAGTGCCATGCTGCTCTGGCACATGCTCCCATACCTGACCTGACCTCACCTCACTGCACTGCAAAATGTGGGGACAGCAATTCAGTTCTGTATCTGGTGGAGACTTGTAAAACCATCCCCCCCCCTTACCTGGAGGTGGTGCTATACGATACACATTTAGAAAAGGAATTTGCATCACCACCCCCCCCCCCAAACCACCAAAACCACCAGCAAGGATAAAAAAACACCCCTATACATTAATTGTGGGTCGTACTGATCCAATCGAGCAAGTCTGGATGTAATGAGCCCAGAACTGTAGGAGTAGCAATGCAACACATACAGAAACACTGGTTCGTGAATTAAAGCAAGGATATAAGTGCCTTCAGAAAGTATTCACACCCCTCGGTGTTTTTTGTTTTTTTTGGTATTCAATGTCGAGGTTCATATAAGAGCTAACACACAGTATGTATAGCAAGGGGAGCAGGAGACAAGAGGGGCGGGAGAGTGAAAGACAAAACAGTGGGGAACAGAGACATTAGGAGATATGTGGAAGGAAGAGGGATGGGGCGGGGAACACGGGGAATACAAGATGGACATTACAGGGACTTTCAGGAAGGAAAGCAGCGGATTTGAAGGAGGTGGGTTTGGGGTAGATTAACGGGGGTAGAAAAGATCAGGGTTTTAGATGAGGGAAGACAAAAAATCGTGGCGAACAGCTGTTTTAAAGATCCAGAGGTAACAGTGGGATTGAAGAGTGTGTGGAAGTTTCTCCCAAAGGTGGGGAAAAAGAAGAATGAAAGAGTGAAGGTGAGCAGTGATTGATTTTAGTAGTTTTTACCAGAAGGGTGGTAGACCTTGAGCGCCCTACAGAAATATTGAGGGGAGGGGCATGTAGCAGACAGAGCGGGGGGGGGCTGGAGAGGAGACGGTAGAAGACAAAGATCAACGACCTGCCTGCGGTGAGAGAGCGATAGAGCAGAGTGAGAGCGAGAGAGCAGAGTGAGAGCGAGAGAGCAGAGTGAGAGCGAGAGAGCGAGACCCAAAGGCTCAACATCATCGCATGAGATACCAATGATTCTAAATGCCTTGGTTTCCACAGCATGAAGCCAAGAAAGGTGAGAGGCAGGAGCACCAGCCCAGAGTTGAGAGCAATACTCCATCAGGCTACAGATGAAAGCTTTGTATGTGGTCAGGAGCTCAGGTGTGGAAGGAAGGGCTTTGCACAATGGAGGATTCCCAGTCAGCGACTGGCTTTGGAGGCCAGGTTGGAAATGTGGCTTTCCCAGGAAAGATCGTGGCAGATTGTGAGACCCAGAAGCTTGAAGGAAAGGACTTCTTCCAGAGGATTGTTGAGAAAGTAGGCTGGGGGGGGGGGGGTTGGGGTCCAAATGGTCCTTTCAGAGATTCAGAGAGACATAGTGAGAGTGTGAGATTTGTCAGGATTGAGACATGTTCCACGTGTTGGCCCAGTTTATAATTTTATCCAGATCTGCAGAGAACGCAGAATCTGCGGGTTTCTGGTCTGAGGGATGACAGATGGTACGGCAGAGGGTGAAGTCATCAGCAAAGAGCAATCTTGTTCCAAGACTTTTGTCACTTTTGTTGTGGTCAGCCTGAATTGAAAATGGATTAAATTTAAAACCTTTGTCACCAATCTGCATGAAAGGATGGAATGTGACATAATGACCATAATGACAAAGTGAAAACATGTTTTGAGGAATTAAAAAAAATTAATTGAAAATGAAGAGCTGAAATGTCTGGCGTCAATAAGTATTCATCGAGAATAAGTATTCAATAAGTATTCATATGGACGAAACAAAATAGAAAATCGGAAATATTTTACAGAAATGCTACAAAGGGCGAGAGGAACGAAACAAAAAGTATGATAAGATCAATATGAGAATATTTTTTACAAAACAGGGTGTTTCATGCACCCCAGCGTGTAGGCTACATCTCGTGTTCTTGTGTATTTAGTGTCCTGTATGTTTATATATTTAATTTATAACAGGAGTAAGGTTGAATTGAAAGTGGAGGGAGTGGGTGAACAATTGGAAACAACCAGCAAGGAAATGAATAAATAGGAAGTGTGTGTATATATATATATATATATATATATATATATATATATATATATATATATATATATATATATATATATATATATATATATATATATATATATATATATATATATACATACATACACACAGCTCTCGAAAAAAATAAGAGACCACTCAAAAAAAATTTAAATCAGCATCTCTACATGTATGGCAGCCATTCCATTCCAGTGTCTGTTGAATTCCAACACAGGCACACCTCATTCTACTTAGTGAGGTACTGATTGATCACCTTAACCGAATCTTATTGAACAAGGAAAAGTATAAAAACCACTGCTGTGGTCATCACTATCCTCTTGCAATAGGACCAGCTGGATGGCAAAAACAGTGCGAGTAGTACCTCAAAAATAATTGGAATCAAAAAATAACTATTGACCATGCCAAAAGAGTTGAAAAGAAAAGTTTTGAGTGAGGAAAAGAAGGGTTCAATTCTGGCTTTACTGGCAGAGGGATACAGTGAGCGTCACGTTGCATCCATCCTTAAAATTTCAAAGACGGTGGTTCATAACAACAAGGTCAAGCAGCAGACATTGGGGACAACAAAGCTACAGACTGGTAGAGGGCGAAAACGACTTTACTCTGACCGGAATGACTGCCAACTCATTCGAATGTCACTCAACAACCGTAGTATGACATCAAGTGACCTACAAAGAGAATGGCAAACGGCAGCTGAGGTGAGGTGCATGGCGAGGATGGTTCGAAACAGGCTCCGAGGGGCAGGGCTGAAGTCGTGCAAAGCTAGAAAAAAGCCCTTCTTCAATGAGAAGCAAAGAAGAGCCAGGCTGAGGTTTGCAAAAGGCCATAAGGATTGGACCATAGAGGACTGGAGTAAGGTAATCTTCTCTGATGAGTCCAATTTTCAGCTTTGCCCAACACCTGGTTGTCTAATGGTTAGACGGAGACCTGGAGAGGTCTACAAGCCACAGTGTCTCGCACCCACTGTGAAATTTGTTGGAGGATCGGTGATGATCTGGGGGTGCTTCAGCAAGGTTGGAATCGGGCAGATTTGTCTTTGCGAAGGACTCATGAATCAAGCCACGTACAAGGTTGTCCTGGAAGAACACTTGCTTTCTTCTGCTCTGACAATGTTCCCCAACTCTGAGGATTGGTTTTTCCAGCAGGACAACGCTCCATGTCACACAGCCAGGTCAATCAAGGTTGTGGATGGAGGACCATCAGATCAAGACCCTGTCATGGCCAGCCCAACCTCCAGACCTGAACCCCATTGAAAACCTCTGGAATGTGATCAAGAGGAAGATGGATGGTCACAAGCCATCAAACAAAAAGTCAAGCTGCTTGAATTTTTTGTGCCAGGAGTGGCATAAAGTCACCCAACAGCAATGTGAAAGACTGGTGGAGAGCATGCCAAGACGCATGAAAGCTGTGATTGAAAATCAGGGTTATTCCACAAAATATTGATTTCTGAACTCTTCCTAAGTTAAAACATTAGTATTGTGTTGTTTAAAAATGAATATGAACTTGTTTTATTTGTATTATTTGAGGTCTGAAAACACTGAATCTTGCTGGAATTATAGATAGATATAGATAGATTATAAGAAATGTTCCCTGCTCATTTTTTGTCTTTTCTTCCATTGATCCAGCATGGTCCGAATCCCAGCTTAGCCGGGACTTCATTCTCAACAATCCCTTCCTTTTAGCCGGTACGTCCTTGGCAGTGTCGCTCGGCTGCGTCCGATCCGGTAAAGTGATCTGGTCCGGTAGAGTGATCCGGTTCGGACAAGGCACACCGAGGGCGTGTTCCCCGGTAATTAAATCACGTGGTTATTTTTAGTTAACCGGATTAACTAGACGGAGGACACTAAGTCACGTGGTTGAGTTATTGGCGTCCACGGTCGGTTAGGCAACCCGCTGTGCCACGGAATTATCAGTGTGTGATGGCCTACAAGTCCGGGGAATCTGGTGGGAGCCGAGATAGCTTCCCCCACAACAATATATATATATATATATATATATATATATATATATATATATATATATATATATATATATATATATATATATATATATATATATATATATATATATATATATGTATTGTTGCTGATTCGCGCCCGCCGGCGTGCGAACGGGACTTCCGGATTTTTTTTCCGGACCGGGACTTCACTCTCGCAAGCGAGCACGTGGGGGTCTCGTGCGTTGCACAGCACGGACCTCGTGCTCACTGCTGGGTGAACCCGGCACGGTCCCCGAAACAACTACAGCCGCTACTCGGCTTTCTTTCCTCTGTCGTCGTCGTCGCCATTCCACACACGCACTCACGCGTGTTACGACGCTCACACTCCATTCCATTACATTCACACCGGGAGACGCGGCTGCGTGCTCCCGCATGCCAACCGACATCTCCCTCACATACCGCTCTCTCACACACACGGTCTCCCTTGCATAAACCATACCACTCACACGTGGTGCTCCATTCACTCGCGGCCTTTCACTCACACACGCGGGGGCACTCACCCGCGGTGCCTCACTCACACACACGGCGACACTCACACACGGTGCCTCATCCACACACGGCGTGCTGGGAAGCACGTACTCCGGCACCATCGCCACCACACCACTCACACACGGGGTCGCTTCCACACACGGGGACGCACTCACACCTTGCACCACACACACAGGGACAACCACACTGGGGATTCGTGTCCCCATAAGGGTCTCCGGGGCCTCTATACCCCCCAAGCTCTCCGTGCACCTGTCCACAGCACTCCTCCCCTCGACCTCGCAAAGCACGACCGAACTCACCTGGTCGTGACTCGCCTCAAGGGGGCATACTCCCTCCCCTCGTTCCTGGAGGAGGCTATCCCGCTGCTCGCACTGGGTCTCTACCCAGTCCGCGAGCTCACCCCCATTATCCTCCACTACCTCCGTGTGTGTGTGTGCGTCACTTACCCCGTCTTCATCGTGCAGTCTTCCCTCTATCGTTCCCATCTCCCGTGTCTCTGCCAACTCAGTCACCTCTTCACCCTTTACCTCCCTTGTCTCAACTATTTTTATTTCCTTTGTCGTCACCTCGTGTCTCGTCTCACACGTTTTGGTCTCCCCATTTAATTTTTCCCTTTCGGTCATCGTCACGACCCTCGCCCAATACGCCCCCCGAATTATTTTTTCACCCGCCTCCACCGCGGGCCTGTCAGCCGTTGCACCCCCTCCCAGCTCGTTCGTTCCTACACGTGGAGTCGCCATTTTAAGCTCCCTGCTCACTGCCTTCATGCCCGCCTGCAGGCATCGGCCCATGTTCTGCGTCTCACCCCGGAGCTTTTTCGTTTCTTCCTTCATGTGCTTGTTCATGCCTTTCATTTCGTTTATAATTTCATTTGTGTATGTATCCATCTTTTCGTTCATTTGCTTGATCATGTTCGCTGTATTCGCATCCATCCTTGCTGTCATTTCCGCATTCATTTGTGCCAGCATGGTGAATAGCTGGGCCATGTCGGGTGCGCTTGGGTGAGCCGTTTCGGCAGGGGTTGGGGAAGGGTTTTGGTGGAGAGGGGGAGGGGAGGTGTCATACACCGCGGCCGCTGCCGCACCCATTTCGGGCTCTGGGTTCAGTTGGGCGAGTTCGTTTTCCTGTACAACCAACATTTCCTGCACGGGGATTTCATCCTGAGCCATGGATCCTACACATTCTACATCCATTTCTAATACCCCCGGCTCCTGCTCGCCTTGAGACGCCATCTTGCTTCTCTTAAAGGGTTAATTTAACTCGCTCGTAATTTGGAGGGAATCGGGGGTCGCTCCTCTCACCCCTGGACCGATTCCCGTGAATTTAATTGGAGACAGGAGAGCCCGTTTTCCCGTTCTCCGTTACCAGTGCCGTGAGGAGGGCGATGGGTTTGTATCCCACTCCTGACACCAGTGTTGCTGATTCACGCCCGCCGGCGTGCGAACGGCCACGGAACTCGAATCGCGGCACGTCGCCCACCGGACGGACAATCCAGTCGTGACCCTCTCGGACTAACGCCGGGAACCAGTCAGGGGTGGACCTTTCGGTCTCACCGCGATCGAGCCAATCGGCCCCCGCGTGGGATAGGGTTGCTCGCCAAATTCGACCTACCTAAGTACCCACACGGAGGGTAGACCGGGCGATCGCACCTCGCCGCAGGTCGACTTCGGACACGGGCCACTTAAGCGACCCGTTCCGTACTATCGGGATAACCGAGCGGTGTTATTCGTCGGCCTCGACGGTTCGATTAATTATCGGGCGTCTTAGCCCACGACCAACCCTTTACGTGAAGCAAGATGGAGATTCAATGAAAGAAAAGACGAAGCGAAGCGGGAAAACAGTTCAACAATAAGCACATTTATTTCGCGATGAACGGAAAGCACACATATACAATTCCACCAAAAGCACATGTAAAAGAAGAAGACAATGCAATATTACACAAAAAGCAAATGCAACAATGCAGATCTATCCGACTACCGGGCACACGGCAACACTTATACAATTTTACTTCACAGACGGCGCCGACAACACATATTCCCAAAGCAAAAGAAAAGAGAACCACCCTCCAGGATGAGGGGGTAGGCGGGCCTGGGGCCGAGACCGTGTCGGGCCTACCCGTCTGATGATGAGACGCGGAGCGGCGGTGGTGCCTCAACTCCGCGGGCCTCGCGGACAGTGTCTGGTAGGGGGTGGGAAGGGGGCCCCCTTTGTCGCACTATCTCAGCGCGGGGGGAAACAGGAGGGGGTTGCTGATGCTCGGGGAAAGGAGGATTTCACAAAATCTCGGGTCCCGCGGCGAGCGTCTCCTCCTCCACCTCGGTCGCGTTGCTGGCCTCTCTGGTGTGCAGCTCCCGGCACCGACGCGAGCACCCCCTCAACCGCCTTCGCCGCCTCTCCACAGCTTCGTCCGATCGCCCTCTCCGTCTCCTCTCTTGACTCGTCCAAACTCTTCACTGGCTCCGCGAACTCCCAACTGCGAACTGCCCTCTTCTGACGAACGCAGTCGTTTTTATAAGCCCCGTGGCTTCGCTCTTTCATCTTTGACCCTCTGCCTCCGACCTTTCACCTCGCTCCCCATTGGCCCGAGGAAAAGTGGGCGTGAATGCTTTTTGATCCATGAATTTGCATATAGCGACCGCCCTCCAACGCCCTGGAGGCGGGGCCAAATCGCCCCCTCGCTCACCGATTGGACGGAACAAAAGTGGGCGTGAGTCGTTTTTGATCCGTTTTTCTGCGGAAAGTCCGTGATGTTTTTGAACACGCTGCTCGGTGCGTGCCCCGCACGAGTCCAGCATCGGTGCCCACGAGTGGCGCGAGATGACGGTGATGCGGTGGTGGCGATTGTGGTGAAGCGGCGTTGTGGTTGGTGGTTGTTATTGTGAAGCGGCGTTGTGGTTGGTGGTTGTTGTTGTGATGGCTGTTGAGACGTGACTGGTGGTGGTAATAATGGTGGCTGGTCCAAAATAAAGATAGTAAAAGAAAAACGGCTATCCTGAAGAGTCGCAGCCCTCATGAATGACATTTATTCCCTCTAGACAACGGGTTTGGGCCTAACTACACATATACTTACCGAGATATCTCACCTAAGGGACCTGAATGGTGGTTTGCGAATTTGGTCAACCACAACAATATATATATATATATATATATATATATATATATATATATATATATATATGTATATATACATATATACATATATACATATATACATATATATATATACATATATATATATATATACATATATACATATACATATATACATATATATATATATACACATATATATATATATATATATATATATACATATATATATACATATATATATATACACATATATATATATACATATATATATATATATATATATATACATATATATATATATATATATATATATATATATATATATATATATATATATATATATATATATATATATATATATATATATATATATATATATATATATATATATATATATATATATGAGAGACACACAGACTGAAATAAAGTATAAGGGTTGAGTTAGGAAGGGTTAATGGAGGTAATAAAGATCATGGGTCAGGTTTGAGGATGACAATGTGGCGGTGCACTGCATGCTTGAAGCCAAGGAGAGGGAAAAGTGGGACAGAATGGCCTCTGGAAAGTGGTAACATAGACGGAAGAAGTGAGGAACAAAGGAGTTGAGGTGTACAATCAGCCTGGATTTCAGAAGTCTAACCAAGAGAGAGCTGCTGGAAGAAAGCATGCATTCTGGAGTTGCTGAGGAGGGTTGGAAGAATGAGAGCAGAGGGAGCAGTGCAGAAGAATCACAGGTAAAAAAAAAAAAGACGACCGACCTGCCTGTAACATGAAAAGCAACAAACCTTGTGCTTTGGCCTAATCATGGAATATTTTGATAATGTTGAGAGCTTTAGATTCCACATAATCTAGAAGAGACAGATATGATTCTGAGACACCAACCCACAGCGAAGAGCCGTACTCCATTTAGCTATGGATAAAAGTATAGTTGTTGTAAGCTCATGTCTGTAGCATTTTGGATGTTGAAAGGGGGTGGATGGTTAGCCCGTGTAACAGCACATCTATCTCGTATAGACTTCCTTTAAAACTAAAAAAAATAAAAAAAACAATAATAATGGGAAGTCAGGGCAAGTCGAAGGATAATGTTTCCAATAAACAACCAGTCCGTGTAATGTATATGTTGAAAGGAGAAAAATCATATCATTATTTTACTCTCATTTAAACAATATCAACATGGCTTTAGCTGTTCCTCGATGACATGTAATGCGACTTCAAGAAAATTTATCCACGAACACAGCGGACACCACATACCTGGCAATAAGGTATTTGCGTGAGCCATGGTGCACACCAAACACGACAGAAGCCTCTAATCTGTAAAACACGTGTGGAAATATATGCACATACAAAAACACACACACACACACACACACACACACACACACACACACACACACACACACACACACACACACACACACACACACACACACACACACAGCTTTGAGCATGTGAGGTTTGATATTCAATCATTTATTTAACTGATAAAACTGCAGATCATTCACTACACTGCATTTTTTTCTCTTTCCACAACTATCACAATGAAGGCACTGGCACACTTTTGCCACTGGCAAACATGGAACAAGGAAAAATCTCCTTTTTAGATTCAAAATCTATGTTCATGGAAGAGCGAGATGCTAGAGGGAAGTCAATCTATTGGCTGTGGGGTAGTGGGGCAACAAACAGATACAACAAACAAGGGAATTAACGAATATCAAAAGGGGAGAGAGACACGGAAGGAGAAACAGTCACCGACAATAAGTAAAAGCATTGGGTTGTTGGGTGGTGGTGGGGGGTTCATAGGATAGAAAATATAATAAGTGGGGATGATGGTGGTGGGGGTGGGGGGGGGGACATGAGATGTTTTTTGTATCAAAAAGGATCAAGAATCATGGAAAAGTGAGAGATGGTGATTTACTGCCAATTTTAAGTGATGGAATTTTCTCGTACTATCAACTAAATTCGCAGAGATAGTGTGAAGTCTTGGTGGAATCCTTGTAATAATATGTGTAGCTGTTTCCATCAATGCAAGCAGGGTATTACGAGGCATACAAGCTGAAGCACTCACAAAGAAAAGGTCGTATACGCATGATCGACGACGACGACGCTGGAGATGTGTTTTGCTCAACCAAATGTAGAATATTCAAAAGCAAGGTTATTTGACCTTTTAAAATTGTTCCGTGATATTAGATATTTTATTTATTTATTTATTTTGCCATGCGAGAGAAGGATTGCTCAGGGTGACATTCATTCCCGAGTGGGGGGGGCGGGGACTGAGATTTCGACCAAGGCGCTCAGGTACATTAACTTTAACTGTAAAAGTGGAACATTTGAATTACCTCAAACAAAATAGGTGTTGCTAGTTTAAATGTAATTTATATTCAGCTAACACTGGCCAGAGGGGGAAGGAATCAAGTGAAAATAAAAGGGGAAAGGAATGGGGAGGAGGGATTAGAATGAATCAAGACAGAAATGTAAAACAATATTGATCAATTACCTCAACCATCAAATGTGGACAAAGGTTATGTTTTCACCCCAGTCTGTCTGTGACCAGGATATCTCAAAAAGTTGACTGATTCAGACGAAATTTGGTGGAGAGGTTGGGTATTCGACAAGGACGAAATGATTAGATTTTCGTGAAAATCCAGATCCGGATCCTAGAAATTAAGCGATTCTTCACCATTGAGAGATAGGGCCAAAAATGATACGTAGCACGATATCTCAAAACGTTGTTGACGAGTTATGACAAAATTTGGTGGATGACTTGATTAGGTGACAACAACAAGCCGGTTAGATTTTGGTTCAGGTGCGGATGCAGATCCAACCTATTAGTGGGATACAAAATGTAAACTGTTCATCCTGGCGGAGGTACTCGCTCCACCGAGTGCCGTTCGTGTTTATTACTTTATTTAATCTCTTTAATATATCAGTCTCGAAAGGAGAGAAAAAGCATTTTAAGAATGCCAAAATAATACAAGGATGGCAATGCCAAAAATAATGAACAAAAAGTAGGGATAGTAGCATGGAAGTATGTAAGGTCTATCCCCACATCTCTCCTCCCCTCCCCCTTTTTGGTTGTAATTGGCTTGTGTGTTAAACATTCTGACTTACAAGTCATAAGTATACATGTGCCAGGTGGATAGTTCGCCCATCCATTGTGCAGAGGGAGACGGGGTTTTTTGCAAGTGTGTGTATGACTTTTTTATGAGCTGGAAAATAATACATACACTCGCATAACCCGCGCTCTGCGCGACATGTTGGGGTGGGTGTGTTTGAGAAAGGAACTGATGCAGAGTATCAGTAGTAATTTTACTTTAATGCAGTAAGTGGAATACGATTTCACTGTTTCAGAACCATTTTATTTACATTTTTTTTGCACCATGCACCTCGTATGGTCTTTGAGATAATGTAAGCCGAATATCACGTTAATCGAGCGCAGAACAAAGTCGAAGATAGCGCGACACGAAACCACAAACTCAGAAATAATATATAAGATTGAAGCTTTTGTCATGAGATTTTCAAACAAACCTTTATTGTGAGAATATGGAGAACACTACTAACTAACTAGCTTTCTTAGAGAGTGTACATTTGTTGCACTTTTCTTTACACAGTTTAGAGTCAATCCGAATTTAGATGTTCTCAAAATACACCTCACTTGACACCTTCATGTTGTATGTGGGAATGTAGTTGGAGGTGATTCAACAGTCATGGCTGTGCAAAAATAATAATAAAATAACTTAGACAGGTTCCATGCCTTCTTTCATATGTATTATGGATAGCTAGAAAAATATTCTCTGTTCACACTAATTTAGTGGAAAAAAAAAAAGAAGATTATGCAGGGATGGAACATGTATATTTATACGCTACCAT
The DNA here is from genome assembly GCF_056783735.1 of Eptatretus burgeri. Classification (NCBI taxonomy): domain Eukaryota; kingdom Metazoa; phylum Chordata; class Myxini; order Myxiniformes; family Myxinidae; genus Eptatretus; species Eptatretus burgeri. The sequence goes on along the minus strand of NC_140962.1, from coordinate 2,887,723 downwards.
TCCCTCCTCATGCACATACTTTTTGGCATTGCCATCTCTACTTCCTTTTGCATTTTTAAGCCTCCACCGACGAAGTCATTGAAGTCATGTTTTCAGGTTGGCTGTCCGTGATAGGTTTTCGTTCCCGCGACCACTTTAGAACAGCTGAAGGGATCCAAGTCAAACTTGGTACAAGTATGTATAATGATGTAAGCACAAACTGAATAGAATATGGGGTCGTGAGGTCAAAGGTCAGAGGTCATGTTAGGTAAAAAACAAAATGTTACCACACTAATTTGTGACCCAGCGATGGGATTTTGACCAAACTTGGTATAAGTATACAATCTGATGCAAAGATGAACTGACTAGATGGTGACATCAAGAGGTCAAAGGTCAAAGTCCATGATAACATAAGAATGTCTGAAGGGATCCAGGTTAAACTTGGTACAGTATGTATAATGATGTAATAATGTGGGCGTAGGCACATGTGAACGTTGCGAAATCTAAGAGTGCCATTATAGTTTATACTCGTTTCTGTACCCTTTTTACCTCAGCCGTCGAAGGTGAAGGAGGTTATGTTTTCATCCCTTTCTGTGTTTGTCTGTCTGTTTGTCTGCGTCCTGGATATCTCAAATAGTTGTGGACGGATCCGGATTAAATTTTGTGGACAGGTTGGGTGTGTGACAAGGACAAACTCATTAGATTTCGGTGAAGATCCGGAACTGGATACTAGAATTTTTTTTCAGTGATTCTTCACCATTGAGAGATAGGGCCAAAAACTATATAGTACTGTATAGCATAATGTTTCAAAAATGTATTGATTGGAGCCGATATGTTTTCATGGATCAGGCATTACGTGGCGGTGGTGCGTGCTCCACCGAGCGCCCTTCTCGTTTTGTTCTGTGAAAAGTGTGGAAATGATATTGCATATGCACTTTGCAATAACTTCTCTCACGTTTGAACGCTTTTCAAATGATAGAGTTACAGTCATTGTTGTTAACATTAATAACATAGATGAGAGTAGTATGGATTATAATGAATAATAATAATAATAAAAATACAGTACATATAGCAATTTCCCACAACCAACACAATATTGTACACTGTGCGAGTCCACAAGGCTAATAAATATATTTGATGCTGGGGGGTAGGAGGTGGGGGACTGACCATCACAAAAAGGACCAATCCATAAAATAAAATAAAAACATTAAAAATGTAGACTGTATAGGATTCTGTAACCTCAGTTTATTTGCCACTCAGTGTGGACAAAGTAAGTAATGATATAAAGAGGGGAGGGGGAATATTTAAATGTATGAGATAAGGGGAACAAGACTGCCATCCGAGGGGACCAGTTCTTATATCAAGTTGCTCACATACTTGCATTTATCCTCCACAGCACAGAGTCAGGAATGAGTAACCCCACCAAAGCAAGCCATGCTCGTGTCTCTGCAAATGGGGAGGGGAAAAGCATGCAAAACGCACTGTTGGTTGAGTTTGAAAGCACACTTGTTTTCTTTCTGGTGACAAGGCCATGTTAGGTTTATCTGGCCTGCACCACTCTTTGTACTTTGGCCACAAGGCCTTTGAAACTACTCGCTCTCAAATGCTTGCCTTTGTTCCTGCGTACACAGGCCCACAACCGAGGTGTGCTGTGCTACTGCTCAATCTCTCAATCACCTGTGCACCGGCCTATGGCCTGGGTGCAACTTTCCCTGCGTGACACACCTCGACTGGGCTGCTTCCTGACCGATCGTCCCAAACCGCAACACATACTGACCAGCAGTGCCCTCTGCACTACCACGGCACTTTAGTGTGGTCTGTGTATTCGCGTAGTTTAGAATATTTTTTCGGTCAATGTGGACCTGTAAGAGTGAAGTTGTGCTGTTGTAATGTACGACATGAGAAGGGCAGAGTCGACGTCCATATTAGTTGGAAAGTGTTAATCGTTTTTGTCATCCATGTGAACCAGAGGAGATACCAGGTGGGGTAAGAAGAGGATTGTAACTTTGATTTGTAATGACACCGTTATTACTTTGACTTAAATTAGTCAATGATTAAATCACAGCTGTATATATATATATATATATATATATATATATATATATATATATATATATATATATATATATATATATATATATATATATATATATATATATATATATATATATATATATATATATGTAAAATAATTAAATATCAGACCCATTACGATCCCCGTGCCACGGGAGCTACCATTTTTGTTCTTGGGAAGTGAGTTGTAAACAAATTGCATAATAAAATAAACGTAGTTCCGCTTATTTCGCTGAATGTACATTATAACACTGCATTATAATGAATTCACAAGTTGCCTGTTGTACATTATAACGGATTCACAAGTTGCAATGGATGGATGGATGGAAAACATTGTGGGCACTTGTTGGGCAAATGAAAGAAAGATTTGGGCAACCAGATTTGCAATGTTCCTCGTCCCATCCCCATCCCCATCCCTCTCCCTTCCACAGTTCACCTAATGTGTCTGTTCCCCACTGTTTTGTCCCTTCCACTCCCGCCCCTCTTGTCTCATGCCTCCTTGCTGTGAGTTGTGTGTTAGCTCTCATACGAGCCTCGACCAAGGTATACAAAAAAAAAAAAAAAAAAAAAAAAAAAAAAAAACAATGGTGTGTGCCTCCATGATGCGATGGGTCGTTAATCAACCGTGGATGCCAATAACTCAACCATGTGACTTTGGGTCTTCCGTCTAATGAATACCAGTTACCTAAAGGTCACGTGATATAATTAGCGGGGGACACGCCCTCGGTACACCTTGTTCAAACCGGATCACCTTACCGGATCAGATGCAGCTGAGCGCAACTGCCCAAGGACGTACCGGCTAGAAAACAGATCGTTGGGGGATAACGTGCCGGCTCGGCACGAATACGGACCATGCTGGACCAATGAAGGAAAAGATGAAAACGAGCTGGGAACATTTCTACACAAAGCATTTATTTAGAATCAGGTGAGGAAATCCGTTCCTTTTAGCCGGTACGTAGCACAGTGAATGGGGTTTATTATTATGTATGGCAGGGATAGCAAGGAATTTGTGGGGTGCGACAAAAGGCAAGCAATTTACAAAAGCAGACACAGAGCAGATTTATCTCGTTTTATCTCCTACAATTTTAACTTATGCTATGACAGGCGGCATCACACACACACACACACACACACACACACACACACACACACACACACACACACACACACACACACACACACACACACACACACACACACACACACACACACACACACACCTGCTCTCTTTCTTTCTGGCTAACGGCCTCGCAATACCTGGCGAAGTCGGCCGACCAACGCAACCCGGTACACTTTGGGGGAGTTGGAGGGAGAAATACTGTTGTCTAAGGTGTGGGAGTGGGAGGTGTGGTGTGGTGCAATGTGGAGGGGGTGTGGTGTCATGCCAGAGGAAATTTATTGCGAATCAGTAATGGATGCTCTTTTGTGCGTTGAGATGGGACGAAATAGAGGGGTGGAAAGAAAGAGAGGAGAAAAGATGCGTAAGGTAAAATGTTCCGAGCCTAGTCGTGCATAGGTCTGAGTGTAGCGTGTACCTCCATGGGAAGCTCTGCTTGAGCAATCCCACCTCAAGAGTCGCCGCGTTATCTCCTGCTTAATCACTTTGCCGGGGCTCGTGGAAACGTGTGCTCCACACTGGTCCCAGAAGAACGTCTGTCGCACACCAACCCCGAGTTTAGATGCAGCGACAGGCAGATAATGAGGAGCAGTGAAGAGAGAGTAGAGCAGAGGGATGAAGGAGGGGGCGAGGCAAACAGGTGAAGATGAAGGTGAGGCAGGCAGGCGAAAAAAGACAGAGGGCGGACGGCTTCGCGATCCGCCTTTAAAAAGCCCCGGGCAAAGGGTGGGGTGACGACCTGAAGCGACGTGCCGTGACCTGAATCACACTTCCCTCTTGGGCTCTGGCGGTCATAGCCCCGCCCTGCCAGGCTCCTGGGACCGGAAGTGGTCTCATTCGCACATCTGGTGAGACATGGCCCGGAGCCCCATACTGAACTCCTGGGCGCCCCCCCCCCACCCGGCAACCCCCGTCCCTCGCTGCCCGTCTTGCCGTGTTCTGGTGACTGGATGAGGGTCGTATGGGCCCATGTGCCCATTTGGGGCATTCCCGGCTCGATGCGGTTGGTGCTGTTAATGTGCTTGGCTTGTCCCAGCAGCAAACGGTCCGAGTGACCTGGGCCGTGCAGCACACCTCTGTTTGGTAGTGAATTGTATCAATGCGGAGGTGTGAGGAGGTGTGGGATGATTTTTCCCATGTGCGGGAGATGGTGGTGGTCGAGGTGGTGAGTTTTTGGTGAGCGAAGGCTGAGCAAGGTGAGACGCCGTTGTAAATTGATGCGCAGATTTGAATGAAAGGGCACGCCATATAGTGAGTTTGTTCTTTTGGTGATTCTCCCACAGGAGGCTGCTTGGTGTGTGTGTCTCTGTCTTTGTGCGTGTGTGTGTGTGTGTCTCTGTCTTTGTGCGTGTGTGTGTGTGTGTGTCTCTGTCTTTGTGCGTGTGTGTGTGTGTGTGTCTCTGTCTTTGTGCGTGTGTGTGTGTGTCTCTGTCTTTGTGCGTGTGTGTGTGTGTGTGTGTGTCTCTGTCTTTGTGCGTGTGTGTGTGTGTGTGTGTCTCTGTGTGTGTGTGTGTGTGTGTGTGTGTGTGTCTCTGTCTTTGTGCGTGTGTGTGTGTGTGTGTGTCTCTGTCTTTGTGCGTGTGTGTGTGTGTGTGTCTCTGTCTTTGTGCGTGTGTGTGTGTGTGTGTGTCTCTGTTTTTGTGCGTGTGTGTGTGTGTGTGTCTCTGTCTTTGTGCGTGTGTGTGTGTGTGTGTGTGTCTCTGTCTTTGTGCGTGTGTGTGTGTGTGTGTGTGTGTCTCTGTCTTTGTGCGTGTGTGTGTGTGTGTGTCTCTGTCTTTGTGCGTGTGTGTGTGTGTGTGTCTCTCTGTCTTTGTGCGTGTGTGTGTGTGTGTGTGTCTCTGTCTTTGTGCGTGTGTGTGTGTGTGTGTCTCTGTCTTTGTGCGTGTGTGTGTGTGTGTGTGTCTCTGTCTTTGTGCGTGTGTGAGTGAGTGTGTGTCTCTGTCTGTGTGCGTGTGTGTGTGTGTGAGTGTCTCTGTCTTTGTGCGAGTGTGTGTGAGTGTGTCTGTGTCTTTGTGCGTGTGTGTGTGTGTGTGTGTCTCTGTCTTTGTGCGTGCGTGTGTGTGTGCGTCTCTGTCTTTGTGCGTGCGTGTGTGTGTGCGTCTCTGTCTTTGTGCGTGCGTGTGTGTGTGCGTCTCTGTCTTTGTGCGTGCGTGTGTGTGTGCGTCTCTGTCTTTGTGCGTGCGTGTGTGTGTGTGTCTCTGTCTTTGTGCGCGCGTGTGTGTGTGTGTCTCTGTCTTTGTGCGTGCGTGTGCGTGTGTGTCTCTGTCTTTGTGCGTGCGTGTGTGTGTGCGCCTCTGGCTTTGTGCGCGCGTGTGTGTGTGTGTCTCTGTCTTTGTGCGTGCGTGTGTGTGTGTGTCTCTGTCTTTGTGCGTGCGTGTGTGTGTGTGTCTCTGTCTTTGTGCGTGCGTGTGTGTGTGTGTCTCTGTCTTTGTGCGTGCGTGTGTGTGTGTGTCTCTGTCTTTGTGCGTGCGTGTGTGTGTGTGTGTCTCTGTCTTTGTGCGTGCGTGTGTGTGTGTGTGTCTCTGTCTTTGTGCGTGCGTGTGTGTGTGCGTCTCTGTCTTTGTGCGTGCGTGTGTGTGTGTGTGTCTCTGTCTTTGTGCGTGCGTGTGTGTGCGTCTCTGTCTTTGTGCGTGCGTGTGTGTGCGTCTCTGTCTTTGTGCGTGCGTGTGTGTGCGTCTCTGTCTTTGTGCGTGCGTGTGTGTGCGTCTCTGTCTTTGTGCGTGCGTGTGTGTGCGTCTCTGTCTTTGTGCGTGCGTGTGTGTGCGTCTCTGTCTTTGTGCGTGCGTGTGTGTGCGCGCGCGTCTGTCTTTGTGCGTGCGTGTGTGTGCGCGCGCGTCTGTCTTTGTGCGTGCGTGTGTGTGCGCGCGCGTCTGTCTTTGTGCGTGCGTGTGTGTGCGCGCGCGTCTGTCTTTGTGCGTGCGTGTGTGTGCGCGCGCGTCTGTCTTTGTGCGTGCGTGTGTGTGCGCGCGCGTCTGTCTTTGTGCGTGCGTGTGTGTGCGCGCGCGTCTGTCTTTGTGCGTGCGTGTGTGTGCGCGCGCGTCTGTCTTTGTGCGTGCGTGTGTGTGCGCGCGCGTCTGTCTTTGTGCGTGCGTGTGTGTGCGCGCGTCTGTCTTTGTGCGTGCGTGTGTGTGCGCGCGCGTCTGTCTTTGTGCGTGCGTGTGTGTGCGCGCGCGTCTGTCTTTGTGCGTGCGTGTGTGTGCGCGCGCGTCTGTCTTTGTGCGTGCGTGTGTGTGCGCGCGCGTCTGTCTTTGTGCGTGCGTGTGTGTGCGCGCGCGTCT
>NC_140962.1:2808776-2871276 GCF_056783735.1 Eptatretus burgeri | reverse complement strand
TGTCTGTGTGTGTGTCTGTGTGTGTGTCTGTCTGTGTGTCTGTGTGTGTGTCTGTGTGTGTGTGTGTGTGTGTGTGTGTGTGTGTGTGTGTGTGTGTGTGTGTGTGTGTCTGTGTGTGTGTGTCTGTGTGTGTGTCTGTGTGTGTGTGTGTGTGTCTGTGTGTGTGTCTGTGTGTGTCAGAGTGCCGCAGTAAAACTTGGAATGTTTACTTCACTTTGGAGAGGTATTTTGAAATCTCTGATTGGTCAGTTTCGTCCTCAGGCTGTGGCTGCTGGTTGCATCATTTTTCTGACAGTGCGGCAGTGGCGCTGATGCAGTGCCCCTGTTACCAGCAAGCTGGTATTCATTTTGCTGACCACGGAAGGATGACAGGCTGAATCAGCCCACTTGGTGTTATTTCAACGGCACGACAGGGGCTCAAAAAAACAAAAACAAAGACCATTTTAGTTGAAGATCTTAAGCCAGCCACCTTAACCGCCAAGAAAACACCAGGCTCATCTCTGATTGGTCATTTCCCTTTACAAGGTCCAAAAAATATATCCAAAGGAATTAGTGACAAAAAAAAAAACACTAATTCAAGTGTAAACACACAGGTAAACCACGTGACGAAGACAAGGTTATACAGGTAAGCCACGTGAGGAGGTGCGAAACGACATTCAAAATGGGTCCGTTCGGGGTTCGTGTGAGAATGACAAATCGCACGAACATTTGGACCTCGTTCCGGTGACGAGGGTCGAAGAGCGAAGACTGAGGCGGTTTTACCAAATTCTCCACAACACAAACATTCTCCTCCGTTTCGTGAAAACCGACACACAACTCACAAACAAGTGCGCGTGACACGCACATTTACCTGCGGACAGGTAGCCACGCGGAAAGCGACACACCACACGAGACCAGCTCACCGTCCGACGTCACCTGCGATGTTGTGCAAGGTGTCCCCAGGACAGGGCGGAGCCGCCCGCGGCCGTCACGACTCACCGGCAGCAGTTCACTAACTGCGGCTCTTTCTCCACCATCGAGCAGCAGCGCCGAATTCCTGTTACCAGGACAACACGTTCGGACGAGCAGAAAACCGAACAGAAATATATAAATAACTTCTCTTTTGAAGTGTCGGCAAAACCGGAAGTGACCCGGGCGGCCGCCGCAGGAAAGTGAGCGCGCGCTCGAACATCAGATTCTTTATTTGATCATGACGTCATCAAACTAAAATACAAGGGATAACAAAACAAAATAACTTCAACTCTAAAGAACAACCCAAGTGGGCGGTCAAGTAATGGACTGTGTTTGGGTCCAAGTGGGCGGTCCGAGTAACGGACTGTGTTTGGGTCCAAGTGGGCGGTCCAAGTAATGGACTGTGTTTGGGTCCAAGTGGGCGGTCCAAGTAATGACTGTGTTTGGGTCCAAGTGGGCGGTCCGAGTAATGGACTGTGTTTGGGTCCAAGTGGGCGGTCCAAGTAATGGACTGTGTTTGGGTCCAAGTGGGCGGTCCAAGTAATGGACTGTGTTTGGGTTCAAGTGGGCGGTCCAAGTAACGGACTGTGTTTGGGTCCAAGTGGGCGGTCCAAGTAATGGACTGTGTTTGGGTCCAAGTGGGCGGTCCAATAATGGACTGTGTTTGGGTCCAAGTGGGTGGTCCGAGTAATGGACTGTGTTTGGGTCCAAGTTGGCGGTCCAAGTAATGGACTGTGTTTGGGTCCAAGTCGGCGGTCCGAGTAATGACTGTGTTTGGGTCCAAGTGGGCGGTCAGAGTAATGACTGTGTTTGGGTCCAAGTGGGCGGTCCAATAATGGACTGTGTTTGGATCCAAGTGGGCGGTCCAAGTAATGGACTGTGTTTGGGTCCAAGTGGGTGGTCCGAGTAATGGACTGTGTTTGGGTCCAAGTGGGCGGTCCGAGTAATGGACTGTGTTTAGGTCCAAGTAGGCGGTCCAAGTAATGGACTGTGTTTAGGTCCAAGTGGGCGGTCCGAGTAATGGACTGTGTTTAGGTCCAAGTGGGCGGTCCGAGTAATGGACTGTGTTTGGGTCCAAGTGGGCGGTCGGAGTAATGGACTGTGTTTGGGTCCAAGTGGGCGGTCCAAGTAATGGACTGTGTTTGGGTCCAAGTGGGCGGTCCGAGTAATGGAGTGTTTAGGTCCAAGTGGGCGGTCCGAGTAATGGACTGTGTTTGGGTCCAAGTGGGCGGTCCGAGTAATGGACTGTGTTTAGGTCCAAGTGGGCGGTCTGAGTAATGGACTGTGTTTAGGTCCAAGTGGGCGGTCCGAGTAATGGACTGTGTTTGGGTCCAAGTGGGCGGTCGGAGTAATGGACTGTGTTTGGGTCCAAGTGGGCGGTCCAAGTAATGGACTGTGTTTGGATCCAAGTGGGCGGTCCGAGTAATGGAGTGTTTAGGTCCAAGTGGGCGGTCCGAGTAATGGACTGTGTTTGGGTCCAAGTGGGCGGTCTGAGTAATGGACTGTGTTTAGGTCCAAGTGGGCGGTCTGAGTAATGGACTGTGTTTAGGTCCAAGTGGGCGGTCCGAGTAATGGACTGTGTTTGGGTCCAAGTGGGCGGTCGGAGTAATGGACTGTGTTTGGGTCCAAGTGGGCGGTCCAAGTAATGGACTGTGTTTGGGTCCAAGTGGGCGGTCCGAGTAATGGACTGTGTTTGGGTCCAAGTGGGCGGTCCGAGTAATGGACTGTGTTTGGATCCAAGTGGGCGGTCTGAGTAATGGACTGTGTTTAGGTCCAAGTGGGCGGTCCGAGTAATGGACTGTGTTTGGGTCCAATTGGGCGGTCTGAGTAATGGACTGTGTTTAGGTCCAAGTGGGCGGTCGGAGTAATGGACTGTGTTTGGGTCCAAGTGGGCGGTCCGAGTAATGGACTGTGTTTGGGTCCAAGTGGGCGGTCTGAGTAATGGACTGTGTTTAGGTCCAAGTGGGCGGTCTGAGTAATGGACTGTGTTTAGGTCCAAGTGGGCGGTCCTTTGAACCCTGGATTGGTTAAAACGGCATCAAGCGCTTCCCAGGGAGGCTGTGACGGTTGTTTTGTTGTTGTTACATCAACTCGTGACCGTTGTTGATGTTGTTACTTCTGCTGCTCTTCATACTCTTATTATTGCTCCACCACAAAAGCAAACAAAATTGACAGACAGACAAAGGAGAAAAATATTAAACCATTGGATAAAACTGAGCATCCGACACTAGAACTTGCTTTATACAGCAATTTATAGATGTTAGGACAAAGTTACAACAATTGAGCTCGAAATTGTTTAATATGGAATCGCCAGGCTACGAGGTGCATGGCAGATCTTTCGAGTCGGTGAAACAACTGAGCATTCCCACGATCCGATAAAATACACGCCCACAAACGTGATGACGTCGTTCCTCCGCGACGCGACATAGTCACATCTTCCCCTTGGGGTTTTAAAAAAAAAATTTCAAAGAAAACGTTCATCAATGACTTGATGTTGCTCAATCGTCCAAATGGCATAGTAGAAACAAAACATGTTAACCAAATTATCCATTTTATATTTCATATAATAAACAAAGCATGTTATCCAAATTATCCATTTCATATTTCATACAAGAAAACAAAGCATGTTTACCAAATCATCCATTTCATATTTCATTTTATAAACAAAGCACGTTAACCAAATCATTCATTTCATATTTCATACAATAAACAAAACATGTTAACCAAATTATCCATTTCATATTTCATACAAGAAAACAAAGCATGTTTACCAAATCATCCATTTCATACAATAAACAAAGCACGTTAACCAAATCATTCATTTCATATTTCATGTTATAAACAAAGCATGTTTACCAAATCATCCATTTCATATTTCATACAATAAACAAAGCACGTTAACCAAATCATTCATTTCATATTTCATACAATAAACAAAACATGTTAACCAAATTATCCATTTCATATTTCATATAATAAACAAAGCATGTTAACCAAATCATCCATTTCATATTTCATATAATAAACAAAACATGTTAACCAAATCATCCATTTCATATTTCATACAATAAACAAAACATGTTAACCAAATCATCCATTTCATATTTCATATAATAAACAAAGCATGTTAACCAAATAATCCATTTCATATTTCATATAATAAACAAAACATGTTTACCAAATCATCCATTTCATATTTCATATAATAAACAAAACATGTTTACCAAATCATCCATTTCATATTTCAGATAAACAAAACATGTTTACCATATCATCCATTTCATATTTCATATAACAAAACATGTTAACCAAATCATCCATTTTATATTTCATATAATAAACAAAGCACGTTAACCAAATCATTCATTTCATATTTCATACAATAAACAAAACATGTTAACCAAATTATCCATTTCATATTTCATATAATAAACAAAGCATGTTAACCAAATCATCCATTTCATATTTCATATAATAAACAAAACATGTTTACCAAATCATCCATTTCATATTTCAGATAAACAAAACATGTTTACCATATCATCCATTTCATATTTCATATAACAAAACATGTTAACCAAATCATCCATTTTATATTTCATATAATAAACAAAGCATGTTATCCAAATTATCCATTTCATATTTCATACAATAAACAAAGCATGTTTACCAATCATCCATTTCATATTAAATACAATAAACAAAGCATGTTAACCAAATCATCCATTTCATATTTCATATAATAAACAAAGCATGTTAACCAAATAATCCATTTCATATTTCATATAATAAACAAAACATGTTGACCAAATTATCCATTTCATATTTCATATAATAAACAAAGCATGTTAACCAAATAATCCATTTCATATTTCATATAATAAACAAAGCATGTTTACCAAATCATCCATTTCATATTTCATACAATAAACAAAACATGTTAACCAAATCATCCATTTCATAGTAAATACAATAAACAAAGCATGTTAACCAAATCATCCATTTCATATTTCATATAATAAACAAAGCATGTTAACCAAATAATCCATTTCATATTTCATATAATAAACAAAACATGTTGACCAAATTATCCATTTCATATTTCATATAATAAACAAAGCATGTTAACCAAATAATCCATTTCATATTTCATATAATAAACAAAGCATGTTTACCAAATCATCCATTTCATATTTCATACAATAAACAAAACATGTTAACCAAATCATCCATTTCATAGTAAATACAATAAACAAAACATGTTAACCAAATTATCCATTTCATCTTTCATATAATAATCAAAACATGTCAACCAAATTATCCATTTCATATAATAAACAAAACATGTTAACCAAATCATCCATTTCATATTTCATATAATAAACAAAGCATGTTAACCAAATCATCTATTTCATATAATAAACAAAACATGTTAACCAAATCATCCATTTCATATTTCATATAATAAACAAAACATGTAAACCAAATTATCCATTTCATATTTCATATAATAAACAAAGCATGTTAACCAAATCATCCATTTCATATAATAAACAAAACATGTTAACCAAATCATCCATTTCATATTTCATATTGTTGTGGTTACCAAATTCGCAAACCACCATTCAGGTCCCTTAGGTGAGGTATCTCGGTAAGTACATGTGTAGTTAGGCCCAAACCCGTTGTCTAGTGGGAATACATGTCATTTATGCGTGCTGCGACTCTTCAGGATAGCCGTTTTTCTTTTGCTATCTTTATTTTGGACCAACCGCCATGATTACCACCACAACCACAACATCAACCACCAACCACAACGCCGCTTCACCACAACCGCCACGACCTTCCCGTCACACCTCGCAACCGTCGCATCGCCACCGTTCTTGCCCCGCTGTGGGTACCGGTGTTGGACTCGTGCAGGGCGCGCGCCGAACAGCGTGTACAAAATCACGGATTTTGTGCTTCAAAAACGGATCAAAAACGACACACGCCCACTTTTTGCCGTCCAATCGGTGAGCGAGGGGCGAATTGGCCCCGCCCCCAGGGCGATCGATATATGCAAATTTATGGATCAAAAAGCCTTCACGCCCACTTTTTCTCGGGCCAATGGGGAGCGAGGTGAAAGGTCGAAGGGAGGGGGTCAAAGATGAGAGGGCGAAGCTACGGGGCTGATAAAAGGACCGTGTTCGTCAGTCCAGAGAGTCCAGAGGCGGAGAGTAGGAGAGTCGAGAGGCGGAGAGTAGGAGAGTCGAGAGGCGGAGAGTAGGAGAGTCGAGAGGCGGAGAGTAGGAGAGTCGAGAGGCGGAGAGTAGGAGAGTCGAGAGGCGGAGAGTAGGAGAGTCCAGAGGCGGAGAGTAGGAGAGTCCAGAGGCGGAGAGTAGGAGAGTCCAGAGGCGGAGAGTAGGAGAGTCCAGAGGCGGAGAGTAGGAGAGTCCAGAGGCGGAGAGTAGGAGAGTCCAGAGGCGGAGAGTAGGAGAGTCGAGAGGCGGAGAGTAGGAGAGTCGAGAGGCGGAGAGTAGGAGAGTCCAGAGGCGGAGAGTAGGAGAGTCCAGAGGCGGAGAGTAGGAGAGGCGGAGAGTAGGAGAGTCGAGAGGCGGAGAGTAGGAGAGTCCAGAGGCGGAGAGTAGGAGAGTCCAGAGGCGGAGAGTAGGAGAGTCGGAAACAGAGTCAAGACTTCGCGGGCGGTGGAGTTGGCAAGAAGGAGCTGGTCGTCGTGTGCGTTGGAGTCGGAACGGAGGGGACGGAGCTGTGGAAAGGCAGCGACACCAGACGAGGGGAGACGCTCGTCGCGGGATAATAAAAATCCTCTATACCCCGAGCATCAGCAACCCCCTCCTGTTTCCCCCCGCGCTGAGATAGTGCGACCAAGGGGGCCCCTTTCCCACCCCCTACCAGACACTGTCCACGAGGCCCGCGGAGTTGAGGCGCCATCGCCGCTCCGCGTCTCATCACCAGACGGGTAGGCGCGACCCGGTCTCGGCCTCAGGCCCGCCTCATCCTTGAGGGTATTCTTTTCCTTGGTTTTGGGTATGTGTTGTCGGCGCCGTCTGTGAGGTAGAATTGTATAAGTGTTGCCGTGTGCTCGGTAGTCGGTATTAGCTCTGCATTGTGTTTTCGCTTTTACATTTGCTTCTGGTGTAAATTACATTGTGTCTTTTCTGTGTGCATTTGGTGGAATTGTATATGTGTGCTCCCGTGTGCCGCGAATAAATGTGCTTTGTGTTGAACTGTTTCCCGCTTCGCTTCGTCTTTTCCTTCATTGAATCCTCATCTTGCTTCACGTAAAGGGTTGGTAGTGGGCTGAATATGCCTGATAATTAATCGAACTGTCGAGGTCGACGATAACACCGCTCGGTTATTCTGATAGTACGGAACGGGTCGCTTAAGTGGCCCGTGTCCGAAGTCGACCTGCGGCGAGGTGCGATCGCCCGGTCTACCCTCCGCGTGGGTACTTAGGTAGGTCGAATTTGGCGAGCAACCCTATCCCACGTGGGGGCTGATTGGCTCGATCGCGGTGAGACCAAAAGGTCCACCCGTGACTGGTTCCCGGCGTTAGTCCGAGAGGGTCACGACTGGATTGTCCGTCCGGTGGGCGACGTGCCGCGATTCGAGTTACGTGGCCGTCAGCACGCCGGCGGGCGCGAATACCGCAACAATATAATAAACAAAACATGTTAACCAAATTATCCATTTTATATTTCATATAATAAACAAAGCATGTTAACCAAATTATCCATTTCATATTTCATACAATAAACAAAGCATGTTAACCAAATTATCCATTTTTTATTTCATATAATAAACAAAACCTTTGCTCTCAAACAAAACCTTTGCTTTGCTCTCAAACCTCGAGTCAGATTCTGCAACCGGTCCAGACGGCATCAGCCCACGTGTCCTCAAAGCCTGCTCTTCTGCTCTTGCTCACCCTCTCTCTGTTCTATTCACCCTCTCATTTGCCCAAGGTCATCTGCCATCTGCTTGGAAATCTGCTAACATCACTGCCCTGCATAAAAAAGGTGCAAAAACAGATCCCTATAACTACAGACCAATCAGCCTTCTCCCAATCATCAGCAAGGTGATGGAATCCATCATCGCCTCAGATATGAAATCCTTCCTCTTCTCCAATGGCTTGATTTCCAATCATCAATTTGGTTTCAGACCAGGTCACTCTACCCTGGATATGCTGCTTCTGCTCTCCCATCAATGGATGGAGGTCCTCAATGCCAGACAGGAAATCCGAGCCGTATCCCTCGACATATCACGTGCTTTTGACACAGTCTGGCACCCTGCCCTACTCACCAAACTCTCTTCCCATGGTATTCAAGGCCATCTCGACTCATGGCTCGCAGACTTCCTCTCCTGTCGCAGTCAACGTGTGGCCCTAAATGGAGTTCTTTCATCCCCTCTTCCTGTGCAGGCTGGAGTTCCTCAAGGTAGCGTTCTGGGCCCTGTTCTTTTTCTGGTTTTCATCAATGATCTCTCGGACTCTCTGGAAAATCCTCTATTTCTCTTTGCCGACGACTCCACCCTCTGCCGTACCATCTGTCATCCCTCAGACCGGCAAGCAGCAGCTTCTTCGCTCACTGCAGATCTGGATAAAATCACAAACTGGTCCAACACGTGGAACATGTCTTTCAATCCAGACAAATCTCACACTCTCACTATGTCTCTTCAAAAGGACCGTTTACAAAACCCCCCCATCCACTTTCTCAACAATCCTCTGGAAGAAGTCTTTTCTTTCAAGCTTCTAGGTCTCACTATCTGCCATGATCTTTCCTGGGAAAGTCACATTTCCAACCTTGCCTCAAAAGCCAGTCGCCGACTGGGAATCCTCCGTCGTGCTAAGTCCTTCCTCGGCCCTCTTGAGGCCCTGACCACTTACAAAGCTTTTGTCCGTAGCCTGATGGAGTACTGCTCTCCCCTCTGGGCTGGTGCTCCTGCCTCCCACCTTTCTCGGCTTCACGCTGTCGAAACCAGGGCTTTTAAGATCATTGGCATCTCCCGCAATGAAGCTGAGTCTTTGGGCCTCTCACTCAATCACCGCAGGTTGGTCGGTGGTCTTTCTGTCTTCTACCGACTCCTCTCCAGCCTTGCCCCCCCGCTCTCTCTGCGGTTTTTTTCCCCACCACATTTCCACAGGGCGCTCAAGGTCCGCCAACAACCCCCTTCTGGTAAAACTACCAAAATCACGAATCACTGCTCATCTTCACTCTTTCATTCCTCTTTTTTCCCGCCTTTGGAATAAACTTCCTCACTCTATTCTTTCCCATTCTTCCCTCCAGGCTTTCAAAACAGCTGTTCACCACCACCTCTTATCTTCCCCCATCCAAATCCTCGATCTTTTCTATCCCCGATAATCCACCCAAGCCCACTTCCCTCAATTCCCCTGCTTTCCTTCCTGAAAGTCCCTGAAATGTCCATCTTCTCTTCGCCATGTTCCCCGTCCCATCCCCATCCCTCTCCCTTCCACAGTTCACCTAATGTGTCTGTTCCCCACTGTTTTGTCCCTTCCACTCCCGCCCCTCTTGTCTCATGCCTCCTTGCTGTGAGTTGTGTGTTAGCTCTCATACGAGCCTCGACCAAGGTATACAAAAAAAACCAAAAAAAAAACATGTTAACCGAATTATCTATTTCATATTTCATATAATAAACAAAGCATGTTAACCAAATCATCCATTTCATATTTCATATAATAAACAAAACACACACACACAAGCATTTAAAGGCCATTTTCCCCACTAAAGCGGGGGTTAGCCATAATAATAAACAAAACATGCGAACCAAATCATCCATTTCATATTTCATGTAATAAACAAAGCATGTAAACCAAATGTTTTGCTTCTTGAACAAAGTAGAATAACAGGAATGAAGAAAAATAAATTAAAGATTTTTTTCATTTCACAGGTGCTTTGTTTTAATACAAAAACCTGATGGTGTAAATATTTTTTTCAAATCATGACATTCATCGTCGTTCGGATGCAGCATAAGGCTGTGGGGTGTCATCATTAGCTGAGTGTGCGGCTGTTCAGCTGATGCAATGCCCTCTGCTGATTTAGGCAGGAATTTGGAATTTGGCTATGGTGCCGGTGACAGCTCACCAACTATTCACAAAGGATAGCATCCCGTTTAACGTCCATCCGCACACACTAATGAATCATCCTTCCTTGTGGAACACCGGGATGACAATTTTTAGCTGGGTTGGGATTCGAACCCAGCCTCGACAGCTTTGAGGTGAGTGTGCATACTGTACCTGTCGGCCATCCTGTCAGCTCAACATATGACATGAGAGTGTCTCATTGTGTCAGAGAATACAAATGGAATAGCTTTGAACCCACTAGACTAGAAAAAACGTGGCAGAACGCAAGGTTGCCCTTTGGGAAATTCCTATTGGTAACTTTTTATTTCATGATGATGATGATGAGTTAGAATCCAGTAAACTCCTCTGAAGAGGATGCAGGTGAGGATGCTGAAGGGGACACAGGTAAGGGTGTTGATGGTGTTGAGGTGGAGGGGCTACAACAGGAAAAAAATGGATAATCGACAACTGTTTTGCAGAGTCCTGCAGGTTTCTGTGTTGCTCCTTGAACGAAAATAAAACATCAGCCAACCCCCTCTTGAACCGGAGGTACCGCTCCATCACTGGGTCAGCATCTTGCAACCAGTCAGCGACTGCCCTCATATCCTGCAGCACCTCAGCCAGGAACTTGAGTCAGGTTGGGCCTTGCCACCTCTTCACTGCCCTCCTCCTCCTCCTCCTCAGAAACCTTTACGATGGCCTCCAACTCTTCCTCAGTCAGCTCCTCCCCATGTGAGGCGATGAGCTCCTCAAATTCCTCAGACTCCATTTCATCACAGCCTTCCTATCCCATCTCCCATGCCAACCTGGCAATTTTCTGCCTCTTCTGGGGTGTTGGGAAAACCTCTGAAGTTGTTGACTGCCTGTGGCCATCGGTTTTGCCAGCAAGCGTTGATGGTGGAGGCTTTCATGCCACTGATGCTGTGTGCCACATTGAAGTCCTTCCAACATTTCCTGGTAAGTTAGTGATCGGGCTCCACAGCATCAAAGATGTAGTGGGTGTAATACGTTTTAAATATTGAAATTACCCCTGGGCCGAGTGGATGGATCAGGGATGTTGTCTTAGGTGGTAGAAAGATGACCACGACATTGGAATGGGCCAGCTTCAGCACCTCAGTGTGGCCAGGAGCATTGTCCACCAGCAGGAGGACCTTGAAGGAGAGGTTCTTCACTGCTGAGTACCTCTCCACTTGGGGGATGAAATGGTTGTGGAACCAATTCATGAAGATGGCAGCTGTTACCCATGCCTTTCTGTTGCGATTCTAAAATACAGGTACAGAGTGTGGTTGTTTATGCCCTTGAGAGCACATGGGTTTAGGGAACGGTACATCATCATTGGTTTGATCATGCAGTCAGTCCCCTTTGGCATTGGCACAGTGGGAGAGAGATACCCAGTCCGTTGTAGCCTTGAACCCCGGTGCTGTCCTTTCTCGCCTTGAGATGAAAGTTCGCATCGGCATGTTTTTTTTTTTTTCCAGAATAGGCCAGTCTCGTCTGCATTGAAGACATGCTCTGGTACATTCTCCTGGAAGAGCTGCATGAGTTTAGCAGGGAAAGTTTCAGCTGCCTCATGGTGCACTGAGGCATGCTCGTCTGTGAGCTTCACATTGTGGAGACCATACCGCTTCTTGAAGCGGTCAAACCATCCCCGACTAGCTCGGAAGGGACTGGCGCCACTCATACCCGCATCAGTAAGCGTATCGCTCATACCCGCATCAGTCGTGTTTTCATGAATGAGGTCCACTTTAAGGCACGTTTTTCTGGGAATTGTCCTCTAACCACATATTCAATGCAATCATTATTTGTATGTGAATGTCCCTGACCTGAGTAACCACTTTAGTGCTGGGTACTGCACTAGCCATGACACTTTCACGAATCACCTTCTCGTTTTTTTAATGTAAAGGAGCAGTCAACTCATTCACACCATAATGCCTGCCCAGAGGCCACACTCTCACCTCTTGATAGCTGGTCTAGTAGCTCCACTTTCTGGCTCAGGCTCATGACTTTTTTTTGTCTGCCTCTTGGGAGCAGATGCATCTCCTACACTGCTCTTGCACTTATGACCCATGATCGAACAATGTGCACAAAAAAGCCTACAAGCGTGAGGAATCACAGCAAGTCAAGGCAGTGGGCCGAGAAGAAAGAACGAGACCCAGGACACACTGCACAAAGGGCCGCAAAAGTAGGATGTGGTTACATTTTATAACATCGAGAATACGTGGGGTCTGCGAAGGTCGAATCCACGAATGTTGGGGTTTCACGGTACTATGGAAGTTGATGACAATTCTCAATTCAGCTTTGTGGTGCTTGCTGATCTTTTGCTGATAAGAAGGGATAACAAAGGAAAGTTTGTGGTGCTTGCTGACCATTGTATCATGAAGTGGTCTGCCAATTCTCTAATTACAGATTGGTAATCAACTCGATGAAATACAATTCGGGTTTTCTCAAAGTTAGTACATTTAAAAGAAGTAACAATGTTAATCCGACCCCAATTTAACACAATATACAAGAAGTGAAAGAGTGTCAACATCCAGGTCATAACAAAAAAAAAAATATTCACATGTTGTCCTGAAGTTAAAAAGAAAAGATAAAATGTATTTAGAGATCAGTTCATCAATTTTATGTCCAACATTTAAAAAACGAGGGATGTTAATAACTTACGAGTTAATGGTATTGGCCGAAATGTCTTCTCATTTCATAAAATATCATGGGATCCTTCATGTATTTATGCATGTGCTAACAAAATGACTGACGATCGGGGATGAATAAAAAAAAAAACACGAGGATATAATTACAGCAGTAAATAAAACAATTAAGCTTTAACCATTTAGCCACTAACTATACCAAGAGGTCGTTGATGTTGACTATGGAGGCACAGCATTCTCATTGGGGCACAACACTAAATCTCAGGAACAGTTTTGATGAATCATTGGTCATGAAGCCAAAATAAACAAGTGACACAAGAGCATAACTTTGAAATAACACACATCAGGATGATATTTCATTGTGAAAAATTACTTTTATTCAAATAGACCAATGCATCCAGCAATAAATCACTTTTGAGACTCACAATAAGGAAAAAAAAAAGAAAAGAAATTGTACTGTTTATAAAGGTCCACAAGTGTCCCAGAGGATGGTGTTGTGGTTGTGCACTAACCTTTGAACCATCTCGTCTGGCTTTAAATCTCAGCACAACTATAAACTGTTGGATTTGTATTTTGCAGGCATGGCATTGCTTCACAAAGTGCACCGTCCTTCAGGTGGACATTAAGCTGGGGAGCCAACCACAATAATTAGTAGGAGGCCATTAAAGAGAACATGCTGTCTTTTCCGAAGAGTCAGTTATCACTGGCACCATAGCCCGACTGAATTTAATATTCCTTTCAACATAAGGCCTGGCCACTCAGCAGCAAAAGACATTGGCTGAGCATACATTTTCTATCAGGGCAGCTGTTCTGTTCTTGCATATGGCAGCTTTGGCTGCAGGTAGCTATCATTTCTTGAAAGGATGACTGTGCTGCTGATGCTGTGCCCCTCTGCGAGTACACTGGTACTCATTTCACCGACATCAGAAAGATGACAGGCTGAGTCAACCCCACCTGGTGTTAATTTAGTAACCAACAGGACTTTGACTCAGGACCCGAAAATCCCAAGCCAGCCACCCTAACCACTAAGTTAACACCAGACTGTTATCAGGACAGCTGACCCCACCAGACTGTGGGATTAATTGGGGCCATTCAAGTAGTAGTAGTAGATAAAATTACAAGCCCAAACTCATACAAGAATGCAAAAACATTTTTTCTCCCCTCTTTAGCCCTTCTCGACTCACCCTCTTCATCTTCATGTACTTGTAGGTTGATATTTCCTTCACTTTTCCTCTCTTTCTCTTTCACCTGCTTTTTCCAACCCCTTTATTGTTGTGTCCACATGTTGTTCGACTGCTCCAATGTCAGTGTGCCGACTTCTACACTCTGTAAACTTGCTCTTTCAGGAGCTTAGATTTTGTGTACAAAAAAAATAATAATAAAAAATGTTGAAATAATGAAATTAAATGCCGAATCAACAGTTTAGGATTAGATTACATGGGTTTTCTTTGACGTAATCAAAGGGGAGTTTGATCGTGTGTTCAATCAGAAAGATGGGCAACAATGTCCTCAAAAAGCAAAACTTCATCGCAATGTCACAAGTTCTTCAGCAGATGTGGGGTGAATGGCTAATGTTGCATCAAAGTTTGCTTTTGTTGCTCCCATTTGAATAGCAACAGCAAACCCTTGTAAGATCTCATCACACCCCATTCCCTGCATGTGCAATCCAACGACCTGAAATTCACCACAGAAGACAAAAAAAAAAAAAATTGTCATTTACAGCATCACAGACATTCCTTCAGAAACATAATGTAGTATAAAAAGTTACAAAATGAACAATAATTGCAACGAGAGTTCATAGAACACGATACCCCACGCAGTGTTCACATATATACTTCGATTCAAATAAAATAACGAATTTTAAAAGTTGCTATTAAAAAAATCCGGAAGTTTAGCACGACTGAAGCAGTCTTTCCATCACCGTTATACACTGTAAGATGGCGGTGGGTCGCAGCTTCAGCGATTGAGGCTTTCTTGATCATTACAGAACACAGCGTCAATCAGCATCGTCCATAGCCATAATCGGGAACCTCTTCTTCACCACAATACTGTCCCCTTTCACATGCCACGCCCTATTATGAAGGCGCTTTTTTCTTTCTTTCTTCGACAGTGTTCAAGTATATAACTCAATTCAAATAGAAAGGTTTAAAGGCGTATAAATTAATTAATTCTGGGATTTACCACCGTTTTACCCAGTGTCCATTACATCACCCGATCTAACACGTCACATTAGTTATTTGCACCTGCTGTTTGTGTTACTTGTGACGTCTTTAAAAACAGTAAGTTTCTTGTTTGGAATGATTTTAAATTTTGTTTGACTGCCAGGCTGGCGGACAGAGTAAAACGGTAAACTTGTCTTTCTATTCATGTCCCGATTTGTGTTCAAAATACAATATTCAATTTAAATAAGTTCTTCCTCGATCATAAACTGATCAGATAGACAGATGGATGGACATGAACCAATTGCTTAACCCCGCTTTTCACTTTGCGTGCGTGGGGTAAAAAGGCAATATGACAGGATTTATCACAAACTTTGACCAACCTTTAACCAGATGGTGTAAGATTCCCTTTTTAAAAATTCTATGCAGACATCTCAAAATCTTACCTGCTCGTTCGCATTTGCACACACCAGTTTCATCACACATTTTCTCTTGTGCTCAGTCACAGCATAGTATAATGGAGTAAATGTAGAGCGGTACACCTTGGTATTTTGTCCATATTTAGCTTCTGCTTCAGCTGTTCATGTGAAACGACATGTTGCTTCATTAAGATAAAGACGATTAGGGCTTGCAAAAAAAGATGTGATAAGAACCAGTAGTTTGGCCAGCTAGAAATTTCCGACATACCTTCTGTCAAACCAATGGTAGCAATCGGTGGATGACTAAACACAACAGTTGGGATGTTCGTGTAGTCCAGCCTCGCATTGGCCTCTCCCCCAAACAACCGGCTGGCAAGTTTCCTCCCAGCAGCAATTGCCACTGAGAAAAACATTGACCACATCACTCAACTATCTTTCCTCATGCAGTTGCAAAATATTTTTCAATCAAATAAGCACAGCGATTTAAAGGACAGGAGTGCTGTACATCATTGCATGATACTGCCCATCATGTGTGGAATATGCATTTAATTCCTAAATACGAGGCTGTTCAGTTTTATCAAAGAAAACGAGAAATAAAATAACTTTCCCTTTTGAAGTGAATGCACAGCAGGTTCAACATTTCTCTATGAGCTATGTTCTGTCGATCAGATTGATTTTGTTCTCTTTCGCTACTGTTCATTAAATCATTGTAAATGTTGTACGTCCATTTCTGCACGAGGAAGTCTGACATCTTTGTGTTTCAGGTTTGGGTAACACCTTAGGACCACCATACATACATGGGCTGCCTGTAAACTCAAGGAATTACAAGGAACTTCAATACAGGAGAACATCACTATGCCCAATAAACCTGTGCAATCGTACCAACATATACAGTGACCTGGAAAAGTATTCACCCCCAACCAATAATTACAGTGGCTCAGACTCCTCATTCAGCACCTCAAGGACCCCCATAAGGATATCCAATAACTCTGCAAAGATGACCGAGTCATCTGCGAAATCAAGGTCAGAGATCCTGACATTCCCAAACGATGCACCGCAGCTTGATCTCTGACATCCTCCCCAGAATCCAGTCCATACAAGTGCTGAAAAGTGTGGGGGCCAGTACACACCCCTGACAAACTCCAGAAACAACTGGAAATAAGTCAGAGATGGAACCACCACAACTCACAGCACTCTAAGTACTACAGTATAGTTCAGAAATCAGATTGATCAGTTTTGGTGGCACCCCACGAAGACCGAGAATCCTCCAGAGGGCATCCCGATTGACTGAATTGAACGCTTTGCGGAGATCAACATAAGCTGTGAATAGCCCCTGATAAAACTCTCGTTTGCATCTGGTTTGGACCTGAAGAGGAAGGATACGGTCAATCATTGACCACTTTGGTTTGAAGCCTGACTGCTCCGGGTGCTGGTGCTCAAGCTGATGGTGGTGAACCCCATCAAGAACTATGCAAGGAAATAACTTACCTGGCACCAAAAGCAACATCACCCCTCAGTGGTTGTTGCAGTCCTGGCGACCACCCTTCCCTTTCCAGAGAGGGACGACAAGACCCCTCTTCCAGTCAGTTGGGATAGTGCCTGTGCTCCATACAGAGCACAGAACTGCATGCAACGACACGAGTGCAGCATTTCCACCAGCCTTGAGAAGTTCAGGATGGATATCACAGATCCCAGGCGGATGACTTGCCAATAAATCCCAAGAGTTTTACCCCCTCGCAACTGGTTCACTGTAGCCTGTGTTTCCACAAACAAAAGCAGTTAATAGTTGACTGGAGGGTCAGCTATAGGGACAGTAACACCCGTGAAATGCAACTCAACAGCTGCTCAAAGTAACCCACCCAGCGGGCCTTCACATCAGACTACTCTGTCAAGAGCCCACCACCCTCTGCTCTAACTGCAGTACACAGAGGAACAGGCTTGGAGGAATGCAATCCACAAATGTCTGTAAGCAGGATGAGAATCACTTGACGACAGTTGATGTTCTTCCCCTTAACAGTCATCGCGCATAGGCCATATTGTTCGCCCTCAGCGCACGTACAGTTTAATATGGTTCGCCCTCAGCGTACAGTTTACATATTGTTCGCCCTCAGCGCACGTACATCTTCCTGAACAGCTCAGCTCCGCCATCAAGCCTGGCCCAATGACTCTGGTAAATGGTATCCAGTGTTCCTTGGGAGACAAATTTCTTTTTCGCCTGACAGTGGGTTCCAAGACATGTACAACTCTTCAGGATTCCCCAAAACACCCAGACCCCCCAAATCCCCACACAGCCCACATGCAAACTCCTCAGCTGCCCTCTCATCATTGAGCTTGCCAACATCCAGCCTCGGCTGGGATGGTACCATTCTCCCAGATTTAATCTGCAACTTCGAAGTTGCTACAACAAGCTGATGGTCAGTATTGATGAACTGAACACTCTGGTAGCTCCTGCAGTTATGGAGTATCCTCCAGCGACTATTAACAAGTACAAGGTCAATCTCCTTTGCCACACCACCAGCATGGATTACCAAGTCGAGCGATGAGGCTCATGTGGGTGCTGAAATCATGAACCAGCCACTCCAAATCCACAACTTCTTGTAAAGTCAAGGAACTTAGTGCTATTCTGATTCACAGTTCCAGACCCATGGGGACCAACATGTCTCATAACCATCCCTGTCAATGTCAGTCAATGCATTCAAATCCTCCAAAACTAGAAGATCATCTTGCCTGTGGCACTGATCAACCAGACTTGAGTGTGGCACAGAATGCATCCTTCACGGTGAGATCACTCTCCTCAGTCGGAGCATATACAGAGATCAGGGAAATGACACCCAAGGAGTGACAAATCCTTAATCTCATAATACACTCGTTGATTGGTGATACGTCAATTGATTATCATGGGAGTCAGTTTATTGGACACAGCTACAGCAAATGCTTGAGCATGGTAACCATCAGAGTGCCCAGACCAGCAGTCAGTGTAACCACCCACCATGATCTCACAACTATCTGGTCTCCAAATCTCAGAGAGTGCTTCAATACCGATGTTCAAATGCTGGAGCTCAGATGACAGCAAAGACAGGTGATCATCCTCTCTTAGGGATAAGACATTCCAGGCACCCATCCAAAAGGACCATCTCAGGTTAACCTGAGGAGACCACCGTCTGGTGGATGACACCTTAGCACCACCCCAACACACCACTGCAATCTGACCCAGGAAGGTAAATACCCCATGCTTTTCCTCCCATCATCAAAGAATGGGGAACCCAAAGGCTTTACCCCAATCTCGTCATCCGGTGAGCTGCCCTGCAAAGGGCAACTGCACAGGAGGTACTCCCACAGAGTGGGTTTTGAGTTTTCTTTGCGTTTTTAGTGCGTTTTGCAGAATTAAGTGATTTTTAAGTAAATCCTGTCATCAACCTTCGAGAAAAAGGTAACCCAACTGCAGGAGGACGTCCACAGACAGTTGGGCACAAGATATGGATGGCCATTGGCTCACAAGGAATTCCTCTGCCCTTTGACAGGTTTTGTTTTTAATCCTGCTGGGTATCCATATCGATACACCCTCCTCAACAGGAAACCTTGTGGGGGAGATGGTTTAGTCGCCGACAACCTGATCACTGATTACATTAACTGAGGATGATTATTATATTATCTGAATAAATATTATCTGGTTAGGGTTAGGGTTTTACCCACATTGTCACACTATTCTTACCAACTCCAATCGCAATCCACACAGAATCCACCAAATTAACCCCTTCCTTCATGTCATTCCTGAATTCTCTTTATCGTCCATTAGTTTTCTGAGCCATCTCTTTACTTTCTCCACTCATACAATGATCTCTTATAAAAGCCATTGCTCACTTCCAAGATATGTACCATCAGCTATTGGAAGGTCGCCTGACTGTTCTTTTGTAAATGTATAGGGTGGGCCAAAAGTCACTGAAGATTTTCTTTTTTTTAATAACTTTTTTATTTTTAAATAAAAATTAATGAAATTTATTCCACACGGTAGTTTTATTCATGGAATTAGTTGTTTTTTTTAGATCAATTATGAAAAATAATGTCCTGCAAATGGACCCCATTCGCTTCTTCGCAAAGTCTTCTCTTTCCAAAACATGATATTCATTATAGAGGACAAAACTCCTTGATCAATCGCTGCAATTTGATCAGAAATGTTGTTTTTCAATTCCTCTGACAGTCTCATGTCTGTTGCTTGTTGACATACACGCGATCTTTAAGGTACCCCCCCCCCCCAGAGAAAAAAAATTAATCTGTGGTCGTTAAATCTGGTGAATGTGGAGGCCAATTAATGTTTCCAAATCTTGAAATTATATGGTTACCACAAACTGCCCTCAAGCCCATTGTTGGCCTCGCAGTATGGGCCGTAGCTCCATCTTGCTGGAACCACATTTCTGATAAATTTTCCACTTCCGGAAACAATACATTTCCCAGCATTGAACATTAAAACGATTGCAAAATTTTCTAAGTTTGAATTATTGATTTCCCAGTGGAGTAATAAAATTCAACAATTTTCACGTGCTGATCATTGGTAAATATAATCGCAACGAATCAGCCTGGTCTTCCTTCATTTATAAAAATTAATTAATTAATTAATTAAAAAGAAAAAAGAAAACCTTCAGTGACTTTTGGCCCACCCTGTAGAAGCAAAAATATATTTAACAAGCCTGTCATCTCACCATCATAAGCCTGGTGTTGGCTTAGCGGTTAGGGTGGTGGCTTGGGATCCTAGGATCCCGAGTTTGAGCCCCGTTGGCCACTGAATTAACGCCAGGGGGTTGACTCAGCCTGTCATCCTTCCGAGGTCGGCGAAATGAGCACCAGTATACTGGTAATAGGGGCACTGCATCGGCGGCATAGCCGCGCCCCTAGCCAATGATGCCACCAGCAGCCAAAAAAAAAAAGGCAGCACATGATGGGAACAATCATTAAACACCAATTCTATGATATTTCTCAAGGAGCTCACACTTATCTCAATATACCAATACGAGTCACACTCTATTCCTGTTATTTTGTACTTGATGAATGTCTTCTGCTCATCATTTATAACACTGCTTACCTCCCTGCTCATCAACTAGATCTAGAACATCCTCCACGGCTCTGCTCTTTCCCAGTTCCTGGACCCAATCCATCCTTGGCAAACGAAAATCCCACATAATCAATACTCCTTCCCTTTGCACATGCCTTCCTGAATTCTTAATGAACCCCTCTCTCCTGCACCTCCCTTATATCAGGAGCCAGAATCGATGCATTCTCCAAGTATCTTACTATTCTTACAATCTCAAAGCACAATCCACGCAGAATCCTCGACAATAACCCCCTCCTTAATGTCATTCCTTACTCTCGACACAATATTGTCTTTTAACCAGATTGCCACACCCCATCCTAGCTTCCCTTTGCTATCACTTCGAGATGCATCTGGTAGCCTTCAATTGCTGTCCTCCAGTTTTTAATTTGTCATTAAACCACATCTCACTTACTGAAACAGTCATGCCTTTCACGATTTACTTTGGCTTCCATTTTAATATTTAATCTTCCGGCATTAGCACAAAATATTTTAATCTTTCATAAGTATCTGCTGCCAACACCTTCCAATCATATCTTCAACAGCAATTTCTTCCGCGAGAGCCTCTCCACTCCCCTCTAACCGAAAAAGGCACAATTTCTCCATCAAACCTCGCAGCTGTTTTTCTGTATTCTTCTGCATCACCATTCTCATTCTCCACTCATACCTCCCTCAATCAAATAACCTCATAAAAATCTCTCCCTCCCCATCTCCCCAGATGACAATTAATTTTTAAAAATTGCCTTTAATCTGAATGTATTTTTCCGATCGCTCTCATTACCCCACAAGCTTCTCTTGCTTTCTTCACACCACCGAATTGACGATGGAACTGTAAATGATGCAATAGCGCAATTAATGTTTTCCATTCCTTGTTGAGACAGAACTGAAAGGAGTGAACGAGCCAAAAAGAATAATGGAAATGGATGCAGGAAAAAAGTTTTCTTTGAATTACAAATGATTCCACAACTTCTTTACTGACTGGTAAAAAGTGGTTCAGACAAATGGGAGTATTAATAGAAAGTAAGAATATGTATAATCCAAGCATGTTTGCTACGTTAACACGAGTTCACTAACAAGGAACTTTGATGCAGGAGGATGCCATTCGACCCATCAAAGTCTGTGCTAATATTACCGAATTATGGTTGATTGTCTGTGCTCCATCCTTTTTTAAATACCAAGTGTTGAGCGAGGAAGCAGCACATACCGTTTTAAAGTCTTTGGTACGACTCGGCTGGGGATCGAACAGCCAACCTCCCAGACTCACGGCAGATGCTCGAAACATTACACCATTGAGGCTGGAAAATTCACGGTGAATACACGATATCTTATCATGAAAGGCTTCAGCAAATCGCTTGGCTAGAAATACACGTGTAGTCATAAGAAAAACAGTGGAAAAAAAAAAAAAACGAAGAAAGAGTTTAATATATATTGAGAATATTATGTGTACTATTGTGTGTGCGTGCGTGCGTGCGTGCGTTCCTCCATAACTCCAAAACCAAGAAACTTTGCAAGCATACTAAGAAAACTGCAAAGGAGTGCAAGAGTGAAAATTGGGTGGTTGGGTTAGTTAAAAACAACCCTTTTGAGGATAATTAACGGCCTTAGTTAATTATATCCTTCATCAGGTGATCCTCAGCCACCTCGCTCTCTGGGGTCTGAAGCAGCCATGTTTTTTTGGCCTGCTCAACCATGCCTTAACTTGGAACAGGCTGCAGCGATTTCTTAACGATGAAGTTTTCATTTTCCACTTTCCTCACTCAGATTATCGAATGCCTGTTCATCAGAGCTATGAATCACTGTATACATCGCTTTTGTATGTACTATAGTTTTCAAATTAGGAACTTGGTGCAATTTCATGCATTATACGATACAATTTTCCACGATCTACTCTCACGGACGAATTAAAGTACATCATCGAATCATGATTTCGGTTTTGAGGATCGGGTATCAGCCAGACTAAATAAATGTCGAAATCTGGAGTGAAATCCGATAATTTAAAGAAATAACGAGTCTTACAACTAAGCAGATATACCTATTTACTTAAAGCAAGCAAGGCAATGTTCCCTCCTTCTCCATACATATAATACACAAGAAGATGTGAAATTTCCAAAGCATTAAACTTATCTTTTTCCACTGTTTGGAGAATTGGATCACGTGAACAAAAAAAATTAGAAACGTAAAAAAATTAATCAGCTTCATTGAGCTGTACGATTTAATGCGTTCACTGCGAGACCTCACGCTCTGTACCCCAGATAGACTGCCTAACCATAGTGTCTCCCACATCTGTGGCTATATTTTTTGGGGTTTCACGAGGTGCACGACGAGGAATCAAAGCAAATCTTGTCAAAAACGGATGTTTTAAAGAAAAGTTAAAAACCATGTGAAACGTGAACAGACAAGCAGGGAAAATGGCGGATTTATGAATTGATTTTATTTCATCAACTGCTGCGTGCGTGGTGAAGATGAGCTTTAAAGTTAAAGGGATCCTATAAGTTATGTAGCGACAGCCTTGCCAACTGTTCATCAACAATTGAATTGGAGTGCTTAAGCCACTTGCCAAGTGCCCATTGTCAATGGCGGTACCGTGCTACGTCATTCTGAGTGAATCCTTGACTCACTGCAGACACTTTTGCCATTCTCCGTCACCCCCAGCGAGTGGTCCGTGCTCCGTCACCCCCAGCGAGTGGTCCGTGCTCCGTCACCCCCAGCGAGTGGTCCGTGCTCCGTCACCCCCAGCGAGTGGTCCGTGCTCCGTCACCCCCAGCGAGTGGTCCGTGCTCCGTCACCCCCAGCGAGTGGTCCGTGCTCCGTCACCCCCAGCGAGTGGTCCGTGCTCCGTCACCCCCAGCGAGTGGTCCGTGCTCCGTCACCCCCAGTGAGTGGTCCGTGCTCCGTCACCCCCAGCGAGTGGTCCGTGCTCCGTCACCCCCAGCGAGTGGTCCGTGCTCCGTCACCCCCAGCGAGTGGTCCGTGCTCCGTCACCCCCAGCGAGTGGTCCATGCTCCGTCACCCCCAGCGAGTGGTCCATGCTCCGTCACCCCCAGCGAGTGGTCCGTGCTCCGTCACCCCCAGCGAGTGGTCCGTGCTCCGTCACCCCCAGCGAGTGGTCCGTGTTCCGTCACCCCCAGCGAGTGGTTGTGAAATAACACCCGATTTCTAAGCTGTCTAACGTATTAACGTGCTTTGTACATTAACAAGCCCAATTTTATTTTTTCCACCTGTCACGTGTAGCTGTTTATGAAGAATAATGTTTGTGAACATATCCCTGAAACGTTGATATAAATGCAGCATGGTTTTTTGGTGAAAGCTACTCCAGGTTGCTGGGTCGTATGCAGTAAGTACTGTCATTGGTAATCCCACTGACTCCAACCTGCCGATTGCCAAAAAATTGCCTATGTCGGCTGAGCACGTGTGTGTGTGTGTGTGTGTGTGTGTGTGTGTGTGTGTGTGTGTGTGTGTGTGTGTGTGTGTGTGTGTGTGTGTGTGTGTGTGTGTGTGTGTGTGTGTGTGTGTTTTTCATAAAGCATAACACATTCTCTCTGCTAAGTCCCCTGCCCCCACCTCTGTCTCTGTCTCATCCTTGCTCTACCCCCTTCCATGACAGTGCAGCACCCTCCTCCAACATCTCCTCTCTCACTCTCCCCTACCCTCTCCTCTCCTCTCCTCTCCTCTCCTCTCCTCTCCTCTCCTCTCCTCTCTCTGTCTGCGTCTCTGGACGTATCGCGCCAGTGGTTATGTCTGGACAGGCGGTATTCATCTCCGGACCGTGTTTATAGTATGACCGGTAGAAAATGGATTTCAGACATTATTTTGTTTCCATCTTCACTGTTATTCTATGCAGAATCATTTTGACGAGACGGTATGAATCGTAATTCATGCTTCACCACGTCTGCCTTCCCTTCCTCTCACCTCACACAGTCTTCCCTTCCCCACTCCTCCTTGCTCCCCCTCCCTCCTTCTCTCCTTTCCCCTCCACCTCTTCACTCCCCACTCCTCTCTCCCTCTTCCCCTCCTCCTTCTCCCTCCCCCTTTCATATTACCATTAGTGAAGCGATGGTTGGTATTTGCTTGTATTTAATAAAGCTTCTCTGGACATGAACCTATAATTGTTAGTGAAAGGATATTGGACTAGGATTCAATTCCAAATTCAGCCCGTTGGTTGTTGCAGTGCTGCAGTGAGTGGATATCAGGAGGCGGGAGCAATCGGCACATGAAGCTGGCACAGGTGAGGCCGCATCAGCAAAACAGAATCATGGCCAACAGACCAGCACAGCCAGATGAAATGAGACCAACATACCCCATTACCCTTTACTGAAAGGCTAACAGGTGGCCACACAGCCAACTCAGCTGTCAGATATCCAATATCAATGTGAATGACAAACAGTCCAATATCGATATCAATCCAATACACGATGGTTCATATGGTGAGGCAACTGCCGGAAAGTGACTTTCATTTTCCTTCTGAAAAGCAACCCTGTCCACCCCCACCCAAACCTGCTCTGTACACATTATTATATTTCTGAAAAACCTCCCTCAAATTTTTGCATTGTTGCAACAACCAAATTTAATTTTGATTTAACCATAACAACTGGCATTGTAAATACAACTAACTAGTGCAAAATAATTTATATACAAGTAGTGGTATATTCAAAGTACACCACACCCATGCCAAATAAATAAATAAACCCTCCAGTGCACGACATTGCCAGGGCACCTTTTATGCCCTGGCAATGCCAGCGTATAGCACGTGGAGACGGAATTGGGAGGGAGTGGTGCACTTCTGAGGTGAATATGTACAAATGATACTTACTCGCCGTGCAGCATATGGAGATGGATTTGGAGTGAGCGGTGTGCAATAATTGATTTATTTAGTGATTAATTGCGTAATTAAAATAAATAAGTCGTAAAATAATTGATTTCTCAATCAATTGTCTACGAGCATACCTAAACCACCACTATTTCTTCCGAACGTGTTACTGAAAATTAAGTGATTAATCGAAAAATGAATAATTAATCGATTAATGGAATCATCAATAAATCAAAAATACCCTTGATCGACAAATCACTTGTTCACTGTCGTGTCCAAATATCAGTTTCCTCGCTCAAAAGGTGCCCAATACATTGTTACGAATTCGCGCCCACGAGCGTGCGAACGACCGCTTTTCACCAATAGTAGCCGCTCGCCCACCAGATGGACAATTCAGTCGTGACCTTCCGGAACAACGCCAGAACCCTGTCACGCGTGGATCTTCAACCCCACCACGGCCTAGCCAATTTTCTACCCGCGCAAAATAGGGTCAATCGCCGACTATCGATATACCTAAGTACCTGCGCGGGTAGCCTACCGGGAGACCGTACCTCGGCGCAGGTCGGCTTGGACACGAACCGCTCAAGCGGTCAGTTCCATTCTGCAGTGATAACCGAGCGGGTATTATCACCTGACCTCGCCGGATCCGATTCTATTTAATGGGTATTTAAAACCCAACTAGCATTCCGAGATGCAATATGGCGTTTTAATGGGGGAAAAAAGATACGACGAACAGGTTACATTTAGACCAGCACATTTATTATACACCTATGTACAGCCATGCAATCAATGCAGGTATTCAAGAACACGTATACAGGCAAACAATCATGCACGGGACGGGGACAAAGACACGAGCAAGGTGAAAGCACTACGACCGTCTATCAGCAATTATGTAGTCACTTAACAGTTTTTACTTACAGGACACGGTGCCACCAACATTCATTCAAAAGAAAGGAAAAGGCCACCCTCAAAGACGAGGGTGCCAGACAGGGTCCATAGACCTTATGGCGTGGAGCCTGGTTGACCAAACGGACCCCACGAGACCGTTGCAGGTTACCTGCACCCTCGTGGTGCGATGGTGGGCGAGCTCTCTCCGGCGCTCTCCTCCCGGGTGCGCAGGCTGCGCGGCAGAGCTGCAAAGCGGCTCCTCCCGTCCGCATCCTTCGTGCCTCGACCCGGACCACCGTGCACCACACACACAACTTTGCGCGCCCAAGAAGGCACCACCTCGACGACGACGAAACCACCAATGCACACGAAGAAGACCACCAGTGAACCACCACGAAGACAACAAAAATAAAAAGCCCAAAAAAGCCCCCAACTGGTGTCCTGCGCGCCCTTATATCCCTCAGTTCCAATGCCTCGCTCCTCCCCGTTTATCGCTCCGCCTCCCTTCCAGCTCCTGCGGGAAGCTTCCAGAAAAAGGGGCGTGCACTCTCGCCCCCCTCCCCGCGTGCCTCGCGGGGGCCGAGAGAATCATTCTTGGCACAGGTCCAGGGAGATTCATTCCCCCAAAATCAGGCCCCTCCATCACATGACCTTTGACCCGCATCGCACTTCCCCCACACCAATGCGTGGGAAAACAGGCAGGAAAATCCACGCGCCACCGATAGAGTGTTGTGGTTTGGTTTGTGGAGAAGGGGATCGGCAGTTGGCGTAGCGGGGAAGGTGGTTAGGTGATGGGCATAATTGTGGTTGGCATTTGTTGTGATGCGGTTGATGAGAGTGATGTTGGTGGTTGGTCCAAAATAACGATAGTAAAGAAAAACAGCTATCTCAAAGGACCACAGCCCTGTTACACGAATAAATCCCATTAAACAACGGTGGGGAAATCTAACTGAACACAGACTTATCAATCTAACTGAACTATGGACCTTTATGGTGTTCTGCGAATTTCCACAGCCGTAACAATATTGTTACGAATCTAGAACCCATCGCACACAACAGACAGAGTCCTTATAGATCAGTTATATCGGTAAGTATGTGTTTCTAGTTAGGGTCCCATCGCTTGTTTAATGGGTAATTAAGTATACGTGCGCTGCGAAGTTGTTTTATAGTCAGGTCTATAAATCCTTAGATATGACAAACCAAGCACCCTGCCACTGAACCAGAGCTTTACAGCGCGTTCCCGTTCACAACTCCTCCACTGAACTAACGTGTTCCCATTCACGGCTCCTCCACTGAACTAGCGCTTTACCAGGCTCCCCTTGCTGTCCAATCAGGAGCGAACAGCGCGTCAACACACCTGATCCCTGTCCAACCAAGCGCGGAGAGAGCATCCGACACCGAGGCTCTGCACTGCTCAGGGAGTGGATAAAAAGACCAGGCTCCCTTTGGAGGGGGGTTCAGGTTCGTGTTCATGTTCGTGTTGGCGTCAGAGTCTGGTTGTGTGTCAGAGCCTGAGGAGAATCATTTGCTTCGCCTGCCTCGCCGCCTCCTCGCTTGTTTTTGCTGATCGTGCTGGCATCTTATGCTCCACTCCTGGTGCCTTCGTCCCTGATGCCACATGAAAGTTGCGGGTTTGAGTCCTGCTACTGAGCCAGATCGTCGAAGACCGCATGAGTCGGACAGGTCCAAGCACAGGCTCTGGTCTCCAGCTCACCTTTCTTCGAGCTAGAAGCCTTCAATAAAGACCCGACGGGGTCCATTTCTTTGGGTGTGTGTCGGTGTGTGGGCCCGTCTCTTAAGTAGAACTGTTAAGTGCTTTTGCTCTCTGTATATTGCCTGCCTGATATTCGGATAACTCTGCCCTTACGTGCTTCCCGCTATTGTAATAAATTTCCCAATTGTTGAATGTCCCAGCTCGTTCCCTGTCATTTCTTTTATTGGCTTAGCACGGTGTGTACTGAGAAATAGCGAGGCAGTAAATTGTTCATTTGGACCGACGGGCCTCGGTAACCATCCGCTCGGGTTACACATGGTTCGAGCACGGTAACGGCTCGTTCCGCTCGAGGTCTGTCGAGGGTGTGAATTCCCCGTTTGCTCTGCCGTGTGGGTACTTCGGTATATTGAAGTTTGGCAATTAACCCTACCCCACGCGGTCGAATTATTGGCGATTCATGGTCCTGTAAGGGACCAGTGCCTTTCGGACTTATCCGAGGGTCACGACCTAAATTCCGGTGTGTTCAGTCGAGCCGACTCTACTGCTCCCTCGAGCGGTCGTGCTCGCCACCGATACCCGGCCCCACAACAATATTGCCCAGATGAGAAAGAAAATAAATCGATAATAATAAACTAATTAACCAATTGATTAATAAAAAACAAAAAATACAATTTTTGCGAAAGCACATCTTCGTTTTTGTCCCCAAATTTTGGCTTCCCAGCTCAAAGGATGGTTGAGATATTGCCCGGACAAACAAAGAAGAAAACAAACAAGTTGTGGTACATTCAAAGTACACCACCCCCTTGCCAAATAAATAAATAACAAATCCTCCAGCATGTGCCATCGCCGGGGCACCTTCGGCGCCCAGCAATGCCGCCTTGCAGCACATGGAATCGGACTTGGGAGGGTGCGGTATACAATAATTGATTGATTAATTGCATAATTAAAATAAATAAATAATAATCGTAAAATAATTAATTTCTCAATCAAATGCCGAATAGCACCCCGAAACCACCAGTTTAATCCGAATCTGAAACCTTTTGAGAATTAATAATTAATCAATTAATTCATCAATAAATCAAAAACACTCTTTATAGCCAAATCACTTGGTCACCGTCATGTCCAAATATCAGCTTCGTAGCCTAAAATATGCCTGAGATATTGCCAGGATGAGAAATAAAATAAATAAGTAATTAATAAATCAATAACAATGTAGTAATTAATCAATTGATTATTCCAAAAAAAAACATTAAAAAATTTTTTTTGCCAAAGCATATCTTCACTTTTGTCCCCAAATTTCATCTTCTTAGCTCAATGGATAGCTGAGATATCACCCAGACAAACAAACAAGAAAACAAGCAGTCATAGTCTGGTACTTACGAAATCAACTTGACCTCTCACCTTGTCTAATAAAAGCTGTCTCTAGAGAAGGTAGCGATGCAAACCAGAAGTTTCTACGATGACTCTGTACCAAACCATCAAAAATCGTAACGTCGACCGAAGCAAAAATCTTCATTTCTCGACGCAATTATTTAATATTATTTTATCAAAGTCACAAAACCGTAATATTCGGCCATCCACCAACAATCTTTACATAATCCGACGGCTTAGCGAGTCAGGCATGCGATGATAACCTTTATTGGGATAAAAAATGACTTTTAAACACCATCTTTATCAAAAACACCGTCAGCGCGCACACGAAAAACCTTTACGTGACTCAACGACGCCTCTGCTCGAGCGCGCTGCACCACGTGACGACCTGTGATGCGGCGAGTGAAATATTTTTTATACAATTTTAAAACGTCTCCAAAACATCAGATTTTTACCAGAATTTCGACAACCGAGTTTTAAGCGTCCTAAGCGATCGCAAAAACCGAAGACAAAATTAAAATCGAAGTTAAAACGAACTAGTAACGTCGATCGAAGCAAAAATACTCCATTTCTCCACATGAATTTACGGAATTATGTTTGACCTCACTGTGACCTTGACTTTTGACCGATTTTGACCAAAATCTAATCAGCGCTAGCCATGACCCTCCTGAATCACGTGGTGTAATTTGACATTGGTAGCTTCTTCTGTTCTCGAGTTATCGTGCCTACAAACAAACAAACAAACAAGCAGTCATAGACTGGTACTTACGAAATTGTCAACTTGACCTCTGACCTTGTCTAATAAAAGCTGTCTCCCGAGAAGGTAGCGACACAAACCAGAAGTTTCTACGATGATTCTGTACTAAACCATCAAAAATCGAATGTTTTGGATGTTTGACCTCACTGTGACCTTGACCTTTGACCGATTTTGACCAAAATCTAATCAGCGCTCGCCATCACCCTCCTGAATCACGTGGTGCAATTTGACATTGGTAGATTCTTCCGTTCTCGGTTTATCGTGCCTACAAACAAACAAACAAACAAACGGAAGTCATCAATATACTTACGAAATCTTTAGATTTCGTAAGTAACAAACAAACAAGCAGTCATAGACTGGTACTTACGAAATCATCAACTTAACCTCTGACCTTGTCTAATAAAAGCTGTCTCCAGAGAAGGTAGCGAGGCAAACCAGAAGTTTCTACGATGATTCTGTACCAAACCATCAAAAATCGAATGTTTTGGATGTTTGACCTCACTATGACCTTGACCTTTAACCGATTTTGACCAAAATCTAATCAGTGCTAGCCATCACCCTCCTGAATCGCCTGGTGTAATTTGACATTGGTAGCTTCTTCTGTTCTCGAGTTATCGTGCCTACAAACAAACAAACAGAAACGGAAGACATCAATATACTTACAAAATCTTTAGATTTCGTAAGTAACAAACAAATGGAGTAAAAACTGAGTACCCCCTTCCTCCAGCGCCTGGCGATGACATCATGCATTGCCTAGATATGGAATTGGAAAGGAGCGATGAACAACAAACAAGAATATACTATACCATCAGAGATGGGGAATCCCCCACCATTGAATGAAAAAGGTCATACATATTCCAGATAATGAGGGAGGTGAATTGGAAACAAGACACCATTTGGTCATCATCTCGAAAAAGTTCCCCAGGGGTGAGGAACGTATTAATCAAAAATAATTGAAATCAGATAAGCGGTTTTCCATTTATTACTAAAAAACATTTTTTTTCAAGATGGCCACCCCAGTCGGCCATCTTGGATCCGGCCATGCCCAAAATCAACAGGGCTCTTCCTTTTCAGGTGGTATATGTGTGACCCAAATTTCAAATCGATATGGCGAACAGTTTATGAGTTATCACACTCAAAGCTATAAATGTTGATGCCCGGACGGACGGACAGCCGGACGGACAGCCGGACGACCTGGGTGACAACAATATCCCCCTTCCGACACGCGGTGGGGGATAAAAACAAAAAGCATGGTTCATGAGGCAGGGAAGCCATGAAGCAGTCGGTCAATCTGTGAAGACCACATACTGATTAATCACGTCCTGTTTGAACGTTAATTCCCCAAGACCCTTAAGACCCCGAGGACCCAAAAGGCCCAGACAACCGAAAAGTCCCCTGTAGACACCAAGGACCCAAAAGACTCCGTGGACCCGAAGGACCCAAAAAGACCCAGATAACCCAAAAGTCCCTGAAGACCCAAAAGTCACCAATGACCCAAGAGATCCAAAAGACCCCTTACACCTTTCAGACAGATTAGACAGCTTAGACCCTTGACCACTTGGACCACCTTATATCACAAATAAATATAATATCACCAACATTTCAAATAAATTTGTAGAAAAGCAATGTTTGTGTTATGATCGGTGTAAATCATGCCAACATCGCAAATGTCTGACATCAATCTCTGCAACGACATGTGGAGAGGCGAACGTAGCGAGCCGATCCACGCTAGTTAGATATAAAATGAAGATGTTCACCTGGAGTAAGCAAAGCTTTGCCACACACATCTCCAAGTGCGTAGATGCCTGAACGGTTTGTATTCTGATACTCATCTGTACATATATGACCAGAAGAATCTAAAGAAATTCCCTGGAGATGACAGTAGGGGAGAGGGGAGGGAGATGGAAAATAGGAAGTTGACTGCATTCAACCTGAATGCTTTCCATACATCACTTTTGGATAAGTTGCTAACAACACTCACCAGTTTGCTCAGGTTCAGGTCATGACAATTGGGTTTTCTTCCAATGGCCCAAACAAGGCAGTCAACATCTGATAGAGTATGGTCAGCTGCATTTTCTCTTGCAATTGTAACCACCAACCGCCCAGCTGAGTTTCGGCTCACACTGCCCACCTGATAAAAATAATATTTAAAAAACGGAAATGAGGCAGCAGAACAGAAAATCATGATTCCAACAAAACTTGCATCAAAATCACAGATGACAAACAGCAGCACAAATCATTGTCCTAACCTTGGAGCGTCTGAGCAATTCCACACCATTGCTCTCAAGTTCCGTAGTACAGTTGCCGCTGATCATTGTGTCAAACTTTCGCAGAACCTGTGCTCAGAACAAGGTGAATATAATGATCTTATTTTGGCAGCATTCCGTACAAAAACATACTGACAACTTCTGTATATGATAAATGCAATCCTTTTCCCAACTCGATCTGAAAATATGTTCGGCACTTGACCAGGTAGAATAGGCCAACATGCTGACAATGTTCCTCTATTTTAATCAACGCTTATAAACAACGATAAAATTTCCATGATGAATTGGAGCGCCTGCCAAAGGTACTTTTCATGAAAAACGAAATCAATTGCATGTTTGCTTCTTTACTGATGAAACTTTTTTGTGCATCCAAAAATCAAGGCTCATGAAAGAGGAAGTTGACAAAGGATGAAAAGGCAACATAAAAATAAATGACAGTGGGGGCCAGAGTTGGATACAACACACAAAATAGTAAGCCAACAACAAAAGAGGAGACAGAGAGGGAAAGGAAAGAAACAGTAATTATTAAAGGTGAGCAAGGTTGGGTTAATGGGGGAAGAAAGGTTTGCAGGTATTAATGAGCTGATGAGGTATGAAAACAGATGGTGGTGCATTGCTTAAGCCCTGGAAGCAAGAGTGTAAATGAACAGTCTCTGGAAGGCAATACCGTAACCAGAAAAACAAAGGAGGAACAAAAGAAGAGAAATGGGCAGCAAGCCTGGATTTTAGGAGTTTAATCAGGAAGGGGTTAGTGGATGAGACTGAGATTTGTCAGGGCATGTTACATTTTTTTTTTATCAGACCAGTCTCGAATCATTTCGAGATCAGCAGAGAGAGATACAGCTGCTGTCTGCCTATCCGAGGGATGGGGTACTGTATAACAGAATAGGGAGACATCTGCATCAAGAAAGAGAGGGTTTTCCAGAGCATCGAGAGGTCATTAAAAATGATGATAAACAACACTGGGCAGAAGACACTGCCATGGGGAATTCCAGACTCCACTAAGAGAGGGTTTCATTGATGATAGGATGTTGACTGCATGAGTGGAGGAAGTCAGAAATTCAGGAATGAAGGTGGCCTTCTATGCCACAGGCAGAGAGCTTGGCAAGCAAAGCAAGATGCCAGACAGTATTGGATACCTGACATACGTCCAGGGAGACGGTCATAACCAGAAAACGGTCTCTTGTTGGATATTGATGGCATCCAACCATTGCTGAGAAAAGAGCAGAAGCATGTCCAGAGTTGAATGACCAGGACAGAATCCAAACTGATGGTCAGAAAACCATGTTTGAAAACATGAAGGACTTGATATCAGACGCAATTATGGATGGTCCATGACTTGTTTGTAATTGGAAGCAAGCTCACTGACCTATAGTTGGTAGGGTCCAGTTTCTTTACAACATTTTTGTGGATGGGAGTGACGTTTGCATATTTCCATGCAGAGGGTAGGCAGCCGAAGCAGAAGGACAGACTGAATAAGGCAGATAGAGGGTGAGCAAGAACAGCAGAGCAGGGTTTTAAAAGATGGGCACTGATGCCATTTGGGTCTGTCGACGAAGCAGAGTCAAGGCTGGACAGAATTTATCTACCTTCTCAGGTGAGGACACTGAGTCCAGTGGAGTAGTGGCAAGTTTTAAGGGGTTTTTTTCTTTTCTTTTTTGAGATATGAGAAAAGGGATAAATATGAAAGAGGAAAAACAAAGGAGAGTGTAAAGAGAGAATGTGTCGATCCAGACTGCTGAGAACATGACATAACTGAGGCCCAAACAACCAAATCGGTATCGATACAGCAGGACCAAATATAACTAAAAAGACACGGGACCAAATCTAAGATACGAGGAACAGGACAAGGAACAAATGGCAACAATTTGATAAGACAAATCCGATGTGGTAAATCTATGTTTTGGAGAGAATTTCACAGAAAGATTCGAGGACCGTCTGCACTCACAAAGGTTACGCAACTAGAAGACAATTTCTATATGTTGTGCGAGATCAAGATTAGACATGGCGTTTGTAAGCAACAATATGGACAAACTGCAGCCTTAGTCAACAAAATATAGTTCCATACCTCATCATATCGAATGACCAGAGATGTTTTACAACTTAGGTGGCTGAATATGCCAGCAAGTTCAACGGCAATGTAACCAGCTCCCACAACAACAGCCCGACTGCAACATAACAAGAAAGACATTACTTTATGTTGATTATCCCTTTCTGTTTATGCAGGAAATTCTGTTAACAGTAATATTTTTAGGTATCAGAAATATAACAAAGATGGCCTCATGAAGGAGGGTTCAATCACACCATTTCTTCCAAGGGTTCAAGCAAGCAGTGAACAACCATCTCATGTTCATCTGTTATCCATCCTCCATCCACACATGCAATATTTTCTGTAGTCTCCAGTCTAACCCCAACTCTCTTCCTTGCATATAACTGACTGATTGTGTCTGTTTCTCTGTCTCATCTTTTCCTGTTCATTCAACCCCCTGCTTGTGTCCAACTGCAGCATCAATTTCCCACTATCAATTGGATGCCTTTTTACCCTCTTTCACCTTGCTCTTCCATGAACCAATATGTTGTATGCAGAACAAGATTGAACAAGAAAAAAAAACAGAGATTGCAGACCCTTGCCAGGACTTGTTTTGTGTGGTGTATTTTGTGTGGCGTTTGTGTAATGGTGTGTTATGTAATTAATGAGACATAATTAGAACCGACACTTTATAACTGCTGGCAGTGATGACCGGGTACCAAGCCATCTCGCTTTGATGCAACCCCGCTTTGATTAGACACCCGACCCTGACCCATGACGTTTTTTATTATTATTAAATTGAATTTAGAATGGGATTAAAATTAATTCACTTCAAATCAAAATGGAACACCAAATGGGTACAGTCCTGCATTGGAGTCATCAGAAGAAACCCAAACAAGCAAAAAGCAACGTCATCAGGAGGAACCTGGATAGGATTGTCATTTCAGCTGCGACTCCTCTACCCTCAAACCAATCCAGGCACAGCCAAGTGAACCAAATAATAAAAATTAAAAAGCATTTCATCCATTGGGACCATACTCTGTGCAGAGCGTTGGTGCTGCCTTAGAAGTCTCCTTGGCTATTGGACACAATCCTGGACAGGTCGCCACTCCGTCACAGGATATCAGCATGTTGGCACTCATTTTGCCGACCTCAGAAGGATGACAAGCAGAGTCAACCCCACCTGGTATTAATTCAACAGCAGAGTGGGATTTCAACTCAGGATCCTCAGATCCCAAGCCCTCCACCTTAAACATTAAGGCAACACCAGGCACATGTATATATATATATATATATATATATATATATATATATATATATATATATATATATATATATATATATATATATATATATATATATATATATATATATATATATATATATATACATATACATATACATATACATATACATATACATATACATATACATATACATATACATATACATATACATATACATATATAGTATGCCAGCCTGGTGTTGGCGCAGTGGTTAGGGCAGCAGCTTGGGATCCAAAGGTCCTGAGTTCAAGCCCCGTTGGGCTACTGAATTAATACACCAGGGGGTTGACTTAGCCTGTCATCCTTCCGAGGTCGGCGAAATGAGTACCAGTATACTGGGCCGGTGTATACCCCGGTTAAAATAGGTGTACCATATCCCTGTG
This sequence comes from Eptatretus burgeri, assembly GCF_056783735.1. NCBI lineage: Eukaryota > Metazoa > Chordata > Myxini > Myxiniformes > Myxinidae > Eptatretus > Eptatretus burgeri. Next base: position 2,835,444 of record NC_140962.1, on the reverse strand, counting down.
TCGTAAGAGGCGACCAGGGTTGCGTCAGGAAGGGCATCCAGCGTAAAACATGTGCCAAATCACTATGCGGATCATACGGATGATCCGCTGTGGCGACCCCTATCGGGAGCAGCCGAAAGAAGAAGAAGAGATATATATATATATATATATATATATATATATATATATATATATATATATATATATATATATATATATATATATATATATATATATATATATATATATATATATATAGTATGCCATCATGTGCATTATAAATTGAACAAATCACTGGATTATGTTGTATAATTATAATTTACTCTGTATAACACACTGTGAATAGGACATATTACAGTATAATTGTCAACTCTTCCATAAAACTTAAATGATTATCAAATTAAACTTTAAAAACGTGTGTAAACTTTTTCACTAAAACATAAAAATAAATTTTTTATAAACTATAATATGTGGTTTCTTTGCTATTGATTGATGAAAAACACGACATCAGGGCCATTTTTAATTATAGTAAACTTAATTTAGTGCTTGCATTTTAAATTGGAAATTAAGGGGTTGAAGACCCAGAATTCAGCTTGAGAACAAGCATGTTTGGATTCAGCATGTTCAAATTAGGTTAAAAATGTTCAATTCCAACTTTTAACACAAAATGCCTCGAGAAGTTTCTGTTGCCTTCTTTTTGCAAAATCCGACGGGCATATTAGTTTAACGTCAGGCTTGGCCAGCAGGGTCGTAAAAGACGACAAAGAAGAAGAAGGAGAAGGAGAAGACAAAGAAGAAGGACGACGACGAAGAAGACGAAGAATACGAAGAAGAATACGAAGAACAAGACGAAGACCAAGAAGACAAAGAAGAAGACGAAGATGAAGAAGACGAAGAGGAAGACGAAGAAGAGAAGTTTACACCAAATCTGTGGCTCATGTCACATAAATAAACCACTTTTTCTTTTTCTTCAAAATAACAGAGCATGCACGTCTGTGACTTCGTTTCAGACTGTGACCATAAAACTTGCAGACAGAAAGTAGAAGTGTTTACTTGGAAAACGAGAGAGAAGAAAAAAAAAACCTTAAATGACTATTTCTTACCACTAGTGATTTGCACGTTGCTGTTTAATACCTTCTGCCATCTTGCTCTTTCATGAGCCTCGATATTGTATCCAAAAATGTCACCTTCAAGTCTGTAATGAATACGTATTCCATATTGAATACGTATTCTAGTCTGGGTTCAATTATCAGCCTGACTATAAGCCTGAGAGATTGGTGTTTCAGAGACAGGGTGTTGCATCGCAAGGTGAGCCACCTCTCGGATCGACGTCAATTCCAACTTTTAACACAAAATGCCTCAAGAAGTTTCTGTTGCCTTCTTTTTGCAAAATCCGACGGGCATATTAGTTTAACGTCAGGCTTGGCCAGCAGGGTCGTAAAAGACGACGAAGAAGAAGAAGGAGAAGAAGGAGAAGACAAAGAAGAAGGACGACGACGAAGAAGACGAAGAATACGAAGAAGAATACGAAGAACAAGACGAAGACCAAGAAGACAAAGAAGAAGACGAAGATGAAGAAGACGAAGAGGAAGACGAAGAAGAGAAGTTTACACCAAATCTGTGGCTCATGTCTTTGCAGATAAAACTTGCAGACAGAAAGTAGAAGTGTTTACTTGGAAAACGAGAGAGAAGAAAAAAAAAACCTTAAATGACTATTTCTTACCACTAGTGATTTGCACGTTGCTGTTTAATACCTTCTGCCATCTTGCTCTTTCATGAGCCTCGATATTGTATCCAAAAATGTCACCTTCAAGTCTGTAATGAATACGTATTCCATGCAACTTCCAAATCATTTCATGGCCGCATGTCATGTGACAGAGCCACCAGTTGCAATATCAGTCAGCTCGTTACTTTTAGCCAGATAGGTACACCTCTATCCTTTCCTTGCAGACATTTTTATACCTGGGCAGATCTTCCAAGTTGAAGAATCCATCACTTGTGATGCCAAACTCAGCACCTGAATTAAAGGTAAAAACAGAGAAACTTGGTCAGGAAGAGAGACAGAGTGTGAACCATCAATGGATATAAAGTTTACCTCTGTCTGTCTCTTTCATACAAATTAAACTTATCTCCCTCATTTGTAAACTTAATTCATCACACGTACTCTGAATTAAGGGAAGTTCAACAAGTCAGTGCAGAGGTAGCACACTAGCTTTGAGCCTTCTAGTCTGGGTTCAATTATCAGCCTGACTATAAGCCTGAGAGATTGGTGTTTCAGAGACAGGGTGTTGCATCGCAAGGTGAGCCACCTCTCGGATCGACGTTAAGCTGGTGAGGGGAGTCATTACCAGCACCCTCGTTAAATTCCAAATTCCAAAGAAAGATGGGCCAACTCACTTTCCCTGGCAGACCCCACAAGGCGGCATTCATTGGGCACATTAAAGTAGTCGTAGTAGAGTCAAGATTAAGGGAACATGTAATGTAATTAATCCTATATGCAGATCTATTGAAAATACATTCCTGAAATGGATCAGAAAGATAAGTGGACCAAACAGGAGGCAACTCTATGATGTCTCCACTGCTACTTCAATAATCACCCCAAATATTCCCACATTATTGTGGGGTCAGCTGAGGAATGTTTTTCGCTCGAGTCTTTCATGAACCAGCTCGCCAGGTCTGACATTCAACTGAAGGTGGCAGAAATTTGTCCAAAGTACAGGTAACACATCATGCGTACAGAAAAAAAAGTCTGGAGAAGTCAACCATACTGGGTATGGCGGAGGGAAGAAGAGGAAGAGGGAGACAATATTTTGTGGATAGATGAGGTAAAGGCAGCAACCAAACGGTCTCTGCCAAAGCTTTCAGAAGCAGCGCAGGGAGGGATGTTTGGAGAAATACGATTATGAATGTCACTTGAAGTCGGCCATGACTTGGCAGAACTAGATAAGTAACTAGATAACAGGCAATAACTTGCTTACTCTTGGTGAACACCACCATGAGATCCTTAATGTCAACCTATGAGCAGTACTGACAGAGTGGACCTCTGGATTAATGTCCTTCCGATGGACGACACACGTTGATAGATACATAATCACAAATGCAAAATACAGAGGTGACAGTTTCGTTTATAGCTTGTTCAAGATTTGAAGCCGATCTAACCAGCTCAAAGACAGATGCACACACCTCCAAATTATCCTGTTAGCCCAAACTGTACGATGATCGTCAAAAAAAAGGAGAAAAGCAAAGCATATTCCTCAAGTGTGATAAAAACCTGAAGACTTGTATTGCAAAGAGCTTGTCCAAATGACTCGTGCTCATGTTGAGCATCATATCAGCCAATAGTCAAGTGTAGCTGACATCAGCTCCAAAGTTTCCATCCTCCATGCAGTACAATTTATCAGGAGTGAGCTAGCTGGTAGGAAGTGAAAGACTCATACATTGTCAAATGCTATTGAAAGGGTGGCTTCTCTTTACCAGGCAACAAACCAAAATACGATACTTCTGAGTCTGTAGACTTGAACTCGACGGATATTGCTAATAATGATACAATGAGGCAACTTTTAAAGATGGCAGCATTAAAGGGCAGCACAACGAGGCAGGGTTCAGTCAGTAACAGCATTTCATTGTCCACAGCTTGAGCATGAATTTAATCTGGGTGGGACTCGTGTCCTGGATCCCACTCTCAACAAACATCGGAGACTGGTTCTCAAGGCGTAGTCGCAGTGGTATAACTGAATAAACAATTAACTTACCTGTACAATACACCTCCAATACAAGCTGCAATAACAGGATTACGGCAGGTAAGAATTATGGGAAAACAGGCAAAAAGTGCTGCATCAATTATACACCTCAAAGTGCCACGAGATACGTCACTACTTCACCAGACACGAGCGGGGACCTGCGGAACATCTGCACAATGTAAAACGTGACTTCCAAGTCCTCAGCTCCCCCCACCCTATCATAAACCCCAAGTTATCAACCTGACTTGTGATCTGGCCCTTCTCTTGCAAACTGCATCCACATCACAAGTTTGCCTGGTTACATTCCCTTACTTTCTCCTGAGTGGATGACCCAACCAACACCCTATACAGGAGAAGCAGTCTAACTACCATTTTGTAAATCTTTCTCCTCAACCCAACTGTGAATCATTTGGTCATAATTTTAATCATATTGAGACACATTGTAGCCTTCATCAATGGTCCAGCATAAAGACTGTCTGGCTATTGAGCATGGATAATCAGAAAAAAATGGAAGGGAAGACTGAAAACACTTAAACACAGCAATTTAGTTTAGAAAACACCAAAAGATTGTAAAAGCTGAGATCGAGAGGTCATCGTGTCAGATGATGTCATTTCATTCTTCTCAAATGTTCCAATTGATTGGGAGGTCAAAATCATGGGTGATTAGTTAAAGGAGTCGAGTGATTGGATGCTAGAATAATTAGTCAAAACCAGATGGCCTTCATGTATAACAGAAGACAAGATCAATAGATCTTTGTCAGAGCTATGGGATCTTCGTAATCCACAGTTTAGCAAAATTGGTCACGGAGGAAATGGAACATAACACTTTCATGACTGGTGAGGATTGGCTGCTGCAATAATGCAACTGATACGTTGATAACACATTTTCCATTGAATACCAGGATGAGGTTGACATGCCTGGTGTTAGCTTAATGGTTTGGGTGGTGGGCTTGGGATCCGTGGATCCCAAGTTCAAATCCCCCTCGGCTGTTGAATTAATACCAGGTGGGGTTGACTCTGCCTGTCATCCTTCCGAGGTCGGCAAAATGAGTGCCAGCTTGTTGGTATCCTGTGTCGGAGTGGTGACCTATCCAGGATTGTGCCCAATAGCCAAGAAGACTGCTTAGGCAGCACCAATGCTCTGCACAGAGTATGGTCCCAATGGATGGATGGATGGATGGATGGAGGTTGACCACCTTCATAGGCAACTGGCCCAGATATAAACCAGGATCAGATTCACAAAGCACCTCAAGAAAGGGGAAAGTGGAATTAGGCTTTTTGGGTGTGCAGATTGGCTGAAAAGCAAGTAGCTCTTTGAAGACTTCTGTGCAGGAAACCGACGCACAACAAATTGTTCGATTACAATTAGTGCAGCCATCCCATTAGGAAGAAACGCAGTGTTGGGGATACAAATGGTGTTACTTACCAGGAATGTCACTCACAAAGAATGCGAGCTATTTTGATAGAAAATGGGTACGACTGAAACTTGCTCCCTGGCTTTGAAAAACCATGAGAGCACAAGGGAGTGGAGATGATTGGATGGTATGTACTTCAATCCTCTCAGCAAGAAATGGCACAATTCGAAGTTGAGGAATTATTGCAAAACATTCATGGCATCATTACCAAACTAAGATATCCTTGGTGACAATCTGTGGTGTTATATTGCAACACGTGCGAGGACTGCGGCGAGGCCGATATTTGGGAAGATTGGGAGAAATATAAAATAATAATTAGAAGAGTTAGATGATTCGATAATAATAATTCTAATTAATAATAATTAGACTATGCTCGTACGGAATGAGCCGCTAGCGTACTCGAACCGTGGGCGACCCAAGCGGATTGTCACCGAGCTTCCGTCGGTCCAAATGTCCCTTTACAGCAGCAACAGCCTGGCTAATTGTCCAACACGCACCGTGTTAAACCAATAAAAGAAACACAAAAACGAACCAATACATTTCACACATGGGTTGATTTATAATGGGGAAGGGGGAGCACGCAAGAAGCAGAGTTATCCGACGAAAGATGCACGTATGTACAGCAAGGCACTTAACAATTCATTACTTCCGAGAGGAGACTGGCGACACACACACACACACACACACACACACACACACACACACACACACACACACACACACACACACACACACACACACACACACACACACACACACGAAAAGAAAAGGTGGCCACAGCCTTTATTGAGGCCTCCAGCTCGGAGGGAAAGGCGAGCTGAAGACCAGAGCCTGCCGCGGACCTGTCCACCTCATGTGGTCTTCGAGCAGATTCGAACCAGGCACCAGCAAGCTGCGATCAGCCACCTCAGCTCCGCTCGGCGCTCGTCCTGGCAACCAAACCTCTCCTCTGTATCCTTCCGAGAGACGGCGCACACCCCTTCCTGTTATTGTCGGCTGCAGGATCTCCCAATCTCTCCCTTGGTGTTGTCGGCAGGGACGCGGCGCGTAACCCACACGGTTCTGGTGGGGGATGGTGTCTCTCCAGCTCTCTCGTGTCGTCTGATCGTGCCGCACCCTTATTCACCGTCTCGGGGGGCAAGGGGGGGAACAGCTCTGCCCTCCCTTACTGGACGGTTTTGGCGCGCAGAATCACTCGTCGCCCTGTCACTGGCCAAAACGAGCGGCAAGTCCGTCGATTGGCCCGGGGGCATGGTGATGTCACGCGGACCGCCTTTCTCACTGTCTTCCTTGAACTCCGCCCACCAAACAGGCAGAGGAACATTATCCTGCGTGGGCTACCACGTACATGCTGACACGCACACAGACAATGGCGTCGGTGTGAGGAAGCGAGGTGAAGGAGTATTGTTGTAGTTGATGGTTTAAAAATAAACGAAAACCCTAACTATTAAAATAACGCACAGCGCATGTACATTTATTCACCCATGAGACGCGGGACGGGGACCCTAACTAACAACACATACTTACCGATATAACCGTTCTATAGGACCTGCATGTTGTGTGCTCATGGCTTCCAGATTCGCAACAATATATCATTAAGTAATCTGGAATTTGTTCAACAAGATTTGTTCAACAACTTCACACTACCCACCTGGTATGTCGGTCTCTGTCGGTATGTCTGGCTGGCCACCGGTGGCAATAACAATGTGGGAGGCCGTATATTGTTGCCCGTTGACCTCCACTGTTGGTTTTGAGCAATCTGAAAAACTGGCACTGCCAGATATGATCTCAATTTTGTCCTGGAAAGTAAAATGTACATTGCAAAATAAAAATCAGCAAATAAGAAAGAAAAGCAATACTATGCAATTAAAAAAAAAAAATTCAACAATTGAGTCATTGCCTTCTCCAGGTTGCGTTGGTAGATTCCGTTGAGGCGCTTTATGTAAGCATCACGCCTCTCCTTGATTTTCCTAAAAGGAAAAAAAATAATAATCTTGAATATTATTTATTAATGGTAGAATCCAATGCAGTCTTTTCCCTGACACTTTAATAATAGAAGCATTTTAACATCGTCACGAGTCAGCATTATAAATCGTATAATTCCTTGTGTTTCGTCGCGATGAATGGCCGTCTTCGAAGCAAGTGGTAGGTAACCAAAGATGAAGGAGTGTCTGAAGAGATTAGAAAGAGGATAAGAAAGAACAACAAATTTGACAAAGAAAGGGTTCGAGAACAAGGGTGCTAATGCTGGCAAGGTACACTGCTCAGGCTGAGTTAAAGCGAGTCAGAACTCGCTCTACCTTCAGGGATGGAAAGGTCACAGTGTCCACGAGGCAGTGTGGGTGGGAGGATAACGTGATGGGGTTTGGAGGATGTAGGGATAGCTCTTGTCCATGAGCTTTGGAGGCAAACACCAAATTGAGACATTCAACCTTGTCTTGAGTGGTGTCCACTGTGGTGCTATTGGAGGTGAGAGGGTATGCAAGGAGAACATAATGACAGATTTAACAAGGCACCGCCAAGACTGAGGAGAGAGACAGGTTGGAGGGTTCATCCTTAAGGCGAACAAGGGTTCATCCTTATTTTTTCTGGGTAACACGAGAATGTACACACTTGTTGAAAGCTTCAGAAAATTACCTAAAGTTGCTCTGGGTCAGGTTAGGCTTCCATTATGAAAGAGGAAACTGCAAGAGCTCGACCAACTACCTGAGTATAGGATTCCACGTACCAGGATCGGGAGAATGACACGACATCTGCAGACAATTTGGGATAGACTTATGCATCATAGAGAAGGTATTTTTGAAGGTATTCCCAGGTACAGTCAATATCAGATGCAGATTGAGATGGAATATCAGGTGTTTTTTTGTCAAAAGGCAGGTTTCAACGTTTGCCAGTCAGTTTGAGCGAGTAACTAGACACTACGACATTACGGTAGTTACCAAACAACAGTCAGGAAAATGTTCACGTGCACAAGAACATGGTCTGAGGCACTGGCTATACTTGCAAAGTTTTCTACCTGTGAAGTCCAAGACCATTTTCATAATGAAGGTGTGGTATTGGCAGTGTAATGTGGAGGTCATCTCTGGTGTCAGTTAGATAGAGTATCTGCTGCAAGTCTTGGAGGTTAGTAGTTCAAACCCTGGCCGAGTTTTCCAAAGACTTAAAAAAAATAAGCTACGTGTTGCTTCCTTGCTTGACGTTCAGCATTTAAAAGGTTGAGGTTGGCATCCATAGGGAGGACATTTCTCCTCTATAAATGCCCAACTAAGTGCGGTGAGAAAGGTGGTGGTGGTGCCAATGTTGTGGGGTCGCTGGCACCCAGTCCTCCATAAGTGATGGCACTTCCCCCAAGCTCAGTGACCTGGTTGTGTCGTGTGTGCGTGCGTGCGTGCGTGTTAGCTCTGCTATGAGCATTAGATCCTAAAAATAAATAAATAAATAAATAGAATGCTGATTTTTCTCCACTTTGTATATAAAAATATAAGATAAAAAGGCTGACCTAAATTTCCTCATGCCTGGTGTTAGCTTAATGGTTCGGGCGTTGGGCTTTGGATCCTCGGGTCCCGAGTTCAAATCCCACTCAGCTGTTGAATTAATACCAGGTGGGGTTAACTCAGCCTGTCATCCTTCCGAGGTCGGCAAAATGAGTGCCAGCATGCTGGTCTACTGTGTCGGAGTGGCGACCCATCCAGGATTGTGCCCAATAGCCAAGGAAACTGCTTAAACAGCACCAACGCTCTGCACAGAGTATGGTCCCAATCTCCTCCTCCAAAGCAGCCAGGTATGAACACACATTTTCTGAAATTCCCATTCATTCCCATTATGCTACCATATCTTGTATAAATCCACTCTACACCCCTCAAAATTACCTGATGGAGGCCTTTGTCTTGAAGTGGACTGAATAGGCTGGTTTTATGTTTTTAAATCTTTGATTTGGATATCTCACAGTGGAGTTCACTTTGCCAACACAGATAAAAAAATTAAAAAAAAAGAGTCATTGGGAAAACTGTGCACTCTACCTTTTTCATCATTTTGACTCACTCTCCAAACATTTGACTCAAAGCATAATCCGAAAACTGCTAATGACTCGTATATGAGGAAATTTTCTGACAAAGAGGGACAGTTTCCATCTTTAAACCTCTCAATTGTGATGGTTTCCACTTCCGCAAATCGACAGCTCCAGCTAAAATGCATCTATTGCACCGGTCGGTTCAACTCGTGTTGCTTCGCTTCAGTTTGGCTCACGTGTAAATGCACAGCTTTCGGCTTTATCAATGCATCTTACTCACCTCCAACTGAAATCCACATTGGAGACAGTGAAACCATAATCCATATGGTTGTGAATGAAATCTGCATGCATTGCAGTGTTATACATCACCTGTGGAAAATAGGAAAGTGTCGCATGAACAAACCACCATCAAAACGGAAGTTGTAAAATTGAACAGCTGTATAATGTCCGACTGAAAAATAAATAAATCTTTCATTCCACATTTAAAGTTTGGTTGAAAAGCACTTAAAGTTTGCATTGGTGCACGTTTGTAATGCAAACGAATGTAATGTAAATGTGTGATCCGCTCTTCAGTAATCACCTGGGCTTGACGTCGATGAATTACCCGACTGCATGGCTAGCTTAAAGACGTACAGAAAAGGCAAACCTACCTTTTTGGGAACGCAGCCAACGTTCACCTATTGAAAAAAAAAATGCATAATCAGTTGCAGGCAAAAGTGAGAGTACGAGGATAGGTATGATTTGGCATTTACAAATAACAAAATAACAATATTTGAAAGTAATTATTTTTGGAAAACTAAAAACACAAACGTGTGGTCAAAAACAATGCTGCAATGCGTATAATAAAACTACGCTTGGTCAGACATCACGGAATAATTCTTATAATGGGACTTAATCTGTTGTCTTACGAAACACAACTAGGTGGTTTAGCTACCCAGCACACCAAAGTACACAATTTGGTGTCTGTCCGTCTGTCTGTCTGTCTGTCTGTCTGTCTGTCTGTCTGTCTGTCTGTCTGTCTGTCTGTCTGTCTGTCTGTCTGTCTGTCTGTCTGTCTGTCTGTCTGTCTGTCTGTCTGTCTGTCTGTCTGTCTGTCTACCTATTCGACCGCGATACATTTGGTCATTACTTATCCAATCTCAACCAAACTTGACAGGAGGACTAAGAGTCAAACGATGGAGGTTGTAGCAACTAAATTTTACGCTCTCCCCAAGGGGTTTTTCTTGCTTGAGTGAAATCCATGTTAAGGTGTATGGATAGCTTGTCGTGTCATTTTTCCAAGGTTGCTCCTAAAAACAAAAATAACTCGAAGGGCAGATGGTGAAGGTGAAGCTCTAAATGGTGAAGAATACTTTAAAAACTCGAGTAGTCGGATCTGGATCTTCACCAAAAGCTTTTCAGATCGTCCTTGTCACACACTGAACCTGTCCACAAAATTTCATTCGGATCAGTCCACAACTTTTTGAGATATCCTGTACACAAACAGACAGGAAGGGGTGAAAACATAACCTCCTTCACCGTCAGTGGTGGAGGAAATAATATCCCTTCTCCCCATGGGTATTTATTTTTAACTTCTTCAACAAACGTCGTGTTAACGTGTATAAATAGTTTATCGTGGTGTTTTGTGGGGCACAACTACCGGATAAAAACATATAATAAACCACAAACACGTACGGCTACCTTTTCAAACATTCGCTAGACCACTGTTTGACACCAAACTGAAAGGGAGGAAACCTGACGTCCATCAAGCATTATATGCTTATCGCGTCCCCCACAGACTAATGGACCTGAGCATAGATCTACTGTAATATATTTCCTCCAGACAGGCCAATAGCATGATGCTTCCTGGTGTTCCTCATATTCCAAAAGGAAGTTCAAGCCACGGAAGATGACGTGCATTACAGTGCCTTCAGAAAGTACTCACACCCCTCGACGATTTTCACATTTTGTTATGCGACAGCCTGAATTTAAAATGGGTTAAATTTTAAAAAAAATGTTGTCACCGATTTACACAAAATACCCCATCATGACAAAGTGAAAACATGTTTCGAGAATTTTTTTACAAATAAATTAAAAATGAAAAGTTGAAATGTTTTTGCGTCAACAAGTATTCAACCCCCTGAATCAATACTTTGTAGAAGCACTTTAGGCAGTGATTACAGCTTCGAGTCTTCTTGAACATGTCTGTATCAGCTTTGCACACCTGGACTTGGGTATGTATGCATGTATGTATATCATATATATATTTACGAATATACACTACATGGCCAAAAGTACATGGACACCTGCTCGTCCAATACCTCATTCCAAAATCATGGCCGTTAATATGGAGTTGGTCCCCCCTTTGCTGCCATAACAGTCTCCACTCTTCTGGGAAGGCTTTCCACGAGATGTTGGAACATTGCTGCGGGGATTTGCTTCCATTCAGCCACAAGAGCATTAGTGAGATCGGGCACTGATGTTGGGCAATTAGGTCTAACTTGCAATCGGCGTTCCAATTCATTCTAAAGGTGTTCGATGGGGTTGAGGTCAGGACTCTATGCAGATCAGTCAAGTTCTTCAACACCGATCTCAACAAACCATTTCTGCGTGGACCTCACTTTGTGCACGGGGGCATTGTCATGCTGAAACAGGAAAGGGTCTTCCCCAAACTGTTGCCACAAAGTTGGAGACACAGAATTGTCGAGAATGTCATTGTATGCTGTCGCGTTAAGATTTCCCTTCACTGGAATGAAGGGGCCTAGCCCAAACCATGAAAAACAGCCCCAGACCATTATTCCTCCTCCACCAAACCTTGCAGTAGGCACTACACATTCGGGCAGGTAGCGGTCTCCTGGCATCCGCCAAACCCAGATTCGTTCATCCGACTGCCAGATGGTGGAGCGTGATTCATCACTCCAGAGAACGCGTTTCCATTGCTCCAGAGTCCATTGGTGGTGAGCTTTACACCACTCCAGACCACGCTTGGCATTGTGCATGATGATCTTCGGCTTGTGTTGGGCTGCTCAGTCATGGAATCCCATTTCATGAAGCTCTTGACGAACAGTGCTTGTGCCGACGTTAAGTCCGTTTGGAACTCGGTAGTGAGTGTAGCGACCGACGACAGACGATTTTTATGCGCTACATGCTTCAGCACTCGATCTGTGAGCTTGTGTCTCCGACCACTTCATGGCGCAGCTGTTATTACTCCTAGACGTTTCCACTTCACAGTAACAGCACTTACAGTTGACCAGGGCAACTCTAGCAGGGAAGAAATTTGATGAACTGACTTGGTGGAAACGTGTCATACTGTGACGGTGCCACCTTGAAAGTCACTGAACTCTTCAGTACGGCCCATTCTACTGCCAATATTTGTCTGCGTAGTTTGCATGGCTGTGTGCTTGATTTTATACACCTGTCAGCAATGGGTGCGGCTGAAATAGCCAAACCCACTAATTAGAAGGGGTGTGCCGGGTGTCCGCATACTTTTGGCCACAGTGTGTGTGTGTGTGTGTGTGTGTGTGTGTGTGTGTGTGTGTGTGTGTGTGTGTGTGTGTGTGTGTGTGTGTGTGTGTGTGTGTGTGTGTGTGTGTGTGTGTGTGTGTGTTAATGCTCCAAAAACTAAAAAAGAAAACTACTGAACCAAATATATCCGAATTATTTCCACATATATGGTAAAAATGGGTAAATGGAGCGGAATGCGGAATGCACACTTCTATACGTTCGAGGGTTTGGGCAAGCACTGAAAATTAACTTCTGTTGGGGGACAGGAGCGTCACACGTGAACACACAGGTCACAAGGGAACCGTTCACACACACACACAAACACACACACACACACACACACACACACACACACACACACACACACACACACACACACACACACACACACACACACACACACACACACATCACAAGGGAATCGTTCACTCACACACACACACACACACGTCACAAGGGAATCGCTCACACACACACACACACACACACACACACACACACACACACACACACACACACACACACACACACACACACACACGGGAATCGCTCACTCACACACACACACGTCACAAGGGAATCGCTCACTCACACACACACACGTCACAAGGGAATCGCTCACTCACACACACACACGTCACAAGGGAATCGCTCACTCACACACACACACACACACGTCACAAGGGAATCGCTCACTCACACACACACACGTCACAAGGGAATCGCTCACTCACACACGTTCCACCAAGCGGTCCACGCTCGACAAGAGCCGTCCTCGCTCCAAGCTCCGCAGCCCGGCGAGCACAGGCTAAGCCTCCTGATCCTCCTCCCAGGACGAGTAAATCGAACGCACGAGCCAGAAGCGGCATCACGGCAACCGGCAAACGTCCCGGACCCCGCGCAGCTTCAATGGGACCTTTCTCAATACGTCATTTCCGGTACACAACCCGCTGAAGCATCCGCACATCCGCGCGGCACTTTATTAATGCTCTCGCGGATTTGATGCGTCCACTAATAACTAATTAATCCCACTCTGCGGGCACCAGGGTCGTCCTCATGTCGACGATGATCGACGTCGATGCCTCTTGGTTTTGTTCGTCGACCGCGTTTCCCGTTCGGGATCTCCACTCGAAAATGACCGCGTGTGTTTCTTTCATATTCGTCACGTGATTGTGGTCACGTGTGGGAATGAGACGCGTCGAATGAGGAATAAATAAATAAAATCAGGAGAAAGATTAAGGATAGTGCAGGATTGTTACTTGGGGATTCAGTACCCATGATGCAGTGCGCGGGCGCCATCTTGGTTGGCTAACTAAACAAGACCTAACTAAACAAGACCTAACTAAACAAGACCTAACTAACAAGGCCAAATAATTATTAGCGTCACCTTCCATTGCAGTCAGTCAGAATTGATGACTGTCAACCCAAACCTGTTTGAAGGAGTGAGAATATTACGGGACCAGGGTCCAGGTTCCAGACCCTGGTGATATCCAGGTTCCAGACCCTGGTGATATCCAGGTTCCAGACCCTGGTGATATCCAGGTTCCAGACCCTGGTGAGGACCAGGTTCCAGACCCTGGTGAGATCCAGGTTCCAGACCCTGGTGAGGTCCAGGTTCAAGACCCTGGTGAGGTCCAGGTTCCAGACCCTGGTGAGATCCAGGTTCCAGACCCTGGTGACGTCCATGTTCCAGACCCCAGTGAGGTCCAGGTTCCAGACCCTGGTGATGTCCAGGTTCCAGACCGTGGTGAGGTCCAGGTTCCAGACCCCGGTGATGTCCAGGTTCCAGACCCTGGTGAGGTCCAGGTTCCAGACCCCGGTGATGTCCAGGTTCCAGACCCTGGTGAGGTCCAGGTTCCAGACCCCGGTGAGGTCCAGGACGATGGCCTAGTTGGGGGGTGGCGATTGGGCAGAACAAATCGAGTAAAATAGAACCCAAATGGCGAGCTCTGGGGGCTATAAATCCTATTATCGGAGCAAAGGGGAAGGAAGAAAAAAATTATTGACAATTAGACTGAACTCTTCAAACTAATAATGGTCATTAAGTATTCCAAACTCATCTTCAGACGTGGACTTCAAGGGGAATATATTGACGGTGAAACGAAGTATTTCCAGTCTCTATCAGGAATCAAAAACAAGAAGAATCCACATTTACTATTTTTATTGATTTATATGTAGCCTGTGGCTGCTTGGCTGCATTAATTCTTTTTCTGGGGGCACACCTGTGCCCCTGTTACCAGTAAGCTGGTACTCATTTTGCCAACCTCAGAAGGATGACAGGCAGAGTCAATCCATCTGGTGATAATTCAATGTGTGACACGAGTTGGAATTGAAGACCCTCAGATCTTAAACCAGCCACCTTAACCATGAAGCCAACACCAGGCTCCACATTCGCAATGGTCATGTTCAACAACATTTAAGTTTTCAGTCATCGTGATTTGGAATAATGTCACTTCTGGTGGAGTTTGTTGTATTCCACTGCAGCGCTCATTGCTTTGGTTAACAATTCCTTCGAGGGTTACCGCTTGCAACAAGGACTCACCGACTCTGGGTGAGCCAGTTTTTAGCTCACCTGGACTTTAGTCAAGTAAGCTTATGTGATCGAGCAGTGTCCGTAGGTGAGTGAGTCCGTCAACACTTCAGTCATTATCACTTGAACCAAACACGATATTGATTAAACTTGGCCACAAGCTTCATTGACAGCGTCAAAAACTGTGCTCATCAAAGGGGATCTACGCGAAGGAGTAGTTGACCGCCCCCAAATAGGTATTTGTTGTCTTCTCCGAAACTGCAGACACAATTTCGAGGAAAGTGGACCATAACCTTCATCACCCATGACGTACCAACGTGTATCAACCGCATCAAAATCGGCCCTCATTAAAGGGGTCTATGGGGTGGAGTTTGACCCTCCCAAAAATAGGTATTTGTTCTCTTCTCCAAAACTACATACACAGCTTTGGTGAAACTTGATCACAACCGTCATCACCCCTGATGTACCAAAGATTATCCATCCATCCATCCATTGGGATCACACTCTGTGCAGAGCTTTGGTGCTGCCGAAGCAGTCTCCTTGGCCATTGGGCACAATCCTGGATGGGTCGCCACACCAACACAGGATACCAGTAAGCTGGCACTCATTTTGCCGACCTCGAAAGGATGGCAGGCTGAGTCAACCCTACCTTGTATTAATTCAACAGCCAAGTAGGGTTTGAGCTTAGGCTCCTTGGATCCCAAGCCCACCACCCTAACCATTAAGCCAACACCAGGCATAAAGTTTATCGACTGCATAAAAATATGTGCTCATCAAGGGGGTATAAATGGGGGGGGGGTGTGACCCCGCCCCAAAAGGTTATTTCCTCTCTTCTCAGAAATGACACACACGACTTCGATGAAACTTGACCACAACCTACATCACCCGGGATGTACCAAAGTTTATTGACTGCCTCAAAATATGCGCACTTTAAAGGGGTCTCGGGGGGGGGGGTTAACCCCCCCGCCCAAAAAAAAACTTCAAGGAAACTTGACCACATCCTTCATCACCCGTGATGTACCAAAGTATCTTCACGGCATCAAAAAATGTGGGGTTTAAGAGGGTGGTCGGGGGTTTGAGTGACAGTTGCTCCGATCGAGGTGAGCTTCAGGACATACGGTCCCATTTCTCTGGTCAGCAATGAAGTGAGAGTCCCATCCAAGGACAGACGATTTCTGAAGTCAGTGTTGGTTTTTCTGACCATGCTGAACACTCTTTCTTCCCCAGCATTTGAATGAAGGAGAACAAGAACCAGTTTTGCCAGCTGCACAACTTCTGCAAATCTTGGTTTGCCACCAGCAAACTCACAGGTTGCAAGATGTCCCCAAATCATGTCTATCCTGTGTGTAACATTGCCATCATCCAGGTTAACAACTGCAGCATTCCATACCTTCCAAGGAATATCCATCTCATTCAAGAGCTGGTATTCTGTGAACGGCTCTTGTAGATAAACTTGATGGGTAGACTGGTAGGATAGGAGGTGGGAATATCTCTTCACAAAAAACAGGACATGCAAAAATGTAAATGACTTTGTAACAAAACTGATAAACCTTTCAAGTTTCAGCATCATTACATGGAAGTTTCTTAATTACCCTCCCCAGTCCTCAGAGGAGAGAGGGTATTGTCCATTTGTGTCCGTTTGTCTGTTTGTCTGTTTGTTACTTGCAAATTCGAACATTTTTCAGGTATATTGGTCCGTCGATTTTGTTTGTCTGTCTATCGCCCACAGGTCGCAGTTTAAAAACAATCTTCACGAAACTCCACCAAGTTGTAGAGGTAGTCTCAACTGAGAAGCCTATTGATTTTGAGGTCAAAGGTCAAAGTTCATCTTGAGGTCGAATTTCTAAAATCGTCATTTTTCATCTGATTGACTTGAAAGTTGAACAGGATTTGCAAAGTGTCTCACTGAATTGGGAAAGCAACTATTTTGAGGTCAAAAGGTCAAAGGTCAAACTTTCCAAATCATCAATTTCAATCTGAAAAATAATCAATTTTCATCCAAATGACCTGAGCTTTGATTAAGATTGTCAATTTTAATCTTAACGAAATGGACAATTTGATGTATCCATGGCAACCTTTGTAGGGGTTGGTGGATTTTGCAAGTATCGTGCGCTGCACGACATCTTTTTCTTGTTTGATTGTTTGTTTGTATGTCACTCGACTACAGGTCAGAATTTTAAACCGATCTTCACCACCTGGTAGCGTTCATCATAAGCAAGGAGCTTATTGTTTTTGAGGTCAAAAGGTTAACATAGGCCAAAGGTCAATAATTTTGTCAATTTTCATCTGATTGACTAGAAATTTTAAAAGGATTTGCATAGCAGGTCACTGAATTCAACCACCAATTATTTGAGGTCAACGTAGGCCAAATAGTCAACATAGGCAGAATTTCTAAAGTTGTCAATTTTCATCCAATTGACTTGAAATTTGAAGAGGAGTTGCGTATTTGTTCATTGAATTCAACCAATTATTTTGAGGTCAACATAGGTCAAAGGTCAACAACATAGGTGAGATTTCTAAAATCCTCATTTTCATCCAATTAATTTGAAATTTGAAGACGATTTCTATTTCAGATCACTGAATTAAACCATCATTTATATTATTTTGGAGGTCAACAATGACCCAAGTTTCAACAAAGGCCAAAGGTGAACAAGTTAAGTAAAGTTTCTAAAATCCCATCGACTTGAAATTTGAAGAGGATTTGCACATCAGGTCACTGAATTCAATGAACAAGTATTTTTGAGGTTAACCAAGGCCAAAAGGTCAACAAAGGCCAAAAAGACAAAATCGGCTGAATTTCTAAAATTGTCATCTGATTGACTTGAAATTTGAAGAGGAGTTGCAAATTTGGTCATTGAATTCAACCACCAATTCTTTTTAAGGTCAAATTTGCTTTATGCATTTCGCCAGTATCATGCTATGCACGACATCTTTCTTGTTTGTTTGTTTGCCTGCAAATAACTTGAGTACGTTTTTTACGGACTCAAGGCTGTTTCGTACGGACTGGCATTGAGGAAGGCTTTAATGGAAGGGTGACGATGCTTTCCTGCCTGGCAGCTCACTATTTACATCGTCGTGGAAATAACTCATGGACTTGAGTTTCACTGGAGTTTAATAAAAGTTCACTGGAGTTCACAGGAATTAAAACCACATTTTAAGCCCTATCTTCAGCGACACATTTCCTCTCTTGACTCAATCAGCTTCGTACCTCATGGCCCATTGCGCGGTTCCATCTTAAGTGGGTTTTCACTCCTTTCAACCATGGGACTACTATCATCGCACCCTTTTTGGTGAGCACCTTATTTCCACGGGCACTGGCCATTTATGACACCCGAGTCACCGAGTGAATCACATTATTTTGTGGATATGACGCCAAATTGGTCCACTGGTGATAAGTCATTTTTGCTTCTTATTGAATGTGTGACAGTATTCCCCCACACTCAGACTTAACAGCTTATGAGACAACTGCTCATACTGGACAAAGTCATCAACCTTTAGAAGTGAGTACAACTGTACAAGTGGATAACTCGATTTTCTATAGCCTCAAATTGAAAAGGCCGGACGGTTTCACCTTCAGATAAGACTTCATTCAACCGTCTGATTCTGCTGAATGAATGCTTTTCACCTGAAGTTTATCTTTTAAACTCAGGCCAACAATAGTTTCACGAGTAACCTTTCAACTGTATTCACTTTATGTACTGATAGAAACGAGCCGAATGCAATAATTTGTCGCTTCCCAGGGAACGACCACAGCACTCGGTTGGTGAATCCAACTAAAAACTGTGGATTCGCCATCCACGAGGAGTTTGGTAAGGAACTGCTGAGCTCTCCCTTCAGATTAGATATCCTGGAATCAGTGGGAAATGTATAAATCCCTTGGTTGTCTGTGGTGAAGGAATTGATGTTCCACTCTTTGTAGTCAAGCGACGTGGTACGTGAGGAAACCTCGGTGTGGAACGTTTGCCTCTCACCCTTTCAAATATTTGAATTTTAAACGTCTCCGCTTCCACTAACGCCCAATACACAGGTTGGTCTTTCTCTCGTCGTCATCAAAACACTCGACTTTCTCATCGACGGCGCCATTATTTCCCAACACAGCCATCCTTTCGGGTTCCTGAACAATCAACAACCTTCGTCGCCAATTTGTTGTGTCCTGGATAAGCAAATATGCCGAGTGTTCCAGTCTTCGACGCTGAGGAAATATGCACACGACTCAGACTGAGGAAAGCCATTGTACAGGCGCACGTTCCACTCCCGAGATGACGTCAATCTCCGAGCATTCCAACATACATTAGGGGTCACGTGGGGAAAGCTAGGTGTCATCTGTGGAAAACCAGGTGGCATGTGAGGAAAGCGAGGTGTCACGTGGGGAAAGCAAGGTGGAACGTGGGGAAAGCGAGGTGGCACGAGAGGAAAGCCAGGTGACATGTGGGGAAAGCGAGGTGACTCGTGAGGAAAGCGAGGTGACACGTGAGGAAAGCGAGGTGACACGTGAGGACAGCCAGGTGGAACGTGGGGAAAGCGAGGTGGCATGTGGGGAAAGCCAGGTGACACGAGGGGAAAGCGAGGTGGCACGTGGGGAAAGGGAGGTGGCTCGTGGGGAAAGCGAGGTGGCATGTGGGGAAAGCCAGGTGACATGTGAGGAAAGCCAGGTGACACGTGGGGAAAGCCAGGTGACATGTGGGGAAAGCCAGGTGGAACGTGGGGAAAGCGAGGTGACACGTGGGGTAAGCCAGGTGGAACGTGGGGAAAGCGAGGTGGAACGTGGGGAAAGCGAGGTGGCACGTGGGGAAAGCCAGGTGACACGTGAGGAAAGCGAGGTGACACGTGGGGAAAGCGAGGTGGCACGTGGGGAAAGCCAGGTGACACGTGAGGAAAGCGAGGTGACACGTGGGGAAAGCGAGGTGGCATGTGGGGAAAGCCAGGTGAAATGTGGGGAAGGCCATGTGACACGTGGGGAAAGCGAGGTGTCAGGTCAGGTATGGGAGCATGTGCCAGAACAGCACGTCGCTGCGTCCACTTTCCGCCGGTACTCCAGGGGCCTCCGTCTGGCCATCCCCCAGGCAGATGCCAGGCCCATCCCCATCTCCTTGAGATGATGGTCAACCTGTTGCAACCATGAGGAACGTGGTCGACCCACTGGCCTCCTCCACTCATGAGACTCCCTCACTGAGAGAATCTGGTGAGCAGGATCAGAGTCAGGAAAACGAGCCACATGTCCATACAGCCGCAACTGACGCTCACGGACTATGCAGGTAACAAATCTCATCCGAGTCTCTCTCAGCAACCGCTCGTTGGACACAAAATCCGACCAGCGATAGCCAAGGATTCTCCGAAGAGACCTGGTACCAAAGGAATTTAGTCTCCGTCTCAGATCCTTGGTCAGAGTCCAAGTCTCGCACCCATAGAGCAAGACTGGAAGTACCAAGGACCTGAAGACTCGGACTTTCGTCCTCCCGCACAGGTACCGGCAGCGCCACACCCCATGATCCAGTGAGTCCATGACTCCCCAGGCCCGACCCAGACGTCTATTGACCTCTGACTCGCAGCCAGCAGAGACATGAATATCACTGCCAAGGTAAGTGAATCTCTCCACGACCTCAACATCCTCACCACAAACAGACACAGACAGGACAGCAGCATCCAAGATGTCACCGAAAGCCTGGATCTTAGTTTTGACCCAAGAAACCCGTAATCCCAACGGCTCCGACTCCTCATTCAGCACCTCGAGGGCCCCCAAGAGGATGTCTAAAGTCTCCGCAAAGATGACTGCATCATCTGCAAAAAAGCGAGGTGGAACGTGGAGAAAGCGAGGTGGAACGTGGGGAAAGCCAGGAGGAACGTGGGGAAAGCAAGGTGTCACGTGGGGAAAGCTTGGTGACACGTGAGGAATGCCAGATGGATGGTACGTGGGGAATGCCATAGCAAGCACGTGGGTTCGGGATTCGAACCAATGCTAGACAGCTTCATGTGCGTCCCTTTTAGGCCACCCTGCCCACCTCGTACCGTGTACAGCACAGTGAATTTAAATCCCTGAGACTGTAAAACACAATAAGATGACTCCTCTGTATTAAAAGTGCCACTTTGTGTTGAAATTTGCAAAACCACCTTTATATTCACTTATATATTTAATAAATACCAGTCAACGTGCAACGAACTCAGTTTGTATGTGAAAACAGGAAAACAGCTTCAAACATATTAAACTATAATTAAGTCCGGTGTTGTTTTAATTAAGTCCGGTGTTGTTTTAATTAAGTCCGGTTTTGTTTTAATTAAGTCCGGTTTTATTGTAATTAAGTCCGGTTTTGTCTTAATTTAGTCCGGTTTTGTTTTAATTAAGTCCGTTTTGTAAAAATTAAGTCCGATTTTGTTTTGATTAAGTCCGGTTTTGTTGTAATTAAGTCCGGTTTTGTTGTATCTAAGTCCGGTTTTGTTTTAATTAAGTCCGGTTTTGTTGTAATTAAGTCCGGTTTCGTTTTAATTAAGTCCGGTTCCGTTTTAATTAAGTCTGGTTTTGTTGTAATTAAGTTCGGTTTTGTTTTAATTAAGTCCTGTTCCGTTTTAATTAAGTCCGGTTTTGTTGTAATTAAGTCCGGTTCCGTTTTAATTAAGTCCGGTTTTGTTGTAATTAAGTCTGGTTTCGTTTTAATTAAGTCTGGTTTTGTTGTAATGAAGTCCGGTTTTGTTTTAATTAAGTCCGGTTTTGTTTTAATTAAGTCCGGTTTTGTTTTAATTAAGTCTGGTTTTGTTGTAATTAAGTCCAGTTTTGTTTTAATTAAGACCAGTTTTGTTTTAATTAAGTCTGGTTTTGTTTTAATTCAGTCCGGTTTTGTTTTAATTCAGTCCGGTTTTGTTTTCATTAAGTCCGGTTTTGTTTTAATTAAGTCCGGTTCCATTTTATTTAAGTCCTGTTTCGTTTTAATTAAGTCTGGTTTTGTTTTAGTTAAGTCCGGTTCCGTTTTAATTAAGTCCGGTTTTGTTTTAATTAAGTCCGGTTCCGTTTTAATTAAGTCCGTTTTTGTTTTAATTAAGTCTGGTTTTGTTCTAATTAAGTCCGATTTTGTTCTAATTAAGTCCGGTTCCGTTTTAATTAAGTCCGGTTTTGTTCTAATTAAGTCCGGTTTTGTTTTAATTAAGTCCAGTTTCGTTTTAATTAAGTACGGTTTTGTTGTAATTAAGTCCGGATTCGTTTTAATTAAGTCCGGTTTTGTTTTAATTAAGTCCGGTTCCGTTTTAATTAAGTCCGGTTTTGTTTTAATCAAGTTCGGTTTTGTTTTAATTAACTCCGGTTCCATTTTAATTAAGTCCTGTTTCGTTTTAATTAAGTCCGGTGTTGTTTTAATTAAGTCCGGTTCCGTTTTAATTAAGTCCGGTTTTGTTGTAATTAAGTTCGGTTTTGTTTTAATTAAGTCCTGTTCCGTTTTAATTAAGTCCGGTTTTGTTGTAATTAAGTCCGGTTCCGTTTTAATTAAGTCCGGTTTTGTTGTAATTAAGTATGGTTTCGTTTTAATTAAGTCTGGTTTTGTTGTAATGAAGTCCGGTTTTGTTTTAATTAAGTCCGGTTTTGTTTTAATTAAGTCCGGTTTTGTTTTAATTAAGTCCGGTTCCGTTTTAATTAAGTCCGGTTTTGTTGTAATTAAGTCCAGTTTTGTTTTAATTAAGACCAGTTTAGTTTTAATTAAGTCTGGTTTTGTTTTAATTCAGTCCGGTTTTGTTTTAATTCAGTCCGGTTTTGTTTTAATTAAGTCCGGTTTTGTTTTAATTAAGTCCGGTTCCATTTTATTTAAGTCCTGTTTCGTTTTAATTAAGTCCGGTTTTGTTTTAATTAAGTCCGGTTCCGTTTTAATCAAGTCCAGTTCCGTTTTAATGAAGTACGGTTTTGTTTTAATTAAGTCCGGTTTCGTTTTAATTAAGTCCGGTTTCGTTCTAATTAAGTCCGGTTTTGTTTTATTAAATTCAGTTTCGTTTTAATTAAGTCTGGTTTTGTTCTAATTAAGTCCGATTTTGTTCTAATTAAGTCCGGTTCCGTTTTAATTTAGTCCGGTTCCGTTTTAATTAAGTCCTGTTTCGTTTTAATTAAGTCCGGTGTTGTTTTAATTAAGTCCGGTTCCATTTTAATTAAGTCCGGTTTTGTTGTAATTAAGTCTGGTTTCGTTTTAATTAAGTCTGGTTTTGTTGTAATGAAGTCCGGTTTTGTTTTAATTAAGTCCGGTTTTGTTTTAATTAAGTCCGGTTTTGTTTTAATTAAGTCTGGTTTTGTTGTAATTAAGTCCAGTTTTGTTTTAATTAAGACCAGTTTTGTTTTAATTAAGTCTGGTTTTGTTTTAATTCAGTCCGGTTTTGTTTTAATTCAGTCCGGTTTTGTTTTCATTAAGTCCGGTTTTGTTTTAATTAAGTCCGGTTCCATTTTATTTAAGTCCTGTTTCGTTTTAATTAAGTCCGGTTTTGTTTTAATTAAGTCCGGTTCCGTTTTAATTAAGTCCGATTTTGTTTTAATTAAGTCCGGTTCCGTTTTAATTAAGTCCGTTTTTGTTTTAATTAAGTCTGGTTTTGTTCTAATTAAGTCCGATTTTGTTCTAATTAAGTCCGGTTCCGTTTTAATAAAGTCCGGTTCCGTTTTAATTAAGTCCGGTTTTGTTCTAATTAAGTCCGGTTTTGTTTTAATTAAGTCCAGTTTCGTTTTAATTAAGTACGGTTTTGTTGTAATTAAGTCCGGATTCGTTTTAATTAAGTCCGGTTTTGTTTTAATTAAGTCCGGTTCCGTTTTAATTAAGTCCGGTTTTGTTTTAATCAAGTCCGGTTTTGTTTTAATTAACTCCGGTTCCATTTTAATTAAGTCCTGTTTCGTTTTAATTAAGTCCGGTGTTGTTTTAATTAAGTCCGGTTCCGTTTTAATTAAGTCCGGTTTTGTTGTAATTAAGTTCGGTTTTGTTTTAATTAAGTCCTGTTCCGTTTTAATTAAGTCCCGTTTTGTTGTAATTAAGTCCGGTTCCGTTTTAATTAAGTCCGGTTTTGTTGTAATTAAGTATGGTTTCGTTTTAATTAAGTCTGGTTTTGTTGTAATGAAGTCCGGTTTTGTTTTAATTAAGTCCGGTTTTGTTTTAATTAAGTCCGGTTTTGTTTTAATTAAGTCCGGTTCCGTTTTAATTAAGTCCGGTTTTGTTGTAATTAAGTCCAGTTTTGTTTTAATTAAGACCAGTTTAGTTTTAATTAAGTCTGGTTTTGTTTTAATTCAGTCCGGTTTTGTTTTAATTCAGTCCGGTTTTGTTTTAATTAAGTCCGGTTTTGTTTTAATTAAGTCCGGTTCCATTTTATTTAAGTCCTGTTTCGTTTTAATTAAGTCCGGTTTTGTTTTAATTAAGTCCGGTTCTGTTTTAATTAAGTCTGGTTTTGTTTTAATTAAGTCCGGTTCCGTTTTAATTAAGTCCGTTTTTGTTTTAATTAAGTCTGGTTTTGTTCTAATTAAGTCCGATTTTGTTCTAATTAAGTCCGGTTCCGTTTTAATTAAGTCCGGTTCCGTTTTAATTAAGTCCGGTTTTGTTCTAATTAAGTCCGGTTTTGTTTTAATTAAGTCCTGTTCCGTTTTAATTAAGTCCGGTTTTGTTGTAATTAAGTCCGGTTCCGTTTTAATTAAGTCCGGTTTTGTTGTAATTAAGTATGGTTTCGTTTTAATTAAGTCTGGTTTTGTTGTAATGAAGTCCGGTTTTGTTTTAATTAAGTCCGGTTTTGTTTTAATTAAGTCCGGTTTTGTTTTAATTAAGTCCGGTTCCGTTTTAATTAAGTCCGGTTTTGTTGTAATTAAGTCCAGTTTTGTTTTAATTAAGACCAGTTTAGTTTTAATTAAGTCTGGTTTTGTTTTAATTCAGTCCGGTTTTGTTTTAATTCAGTCCGGTTTTGTTTTAAGTCCGGTTTTGTTTTAATTAAGTCCGGTTCCATTTTATTTAAGTCCTGTTTCATTTTAATTAAGTCCGGTTCCGTTTTAATTAAGTCTGGTTTTGTTTTAGTCAAGTCCGGTTTTGTTTTAATTAACTCCGGTTCCATTTTAATTAAGTCCTGTTTCGTTTTAATTAAGTCCGGTGTTGTTTTAATTAAGTCCGGTTCCGTTTTAATTAAGTCCGGTTTTGTTTTAATTAAGTCCGGTTTTGTTTTAATTAAGTCCGGTTCCATTTTAATGAAGTCCTGTTTCGTTTTAATTAAGTCCGGTGTTGTTTTAATTAAGTCCGGTTCCGTTTTAATTAAGTCCGGTTTTGTTTTAATTAAGTCCGGTTCCGTTTTAATCAAGTCCAGTTCCGTTTTAATGAAGTACGGTTTTGTTTTAATTAAGTCCGGTTTCGTTTTAATTAAGTCCGGTTTCGTTCTAATTAAGTCCGGTTTTGTTTTATTTAATTCCAGTTTCGTTTTAATTAAGTCCGGTTTTGTTCTAATTAAGTGCGGTTTTGGTTTAATTAAGTCCGGTTCCGTTTTAATTAAGTCTGGTTCCGTTTTAATTAAGTCCGATTTCGTTTTAATTAAGTCCGGTTCCGTTTAAATTAAGTCCGGTTTTGTTGTAATTTAGTCCGGTTTTGTTTTAATGAATTCCGGTTTCGTTTTAATTAAGTCCGGTTTTGTTGTAATTAAGTCCGGTTTTGTTCTAATGAAGTCCGATTTTGTTTTAATTAAGTCCGGTTTTGTTTTAATGAAGTCCGGTTTCCTTTTAATTAAGTCCGGTTTCGCTTTAATTAAGTCCGGTTTTGTTGTAATTAAGTCCGGTTTTGTTCTAATGAAGTCCGGTTCCGTTTTAATTAAGTCCGGTTTTGTTTTAATGAAGTCCGGTTCCGTTTTAATTAAGTCCGGTTTTGTTGTAATTAAGTCCGGTTTTGTTTCAAGAGAACACAATTATTGCTGACCAAGTTGGCTTTCAATTGGGACGCGAAAAACAAGCGGCATGACGTCACGATTCGATTGGCCAATCAGCACGTCCCGCATCTTGGCGCAATTTTTCTCCTCGGCGTCTCTCGCTGTGTCTCACAGATAATTAATTTGCGTGTCCGCAGGTTTATTCAGGTCAGTTGTCTCAGGGAAGTACTGCATCGCCTCATGTTAATATTGTCTGCATTTATTGTTGCATTTTATACACATTATTGTGTCCAACGTCCAACAGGTTCGTGTCGATGTCGCGGTTTTGCCAACTTGTTTAAAATGCCTCCATTGACGGGTTTGCGTCTTCTTCAGTGACCACTGTAACGATGTTATCACTGAAGATGCAAACAGATTTTTTGTTTCGTTTGTCTCGAAGCATTTTCAATGTACATTTTCCACACGAAATTTGGTTGAAAAGGAAATAATTTTTCGGCGTTTTTCTCTTCAGGAAACGCGCGGCAGGACGTCCGTGTCCGAGTGTCGGTCCTGGGAAGTCTGAGGTAAAAAAATCCCCAACATGAACGAGGTATTAATTAATTCCGCTAAACTGAAGAAGTACCTCAACCTCAACAACCCGATATGTTTTACACCAGTCAAGGTCCATTCTATTATT
>NC_140962.1:2693381-2808276 GCF_056783735.1 Eptatretus burgeri | reverse complement strand
CTCACTCCAAACTTTTCTTTTCAACTCTTGTGGCATGGTCAATAGTTATTTTTTTGATTCCAATTACTTTTGAGGTACTACTCGCACTGTTTTTACCATCCAGCTGGTTCTATTGCAAGAGGATAGTGATGACCACAGCAGTGGTTTTTATACTTTTCCTTGTTAAATAAGATTCGGTTCAGGTGATCACCTAATCAGTACCTCACTAAGTAGAATGAGGTGTGCCTGTGTTGGAATTCAACAGACACTGGAATGGAATGGCTGCCATACATGTATAGATGCTGATTAAAAATTTTTTTGGAGTGGTCTCTTATTTTTTTCCAGAGCTGTATATAGTAATCTCATAAATATCGGGGGGGGGGGGGAGTTATGTTCCTGTAAAATGCCGGGATAGTTAAAACCACGATAGTTAAAACCTATATCGTTTTTGGCCCTATCTCTCAATGGTGAAGAATCACTCATAAAAATTAAATAATTCTCATATCCAGATTCGGATGCAGATCTTCACTAAAATCTAACAATTTCGTCCTGGCCACACACCCAACCTGTCCACCAAGTTTCATCCAAATCCATCCGCAACATTTTGAGATATCGTGCTATATATGATTTTGGCCCTATCACTCAATGGTGAAGAATCACTTAAAAATTATCGTAGTCGGATCTGAATCCAGATTTTCACCAAAATCAAACCAGTTCATCCATGTCACACACCCAACCTGTACACAAAATTTCATCTGGATCCGTCCACAAGTTTTTGAGATACACTGCACACAAACAAACAAATAAACCAATGTCACCCTCAGGGTGACCCGTATCTTGCCAAAAGGTGACCACGTGTGACTTCTTTAAGGTCACACTGAGGTGAACAGAGCTGTTATCCACCAGGAGCGACTCCTTGAGGAATATCTGCCTACGAGAGATTCCGATGAGAATCGTTCTACAGAGTAACCATGAAAAATATGTGTTTGCCTCATAACGTCACCAAATGACGTCATAATGTCTCAAGCTTGACATATCTAGAAAGCACTCATTGAGGTGTTCAATTTGAGGTACTACACGATATGGTTCCTAAAACTTGAAACTTTGACCTTGGGGTCAAATATATTTGACCTCAGGCGCTAACCATGAAGGTCAAGGCCAATCGTCACACAAAAACTAATCAGCTGAGCGCCAGACCATATAATACATTCCCATAAAGTTTGGAGACGATTCGATTAAAATTGCTCAAAAAATAAGGGTTTCGTCGACTCCCCTGATTTGTGACAAAGTGACCTTGACCTTTGACCTTGACCTTCAAAATTTTATGTGCTGAAAGGGACCTCTATAGGCCTCTGATATGCGAAGTTACAAAAATTTCCAATGATAACTGTGCTCTGCAGAGTGATTTATATGTGATTACAGACAAAAAAAAAATAATCATATGAAGGTCAAGGCCAATCGCCACCAAAAATTAATCAGCTGAGTGCCAGACCATGAACTATATTTCCATGAAGTTTGAAGACGATCCGATCAAAATTACTAAAAAAAATAAGGGTTTCGTCGACTCCCTTGATTTGCGACAAAGTGACTTTGACCTTTGACCTTGAACTTCAAAATTTTGTGAGCTGAAAGGGACCTCTATAGGCCTCTGATATGCGAAGTTACAAAAAACTCCAATGATAACTGTGCTCTGCAGAATTTTTTATACGTGATTACAGACAAACAAAAAAAAAAACATGCAAGCTGACTAACATATCTTGCAAAAACTTCGTTTTGGCAAGATAACAAGAAGACGACGTCGTGCAGAGCACGATACTTGCAAAGTCCATAAAACAAATTTGACCTCAAAAATAATTGCTGGTTGAATTCAATGACCAAATATGCAACTCCTCTTCAAATTTCAAGTGAATCAGATGAAAATTGACAATTTCAGAAACTCACTCAGCCTATGTTGACCTTTTGGCCAATGTGGACCTCCAAAATAATTGGTGGTTTATTTCAGTGACCTGAAATAAAAATCATCTTCAACTTTCAAGTCAATTGGATGAAAATTGAGGATTTTAGAATTACCACCCGAGTTGTTGACCTTGGGCCCATGTTGACCTTTTTGTCCATGTTGACCTCAAAAGTAATTGGTTAGTTGAATTTAGTGACCGGAAATGTAAATCTTCTCCAAATTTCAACTCAATCGGATGAAAATTGAGGATTTTGGAAATCTCACCGAAGTTGTTGACCTTTGGCCTATGGCTGACCTTTTGACCTGAAAAACAATAGGCTTCTTCCTTTTGACAAACTCTGCCATGTGGTGAAGTTTCGTGAAGATCGGTTTAAAATTGTGACCTGTAGGTGATAAACAGACAGACAGACACAGAATAACAAAATCGACGAACCAATAGACTTGAAGAAATCTTCGATTTTGCAAGTAACAAACAGACAGAAAGGGGTGAAAACAAAACCTCCTTCACCTTCGGTGGTGGAGGAAAATATCATGCTATCCAGTACTATATCGTTTTTGGCCCAATCTCTCAATGGTGAAGAATCACTTGAAAATTAAATAATTTTCGTATCCACATCCAACCTGTCGACCAAGTTTCGTCTGAATCCGTCCACAACTTTTTGAGAACCCTGCTAAATATCGGTTTCGCCCGATTACTCAAAGGTGAAGAATCACTTTTAAAATTATCAGATCCGGATCCAGATCTTCACCACAATTGAATCAATTCTTCCTTGTCACACACCCAACATGTCCACCAAGTTTCATCCAAATCCATCCACAACTTTTTGAGATATTGTGCTATATATTGTTTTTGGCCCTATCTCTTAATGGTGAACAATCACTTAAAAAATTCTAGTAGTCGGATCCGGATCCGGATCTTCCCCAAAATCTAATCAGTTCGTCTTTATCACACACCCAACCTGTCCACAAAATTTCATCTGGATCCGTCCACAACTTTTTGAGATATCCTGTACACAATCAGACACACAAGCAGACAGATAAACAGACAGAAAGCGGTCAAAACATAACCTCCTTCACCTTCGGTGGCAGAGGTAATTAAATTAATCTCGTATTCAGATCTTCATCAAAATCAAATCAATTTGTCTTTGTCGCACACCTGTGTCTCCATCTCTCTCTGTCTGTCTGTCTCTCTGTCTGTCTCTCTGTCTGTGTCTCTGTCTGTGTCTCTGTCTGTGTCTCTCTGTCTGTGTCTCTCTGTCTGTGTCTCTCTGTCTCTCTCTCTCTCTCTCTCTCTCTCTCTCTCTCTCTCTCTCTCTCTCTCTCTCTCTCTCTCTCTCTCTCTCTCTCTCTGTCTCCTGGGATCTGTGGCATCCATGCTGAAATTCTCGAGGCTGGTGAAAATGCTGTACTCGTGTCGTTGCATGCAGTTCTGTGCTCTGCCTGGAATACAGGCATCATCCCAACCGACTGGAAGAGGGGTCTTGTTGTCCCTCTCTGGAAAGGGAAGTGTGATCCCCAGGACTGCAACAACTACTGAGGGGTGACACTGCTCTCAGTGCCCGGCAAGGTCTTTGCTCAAATATTTTTTCATAGGGTTCACCACCATCTGCTTGAGCACCAGCACCCAGGGCAGTCAGGCTTTACACCAAAGAGGTCAACGATTGACCGTATCCTTGCCCTTCGGGTACTCACTGAATGCAGATGAGAGCTTTGGCAAGGGTTGCTTGCAGCCGATGTTGATCTCTGTAAAGTGTTCGATTCAGTGAATCGGAATGCTCTCTGGAGGATTCTTGGTATTCGTCGGGTGCCACCAAAACTGATGAATCGGATGTCTGAAGTATACTCTGGTACTGAGAGTGCTGTGAGATGTAGTGATACCATCTCCGATTTATTTCCAATTGTTGCTGGAGTTCGTCAGGGGTGTGTACTGGCCCCCACACTTTTCAGCGCTTGATGGACTGGATTCTGGGGAGAATGTCGGAGAGATCAAGCGGTGCATCGTTTGGGAATGTCAAGATCTCTGACCTTGATTTCACAGATGATGCAGTCATCTTTGTGGAGACTCGATATATCCTTTTGGGGGCCCTCGAGGTGCTGAATTAGGAGTCAGAGCCATGGGGACTACGGGTTTCCTGGGTCAAAACTAAGATCGAGGTTTTCAATGACATCTTGGATGCTGCTATGTTGTCTGTTCCTGTTTGTGGTCAGGATATTGAGTTCAGGGAGAGATGCACTTACCTTGGCAGTGATATTCATGTTTCTGCTGGCTGTGAGCCAGAGGTCAATAGACATCTTGGTCGGCCCTGGGGAGTCATGGATTCACTGTATCATTCTGTGTGGTAGTGTCAGTACCTGTGCAGGACGAAATTCCGAGTCTTCAGGTCTTTGTTGCTTCCAGTGTTGCTCTACGGATGTGAGACTTGGAATCTGATCAGGGATCTGAGATGGAGACTTAATTTGTTTGGTACCAGCTGTCTTTGGAGAACCGTGGCTATCACTGGTTGGACTTTGTGTCCAATAAGCGGTTGCTGAGAGAGATTCAAATGATATTTTTTACCTGCATAGTCCGTGAGCATCAGCTGTGGCTGCATGGACATGTGGCTCGTTTTCTTGACGCTGATCCTAATCACCAGATTCTCTCAGCGAGGGAGCCGTGTAAGTGGAGGAGGCCAATGGGTCGACCACATGCCTCATGGTTGCAGCAGGTTAATCAGCATCTCAAGGAGATGGATATGGGCCAGACATCTGCCTGGGGGATGGCCAGACGGAGGCCCCTGGAGCACCAGTGGAAAGTGGACCCAGCGATGCGCTGCTCCGGCGCATGCTCCCATATCTGACCTGACCTGACCTGAACAAACTCATCCACCAAGTTTTGTTATATCTCGTCCACAACTTTTTGAAATATCCTACGAAATATCGTTTTTGGCCCCAAGTCTCAATGATGAAGAATCACTTAGAAAATTAATAAAATCTCGTATCCTGATCTGGATTCGGATCTTCACCAAAATCGAATAAATTTTTCTTTGTTACACACCCAACCTGTTCACAATGTTTTGACCGAATCCGTCCATAACGTTTTGAGATATTGTGTTATATATATATATATATATATATATATATATATATATATATATATATATATATATATATATATATATATATATATATATATATAATCTTTAACCCTATCACTCAATGACATTTGTATATTAAAGCGAAGAATCACTTTAATAATTCTTGATCCGGATACAGATCCACATGCAGGGTAATATGGACGTTGCGCACACACAGCATGGGTTCAATCACTGTGCAGTCGCAGAGCCCTACGTCAGTGCATATTTCACTGAATTGATGAGCTCTGAATCTCATTGGTGTGAATGCAGACAAACCTTTCCACTGAATAATTTATCATTTAACTCATTTGAAGGCCCCTATGAATAGATCACTCGCTCGTCATTTTCTGAAAGTGTATTCTCGCTCTTAATACATTTCCTTGCAAAGGTAAAAATAATATCTTTACCCTTGTTACTGATGTCTGTGATTACCATGTTAGAGTTGTTTCATTCGACATGATACTCTTTTTTCATACATATTCCTGGTACATCTTGAAGTTCCTTCAGTTCAAGGCACCATTGTTTGTGATTTAACGATCTGTCCATTCATATCCTTGATGCATTTTCTCCAGTATATCTCCCCTCAATGGTCGTAACTGGACATGTCTACTCTTTCTTCCTTGACATTCCTGACATTCTCCTTTGTATAACATGCATGATTCATTTAGAATAATATAATATGATTCACAGATATATATATATATATATATATATATATATATATATATATATATATATATATATATATATATATATATATATATATATATACAGTATCTCACAAAAGTGAGTACACCCCTAACAAATATGTAAATACTTCAGTGTAACTTTTTAAGCAGCTGTGCTGGAAGCAAAACCTTAGAGTTGATGACAGAGTAGACATTCTGCAATATGTATGCAGGCACAAAACTGCCATTCCATAAAAACAATGTGGCATATTACGAATATTTCTGAAAGAGGAGGCAACAAAAGTGAGTACACCCCTGCTCTTGTCTGCACAAGAAGTAAGTCAAGCATGGTAAAAGAGCTTCCATTTTCATAATTTTCTGCATATTTAAGTGAAAGAGTGTTAAAGGTACAAATATGCACCAAACAATACACACAATGTCCATAGAGCTGCAACCTCCCTGGTATGTTAAAAGTGAAGAAGTGTACTCAATGCAGTAATTGTATATCTGCTTGCTGAAGAAATAATTGCATAGGAAATACTGTACCAATCGCCATTGAGAAAGCAGCATGGCTCCTTATGGTAAAGAGCTATCGAAAGATGTCAAAGATCGAATCGTTGCCCAACATAAAGATGGCCAAGGAAACAAGATCAGTGCTTCTTTGAAAGTAAGCCCCAACACCGTGGCCAAGGCGATCCAGAGGTTCTCCAAGACACGTACAACAATGAGTTGCGCTCGCCAAGGCAGACCAGCAAAGATGACTGCACGTACTGTTCGCCAAGTTTAGAATCTAGTCCTCCAAGACAGACGACAAAATGCCGCCAAGATTGCTGAAGAGATTTCTACAGCTTCTGGCCAGTATGTTAGTGCGCAAACCATACGTCGCACGCTCCATCGTATCGGGTTGCATAAGCGTCGTCCAAGGCGTAAGCCTCTCCTGAAGCAGAGCCACAAGAAAGCTCGCAAACAGTTTGCTGAAGCACATCAATCCAAGCCCCTGGACTACTAGCAACATGTCCTCTGGCCTGATGAAACGAAGATCAATTTGTTTGGATCTGATGGAGTGCAGCGTGTCTGGCGGTGACCTGGGGAACAGTACCAAGACAAGTGCGTTATCCCTACTGTCAAGCATGGTGGTGGTAGTGTCATGGTTTGGGGATGCATGAGTGCTGCCAGTACTGGAGAGCTCAAGTTCATCGAGGGAAACATGGATTCTACGATGTACTGTGACATCCTGAAGGAGAAGAAGTTACCCTCCCTGCGAAGACTTGGTAGAGGAGCTTTAATTCAGCACGAAACGATCGGAAGCATTGTTCCAAGCAGACAACTGCCTTTCTGAAGAAGTCGAAGGTCAATGTGTTGGAGTGGCCAAGCATGTCACCTGATCTAAACCCAATAGAACATCTGTGGGGCATCCTGAAATGTAAGGTTGAGGGATGAAAGGTGTCCAACATCAGGCAACTTTGAGAAGTCATTGCAGAGGAGTGGAACAGGATCCCAGCAAAGACATGTGGAACACTGGTCAACTCCATACCGAGTAGAATAGCTGCTGTGCTCAAAAACAATGGTGGACATCCAAAATAATGAAAACAATAACGCTTCAATGTGAGAAAGTACATAGGGTGTACTCACTTTTGTTGCCCCCCCCCCTTCATAGATATGCCCAGTATGTCACATTGTTTCCACAGAATAAATGTTTTGGGCCTGTACATGTATGACAGAATGTCTACTCTATCATTTCTTTGAGTCTTGTGTTTATAATACATCTAAGTAAAAAGTTGCAACAAAATATGTACATTTTTGTAAAGGGTGTACTCACTTTTGTGAGATACTGTATATGTATGTGTATGTATGTACATATATATATATATATACATATATATATACATATATATATATACATATATATATATATATATATATATATATATATATATATATATATATATGTTGTTGCGTTTCTCGGAACCGCATGCATACAACAGATAGTGTCCCAAGACAGTTATTCCATTATGATACGTGGATATAGCCCCTTTCCTTTTGTTTAGCGGGACAACAAGGAAGTGTGTTGCAATGATCTAATAGTTGCTTAAATCATTTTCTCCTTCATTTCGTCCCCACTGTTCTTTTTGTCTTTTTATTCCTGAGGTAAATCAGCCACATGCGCCTTCGCTGTAAGGTGGAGCCTCATGTAAATCAGCGCGTGCGGTGCCGCGGTGAGGAAACTGCTGCACAGAGGTCCTCGTTCCCGGGCGAGCCCTAAACCCGGCATGTGCGGAAAGTGATGTGCGCTTGGCAGTGCGGGGTTGTCAACTCAGCTTCCGATGGTCTGGGGAAGATTGCCGGTTGCATTAACAAGGCATGCGAATAAATACCTCTTAAGAGGCTGGACGAATGGTGTTTTTCATGGCACTGGAAACACAACCAGCACAACGCCCATGCTGCACGAAATGCATATGGCAGGATACGAATGTGTGGGTAGAAGCGGCTTGTTCCTTTTCAACCTCAATATCCGACACATATTGGTGTTCACCCCGCGCACATGCTAGCGGAGTCGTGTGAACGCGAGCGCTGGCCACATGCGTAATGGCGGAACCGCACGCACTGTATGGAATGTGCTCGAAAGCATGCATGTACACTGCTCGTGAGATGTGCACGGATTTATCCATGATGATGTACCTTCGGTCTTCGCTGGCAGCAGTGGATTCTCCACGGATGGTGAACGTATTCTCGTCTCTATTGCCAGCAAAGCTGCGTTCGAGCCAGGGAATGTACAGTGCGGGCCACGTTGGCATGCACGGAACGAGCGCGTTGATCGACGCTGGTCAAACGCCCGAGTGGGCATGCCG
Source organism: Eptatretus burgeri (assembly GCF_056783735.1). NCBI lineage: Eukaryota > Metazoa > Chordata > Myxini > Myxiniformes > Myxinidae > Eptatretus > Eptatretus burgeri. The sequence continues at coordinate 2,799,710 of NC_140962.1, read as the reverse complement.
GATCCTCGACCGGTCGCCCGGGGTTTTTTGCAGGATGATTTGCGTGCCAACTTCGGTGTGGGCGATTCGTGTCACGTCGTGGGGTCGGAGTGAGGTGTGTTCACTGTCTGGGATGGCCTTGCCGGAAACGAAGTGAGGTGGTTTCCGGCCTAAGCTGGCGGGCCACGTGAGGTGTCGGGGCCAATCGGTGCGCCCGATTCAGGTGATGATGTTACGATTTGGGGTGGCCCCTCCCCTCGAGCTGCAAGTTCTATAAAGGTTGGAGAAGTTCCTCCGTCTCTCTCTTGCCTTTTCTGTCTCCCTTGCTTTTTGAGTTTCTCCACCTCTCTCTCGCCTCGCCTCGTCAACACCGCCACGACCCGCCTCCTGCTGCCCGGACTCCGCCTCCTTGTCGCCGCCCACACGACGTCGACCCCACCCGCCTACTTGGTCCCGCCTACGACTCCACCCTCGCACTTTGGACTCCGCCCCTTCTCGACAAGCTCCTCCTTTAAAGTGCCCAATTCCTGGTTCTAAACTCCCTTTCATCCGGTTTTATGTGTCTGTGTGTGTGTGTGCGTATATGTGTGTACTGGTGCCTGTCTGCCTAAGTAAGACCGCAGAAGATCGTGATTATTATTATTATCCCCCACCCCCGGAGACAAGGAGCGGGATATTGTAATTGTCCGGTTTGTTTGTCTGTTTGTTTGTTTGTCTGTCTGTCTGTTAGCAACTTTACGGCAAAACGGCTTTAGCAAACACGATCAAATTTAATCCACAGGTGGGCAATGAACCTTGGACGACCCCATTAACTTTTGGGTCTAATTGGATAAAAGGTCAAGGTCAAGGTCACGAAAAGATCAAAATCGTTTTTCACTCATAACTTCGTCAAAAATGATCTTATTTACTTCAAACTAAGCTTATAGTGTGAACCTTATTCTATTTGTCACTTATAATCCTACCCATTCCTAGAGTGAAAAATGCATATTTGTGAAGATCGGTAGGGTCCGAAGTTTTGGGGGTCATGGTCATCGGTCAAAATTACAAATTTCCATTAAAACAAAAACATGGTTACGAAAATATAACTTTACGGGAAAACGGCTGGCTCAAACACTGTCAAATTGTATCCACAGGTGGGTAATGAACCTCGGACGACCCCATTAACTTTTGGGTCCAATTAGGTCAAAGGTCAAGGTCAGGTCACGAAAAGGTCAAAATCGTTTTTCGCTCATAACCTCATCAAAAATGGTTTCTTTGACTTCAAACTAAGACTAAAATATTCCTTATTCTATTCCTTATAATCAACATTCAGGTTAAGGATGTATCAAATTTAAATTTGATCCCCAAAATAACTGTATGCCTTAAATGGGAAGGATTTTTGTGCCTGGTTGTTATTATTTTCACGTAAAGTCTGCTCTGTGCCCCCTTTTGTAAGTTGCCTGTTTATTGTCGTACCACACGCTTCTTTCTATCCCTGCATGACACACAACAATAAAACTATTCACTGTGCCACTTAGCACTTAGTTTTGTACCATTTTGTACCAGTTTTGTACCATAAAAATCCACTTAGCTTTGTACCATTTCAGGTTATTCACTGGACTTGAACTGCTTAAATTTCAGTAAAAACTGAAAAATGGGGGTGTTCTAAAACTTTTGACCGGTAGAGTAAGTCTGCTCTGTATCCTTTGCATCTGTAAATATTTGCCTGCTCTTCGCTTTATTTATTGTAATAAATTGGTTGTGTTACAAATCTACCCAGCTTGTCCTGTCTTTTTCTCCATTGGTCCAGCAAAGTCTGCATGCTAGTGTTAGCCGGGAAGTTCTACCCCACGTGATTTGCTCTTGTTCGACAGCGCACACTCACTATATCGCTCAACAGTAATCTGGGTGTGTCCTGAGGGCACGCAAATCCCCTTGTTGCGGCCGTCCACAGGTAAGGCATCATGTGAAGTTGTGCACCCCTGCCAGAATTGGCAATACCAATTGGCATTCATGGTTGCTTAGCAACCCACCAGAGGCACGCGGAGTTATTTGTGCCCTGCAGCCTCAGGACCGGGTGTTCGGGAGGGACCCGGGTGATTCTCCTTGTGGCGAGCCTCGAACCCCAGATCCGCAACAATATGTTTTTTTTTATCATTCAACTTACTTATCTGCTATTTTTACTGAAGAAGTGTGAGATTCTGTAATCTCACGAGATTGCGAGACAACATCGTTTTTTAAAATTCCCTTTTAAGATTGTTCTTAACGAACAGAACAGGAATGTTATTCACAATGGGGAGAAAGTTGGAAGAGATTATGAATTTAATGTTCTGTCGTTATGTACTTTTAATATTGTTGTTAACACACAGGAACAACATAAGAACAATGCACACATGTTTTAATCATTCAGGCATTTGCCTTCGTGCTCCTGCTGTTTTTGACTATAATTTGTGCCGAATTCAATTCACATGTTTAATGCTAATGCAAAACGGATGTGATGCACTCTATTTGAATTGAATTGCCAGTGTATTAAAAAATTTCCATGTTTCACTTGGACAAGTATAAAAAAAATGAAATGAAATGAAATGATAGGCTAAATGTCCTCCTCCTGTGCCAAAGTCCTTGTGTATCCTTGTGTAACATGAACGCGAAGAAAGGGGAGGAGAGTTTAGATGACAGAGAGTTAGGGTGTGGGGGGGGGGGAGAAGAGATATAGTTGGGAGAGGGAAGTTGAGAGGGGACAGAGAGTTGTGAGAGGATTGTGTGGCTTGGGGGGGGGGGGGTTGAGGACTTGAGGAAGAAAGAGGAAGGGGATGACATGGAATCGCGATTGGGTTAGGGGAAGCAGAGAGGGGACAGAGTTGGGAGAGGGCAGTTGAGTCTTTGGGGGGAAGGCTCGTTGAGAACTTGGGATGGGAGGCGGTTGAGGACTTGAAAAATATATGGGTGGGGAGGATAGTTGGGAGGGGGATAGAGTTGGGAGAGGGGTTGAGGCTTTGGGGGGGGGAGTTGGGGGAGTAAGTTGAGCAGTTGAAGACTTCGGGTTGGGAGCGGTGGTTGCAGACTTGGGGTTAGGGGTGGAGGAATGGACAACTTAAAGAAGAAAGGGAAGACTGGACAACTTTCGACAGAGTGTTGGGATAGGGGATTGAGGGGGTGGGGGCATTGAGGACTTGTGGTGGGGTTGGTTGGGGGCTTGAGGTTGGGAGGGGGAGTTGAGGCCTTGGGTTTTTTGGGGGCTGAGGACTTGGGTTTGGGTTGGGTAGGTCGAGGATTTGGGGTTGGGTGAGGGGGGTTGAGGACTAGCGATGAGGAGTGGGGAGGGTAGAGGATTTGGGGTTGGGTGAGGGGGGGTTGAGGACTTGGGGTGAGGCGTGGGCAGATGAGAAGGCGGAGGGTAGGACAGAGAGTTGTGGTGGGGGTGCAGAGAATTTGGAGGAGAGGGAGGTTGAGGCTTTCAAGGGGGGATTGGGCCTAGCCATGGGGGTGGGGGGCGATTGAAGTCTTGGGGGTGGGGTGTTTGAGGATTCGGAATTGGGTGGGGGTCATTGAGAACTTGTGGTTGGGAGGGGGCTTTGAGAACATGGGATTGGGAGGGTGATGGCGGGTGGAGTGTACTGGGGACTTGAAGTCACATTTTATATTACTAGTGCTTGCCCGTATGTGCGTGGCCGTACGTGCAAAAAATAAAAAACAATTGTGACGTCAATCGTGATGTCATAGCACCGTGTCCTGTCATTGGTTTGGTAAATAAATGGCCATAACTTGGGAACCACTTGTCCGATTAATATCTAACCTTGAAAAGGCACATCCACAGGGCCCCAGCAATATACCTGGCAAGTTTCAATTAGATCAGATCAGTGGTTCTCGAGAAACAGTGGTCGCAGACAAACATACAGACATACAGACACACAGATACACAGACACACAGACAAACACACACACACACACACACACACACACACACACACACACACACACACACACAGATACACAGACACACAGACAAACACACACACACACACACACACACACACACACACACACACACACATTGCTGGAATTATAGATAGATGCAGAATTTCTGCGTGTCCCTTTGAGTGAAAATTAATATACAACGTTTCCACAGTCATCAAATCAATGTTAAAATGAAAAACAACGCCCTCTGGTTGATTGAGCATCTTACATCGGGTGTGTTGGAGGAGCGGAGCTTTGCTTATGGCTTGGCAATTCCACATGACGCTCAAAGGTGAAATATTTTGTTCTCTTCAATTCTAAAAATATTCCAAACCAAAAGGGTCCAGATAGTTTCGTTGTCTTCAATTATTTTCTGGAAACAATGCCGTGAAAAAACAGAAAAAACAGAATTTTACATACTTGGCAGACATATATCTCCATCTAAAAAAACACAAAGAAAGACGTAATGAAGAAAGAGAGGGACCAGGAAACCTGCAAAAATACGTCAAAAGAATAAAGAGTGACAACTGACGACTCACATAAATGAGACTGAGGAGAAACCTGCAAATATATGTCATTACAATAACGACAGCCACCAGACTGTTTGACAAAACGAGATTGAGTCTTAACCAACCTCAAACAAGGAAATAAGGGCATTTGGCCCAAAATTGCTGTTATGTACTCCCACATTATTTTTGCTTTCGGCATAAATCCTCTTCATGTTCAAATCCCGCTCAGTTGTTGAATTAATATCAGGTGGGGTTAACTCGGCCTGTCATCCTTCCGAGGTCGGCAAAATAATTGCCAGCATGCTGGTATCCTGTGTCGGAGTGGTGACCCATCCAGGATTGTGCTCAATAGTGATGGAGACTGCTTCGGCAGCACCAACGCTCTGCACAGAATATGGTCTCAATCTTCTCCTCCTCTTGATGGTGTACTAAAGTCTAAATCGTTTGTTGATTGGGTGATCCAACATGTTGACTTGTAGAACTGAAGGCTTTTATTTTGGCATTTTGAGATGTTTTTTGGAAAATGTGATCAGTAAGCTCCTTAACACTTTTTATATTCTAGTTGAGATGCTACTTTTGTTAAAACATTTACACATGATGGGTTGACACTTGTGACTTGAAAGAACAATTTATTTCTGATGCTGTTCACCTTAGAGAGGAGGCTTCCCATTGAGCATTTTACATAATATTTTGGTATACTCTTATATGAAACATTTTGCTTTAATTTACCTACATTAGAGATATCTTAAAAATGTTTTTACTGCAGATACTTTCCAGGCTAAGTCCAAAAAATTTTAATGCTCATGTTTTCTTGCAGAAAACCGTTTGGAAAAATGGCTACACTTCAGAAAATGCGAACAAGCGAGAAACAAACCACTTCCACGGTAACATGAATGTTTAGTATTTATCATTTTTGTGTAATTATTATAATCAGTTAAAACAACCTGGTTTGATCAACCCTTGTGGTTTGGAATATTTCAGGATAGTGATTGTAATCTATAATAATAAATGTCAGTGTGTGTGTGCGTGTGTGTGTCTCCTCCGTAACTCCAAAACCATGAAGCCCAGCAGCCTGAAATTTTGCATAGATATGAAGGGAACTCCAATGGAGTGCAGGAATGAAAACTGGGTGTTTGGGTAAAGTTAAACACCTCTTTTGAAGATAATTAATGGTAAAACCAGAAACAGAAAGCCTTTGGTCAGCCTGCATTGAACTTGCTCAGCCTGGATCTTAATGCGCCATTTTGTCCACTCAGATCAAAATGCCTTGACTTGGAAAAGGTCAGTTTCTGTACGATAAAGTTTCAGACCTACAAATTGCTGCATACATCGCTGATGGCTGATTTTCATACCTACAAATTGCTGGATACATCACAATGCTTATAAATGCCTGAAGACGCCAGTGTTCGTGCCTGAATTTAATTTCTGCACATGTGATAAGCTCCAGAATCTCTTAACCTGAGCCGAATTTCAAAATTGAAACTGCGGAATTGACCTTAGCAGTAGTTACGGCTGCTAAAAATATAATTTGGCAAATAGGCACATTGTTTAACATTCTGAGCATCTCCAGGTTGTGTTTAGTACAACCAATCGCTAATCGCTTGCCAAGCAGGTCAGGTCAGGTATGGAAGCATGCGCCGAAGCAGCGTTTCGCTGCATCCACTTTCTACCGGTATTCCAGGGGCCTCCATCTGACCATCCCCCATGCAGATGCCTGGCCCACCCCCATTTCCTTGAGATGCCAATTAACCTGCTGCAACCATGAGGGACGTGGCCTTCTCCACTCATGAGGCTCCATCGCTGAGAGAATCTGGTAAGCAGGATCGGCATCAGGAAAATGCCCCACATACCCATACAGCCGCTGCTGATGCTCATGGGCTACACAGGTAACAAATCTCATCTGAGTCTCTTTCAGCATCTGCTCATTGGACACAAAGTCTGACCAGCAATAGCCAAGGATTCTCCAAAGAGACCTTATACCAAGGGTGTTAAGACACCATCTCAGATCCCTGGTCAGAGTCCAAGTCTCACATCTGTAGAGAAAGACTGGAAGCAGAAAGGACTTAAAGACTCAGACTTTCATCCTCCTACAAAGGTACCGACAGTACCACACCCCATGATCCAGTGAATCCATGACTCCCCAGGCCTGACCCACATATCTATTGACCTCTGGCTAACAACATGTGGAGACATGAATATCACTGTCAATTGAATCTCTCCATGACCTCAACATTCTCACCAAAAACAGGTACAGGCAAGATAGCAGCATCCAAGATGTCATTGAAAGCCTGGATCTTGGTTTTGACCCACTGGCTCCGACTCCTAATTCAGTGCCTCGAGGGCCCCCATAAGGATATCCAGCGTCTCTGCAAAGATGACTGAATCATCTGTGAAATCAAGGTCAGAAATCTTGACATTGACAAACAATGAATCACAGCTTGATCTCTCTGACATCCTCCCCAGTGTGTAGTCCATATAAGTGCTGAAAAGTGTGGGGGCCAGTACATTCCCCTGATGAACTACATTAACAACTGGAAACAAGTCGAAAATGGAACCACCACACCTCACAGCACTCTTCCTGCCAGAGTATTGTTCAGAAATCAGATTGATCAGTTTTGGTGGCACTCCAAAAAGACCAAGAATCCTCCAGAGGGCATCCTGATTCACTGAATCAAACGCTTTACAGAGATCAACATAAGCTGCAAGCAGTCCCTGCCGAAATTCTCGTCTGTGTTCGGTGAGGATCCGAAGAGCAAGGATATGGTCAATCGTTGACCTCTTTGGTGTCAAACCCGGCTGTTCTGGGAGCTGTTGCTCAATCAGATGGTGGCGAACCCTAACAAGAATTATCTGAGCAAAGACCTTGCCCGGCACTGAGAGCAGCATCACCCTTCAGTAGCTGTTGCAGTCCTGGCGATCACACTTCCCTTTCCAGAGAGGGATAACAAGGCCCATCTTCAAGTTAGTTGGGTGATGCCTGCATTCCAGATAGAGCACAGAACTGCATGAAACGACATGAGTACACCATTTCCAACAGCCTTGAGAATTTCAGCATGGATGCCACAGAACCCTGGAGCTTTACCCCCTTTCGACTGGTTCACAGCGGCCTGTTTCCATAAATGAAGGTAGTTCACAGTTGTTTGGAAGGTGAGCAAAAGGATAGTAACACCCCTGATGTCCAACTCAACAGCTGGTGTGTCAGCCTGGTACACCTGCTCAAAGTAACCAACCCAGTGGGCCTTCACTTCGGACTCCTCTGTCAAGAACCCACCACCCTTCGGTCTAACTGCAGTACACCGAGGGATGGGCTTGGAGGAATGCAATGCACAAATTCCTCTGCAAGCAGGATGAGAATGACTTGACCACAGATGATGCTCTATCCCCTCAAAGAGTCTTCACACATAGGCCTCGTTGTCCACCCTCAGTGCACATCCAATGTTACGCCTCATCTCCATGAATAGCTCAGCTTTGCCATGTAGCCTGGCCCTGCGACTCTGGTCAATGATATCCAGTGTCTCTTGGGAGACAAAGTTCTTCTTCACCTGATGGTGGGTTCCAAGACATCCACCAGCAACATCAAGGATGGTAATCTTGAAGTCACTCCACAGCTTTTTCAGGATTCCCAAAAACATCCAGACCCCCCCCAAATCTCCACTCCGCCTGTTCGCAAACTCCTCAGCTACCCTCTGATCCTTCAGCTGGCCACCGTCCAGCCTAGTCTAGGATGGTACCATTCTCCTTTATTTAAGCTGCAACTTAAGAGTTTCTACAACAAGCCTATGGTTAGTATTGAGGAACTGAGCACTCCAGGAGACCCTGCAGTTCTGAATCATCATCCAGCGACCATCAATGAGCACATGGTCAATCTCCTTTGCCACACCACCAACGTTGGAATACCAAGTCCAGTGATGAGCCTGTGGGCGCTAAAACCATGAACTAGCCACCCTCAGTCCACTACTTCTTGCAATGTCAAGGAACTTAGTGCTATTCTGGTTCATAATTCCAGACCCATGGGGACCAACACAAGTCTCATAGCCATCCTCATCAATGCCAGTCGAGGCATTGAAATCCCCCAAGACTGGAAGAATATCTCACCTGGGGCATCAACCACAGACTCGAGCGCGGTACTTAATTTCAACCATGGAATTCAAAGGAATCTCGTTCTCTTCTCTTCCCCTCCCTTCAGGCTGCCTTCCCCTCCCCCCTCACGCTACCTTCCCTTCTCCTAATACTGCCTCACTCCCCTCATGCTGCCTTCCCTTCTCATGCTACTTTCCTCTACCGTCATGCGGCCTTCCCTTCCCCTCGTGCTTTCCCTTCCCCTCTTGCTACCCTCCTCTCAAACCACGTCTAACACCATACAACTCTTGTGTGGTTGATGAGAGGAAGGGGTGTCAAACGGTGTGAGAATTGGACAAATTAACACTTTTTTCACAGTCGGAACTGCTGCTAAGATCAATTCCGCAGTTTAAATCTGGAAATTTGGCTCAGGTGAAGAGATTCTAGAGCTTATTGCACGTGCGGAATTAAATTTAGGCATGAACATTGGCGTCTCCAGGCATTTATAAGCATTGTGATGTATCCAGCAATTTGTAGGTGTAAAAATGAGCCACCAGCGATGTATGCAGCAATTTGTAGGTCTGAAACTTCATCTTTATTTTGATGATTGAAGGAGGCTTACCTCCTCCCAAAGCCCCTCCCCCCTCAACACCCCATGGACATCTCCAGGCAGTCTCTGGGTGGTGTTTAGTATGACCCGTTTGAACGTGCTGTTTTAATATATCCCATTTCGGTTCAATCCTGTATGACTGCTGGCAAACGGGACTCCCCCCCCCCAACTACCCCCCCACCTCTACTTCCCCTCAACTCCCCATACCAAATCCAATTCAAAATCCCCCACTTCCCCTCAAGTGCCACTACCAAATGCAAGTTAAGAGACCCCCCTCCCTTTCCCTTCAATCCCCTTCCCAAACGCAAGGCCAGAATATCCCTTTCCCTTCCCCACTTCCCCCATTCCCCCTCCTCTTTCCCCCCATCCTCCTCACTCTCCATCCTTCCTCGCACCCCCCTTCCTCACCACCTACTCGCTCCCCCCTTCCTCCTCTCTCTCCCTCCCTTCCTTCCTCTTTCCTTCCCCTTCCTCCTCTTGCTCTATCTCTTTCTCTCCCCATCTTAATATTCTGTCAGCAAAGCGACAGGTTGTATTTGCTGGTGCATTATAAATTTTGTAGTTCGTCAATGACCTCTGGAGTTGTATTTTGTTTATGTTTGCATTGTGAGTATGTAGTGTAAAATAAACACTTCTGTTTACTTGGTAGACACTAAGAATGGTTTGCAGAACAACTCAGAGAAAATTACACTCTCATGTTCTTTCTCTTGAAACTTTCCAAGAAAATGTAAGAATTTTGCATGCACCTCTATTTCACTGACCACTTTAAGTCTTTCATTATGGAATCATTAATGCCACTTGAAAAGGCTCTTGCAATGAAACCACTCAAATTGAGTGAGAAAGGGTCACAATTGCAAGTTTGTAACACTTTTGAACAATGTACTTGGGCAATCCTCTTGCTTGTTTTATTTTGGTTGGCCCAAACATGTGTGGGGAACATACACACACACACACACACACACACACACACACACACACACACACACACACACACACACACACACACACACACACACACACACACACACACACACACACACACACACACACACACACAACTTCCAAGTGAAAAAGAAATTCCACGAATTTCAGAAAATTAATAAAAAATACCAAACTAGAATACCTTGGTTGGATAAGTGTCCACCCCTCCAAGTTCATACTTGGCGGAAGCACCTTTGACAGCAATTACAGCAGTGAGTCTGTTGGGATAGGTATCTCCCAACTTTGCACACCTTGATTGGGCAATATTTGTGCATTCTTCTGTACAAAACTGTTCAAGCTCAGTCAAGTTACGTGGGGACCGTTGATGGACAGCAATCTTCAAGTCATGACACAGATTTTCGATTGGATTTAGGTCAGAGATCTGACTGGGCTACTCAAGGACATTTATCTTTTTGTTCCTTAGCCACTCCAGTGTAGCTTTGGCTGTGTGCTTTGGGTCGTTGTCATGCTGAAAGGTGAACTTCCGTCCCAATTTCAGCTTTCTTGCAGAGCGCAGCAGGTTTTCCTATCAGATTTTTCTGTATTTTGCTCCATCCATTTTCCCTTCTATTCTGACAAGTGCCCCATCCCTGCTGATAAGAAGCACCCCCAAAACATGATGCTGCCACCACCATACTTCACATTGGGGATGGTGTTCTTTGGGTGATGTGCTGTCTTGGGTTTGCACCAAATATAGGGTTTTGCATTTCAGCCAAAAAGTTCCATCTTGGTTTCATCAGACCACAAAACGTTTTGCCACATGGCTTCAGAATATCCGGAGAGATTTTTTGCATACCTCAAAAGGGACTCAAGGTGGGCTTTTTTGAGTAATGGCTTCCTTCTTGCCACCCTACCTTACTTACATGCCAGACTTGTGAAGTACTTGGGATCTTGTTGTCACATGCACAGTGACCAGTCTTTGCCATAAAGGCATGTAGCTCCATCAAAGTTGCTATTGTCTTCTTGGTGGCTTCTGTGATCAGTCTCCTCCTTGCTTGGTCATCCAGTTTGGAGAGACGGCCTGATCTAGTTAGGGTCTTGGTGGTACCATATGACTTCCACTTCCTTATGATTGTCTTGATTATGCTTCAAGGGATATTCAAGGCCGTTGAAATATTTTTTATACCCATCCCATAATCTGTCTTACCACAACTACATCCCGGAGGTTTTTTGAAAGCTCCTTGGTGCTAATGGTTGAGTCTTTGCTGTGAAATGCACTAACCAGCAGAGGAAACCGAAAGGAACAGCTGATTTTATTCTGAAATAATCAGAATCACTACAATTTAACACAGGTGGAGGCCAATTAACTTAGTGTGTGATTTTGAAGGTGATTGTTTACACCAGAGCAAATTTACAATTGATACAAGTCTGGAGACGGTGATGATTCACGAGCAATGTACACGGTTCGCCTTTTTTATTTTTTGACCTTCGAGGGGACGCCATGGGCAAACTGGCGGGAATTGGGAAAAACGTAAATGATGAAAGTTGTAGTACTCGAAGAGCACTACTTGCATACCAACTTTCATTCTAAACAGTTGAAAACCCTAGGAGCTCGATGCCCAGTTTGTTGATTTTTTTGGTCATTTTCTAAGTTCGTGACCTCGTGACCTTGACCTTGGAATGAAAATGAAAAATCGAGCTCCGTGGGGCTATGCAGGTGGCATTGGGCTAACTAAATACCGAAACCCCTACCAGATTCGACAAATCCCCTCGGAGAAGATGTAACTTGAAATCGGCTACCCCCTAAAAACACATGTTTTTTGGGGGTGGCTCCGCCTATAATGGGCGCAGCACGCCCATTCTCATGAAAACACAACTAGATCATGATATAAACCTCCCACCCAAATTTTATCAGGATCGGATCAAAACCCACGGAGCTATGCTTGGGACAGGCAGACACACACCCATAACGAATATAGTGGTCACTTACTGACTCGTGAACCAATTATAAGAGGGGTGAACACTTAACCAGCCAAGATATTCTAGTTTTGTATTTTTTTTAATTTTCTGAAATTCGTGGAATTTGTTTTTCACTTGGAAGTTGTGGGTTACGATTTATAAATAAATGGGGAAAAAGTCTGACTAAAGGCAATTTAATTCCAGACTATAAGGCAACAAAAGGTGAAAATTTTGATTTTGAAAGGGGGTGTAGACTGCATATATATATATATATATATATATATATATATATATACATATATATACATATATTGTAACAGTGGTGTGGCCATTACAGTCCCAGCCCCACTTGTAAAGGGGGGTGGGGGAGGAGAGGGACCCTGGGTCCTGTCCAGCCTGTTGGGCTGAAGCTTGCAAGTTAGCCAAGTGGTATTGTAAGGTGCACAATTTTGTGGGGGAAGGGGGTGGGGGGCAAAAGCACCCTTAAATGGTAGGTGGTTGTGCCCCTTTTATGCTATCGGGCCAGTTTCCCAAATGCAGGAGTCCCATCCTGTGGCATGAGTTCAACGGTGACAATGGTTTCCTTATTCAAGATTTAATGAAATAACGATTCACAAGTAGCATAAACAAAATAAATACAAATAACACTTTGCTGAAATGATTTTTCCCCTATTTCTTCCAGCATAATCTAAGAAAAAGGATGTATGATATGGGGGGTTGTCTGAAACATTAATTTGATTGGGAAGAAGGTGGCGCTGAACGGCGGCAGCCTGCGAAAACTTTGTTACTATCCTCGGGTGGCTTGATCACTTTCGTAAGCGCTATAAACTGCACAATATCAAAATGACCCGAGAGGCTGCAATTTCTGATGTTGATGCTGCTGAATGATACCCAGTGGAGCTGAAAAAGATTAAGGAGGGTGGATACTCGGGGCGCGGTAATTTGGTCACAGGAAATTTGGTCACGGGAAACTTGGTCACGGCAAAACGGTCACTAGGTAATTTGGTCATGGTAAAACGGTCACAAGGTAATTTGGTCACAGTAATTCGGTCACGAGGTAATTTAGTCACGGTAATTCGGTCACAAGGTAATTCGGTCACAAGGTAATTCGGTCACAAGGTAATTTGGTCATGGTATTATTATTATTATTTATTATTCACTGCATTTAAGGCCAGTAAGGCCCAAAAGCAGTAATAATCATTTTCATTTCATGGCCGACGAATCTTGTTGGCATAATGACGTATTGACCAAGTTTACTGACTTCGATAATGGAATCGATTCTGTCTCTCTCAACTTTTAAATTCCGATTCCATTATAGTAGTCAGTAAACTTGGTCAATACGTCATTATGCCAACAAGATTCGCCGGCCATGAAATGAAAATGTTTATTACTGCTCTTGGGCCTTACTGGCTTTAAATGCAGTGAATAATAAATAATAATAATAATACTGTGACTAAATTACCTTGTGACCGAATTACCGTGACCGAATTACCGTGACCAAATTACCTCGTGACCGAATTACCGTGACCAAAGTACCTCGTGACCGAATTACTCTGACCAAATTACCGCGCCCGTTTCCCTGATGTCCCCAGCATAAGGAAAGATATTGTATCATTGGCAACTAAGGCAGGGGTTGAAGGTGTTGATGAGGAAGGTGTAGAGGAGGTTCTTATGTCATCTTACCATTGAAGATATACAGGGGTTAACAAGGTTGGAAGAGGCTGAAGACGAGTCTGACGAAGAACTCGAAGAAACCAAGTCACTTACATTGTCTGTGCTGAGGGATATTTTCCAGAAGGTTGATGACCTAATTGCCCTTTGCCAGGACAATTCAGAATGGAAAGAAGCATCATAGTTTCCCGTGGCTTTCAGGAAAATGTACGCTGCTATCGTGCTTTATATGAGGAGAAATTGAAAAGCTGTCAACAGTTCACTATCAGCAGCTACTTCAAGTCATTGACATCTGCTTCCTCTGCTGATGAACCCATGCCAAGCCCATCAACTGAATCACCACCACCACCAGTCATCATTCCATCCTCTCCACCCTCCCCTCTGCCATCCTCCTCTCCACCACCCTTCCCTACCATGACCGTAACCTCTCCTCTGCTACCATCAGCTGATGAACCGATCTTCGCCGACTCCCAGTAACCATTTCCTCCACTACCTCCCGCCACCTTCTCGTATGGAAACTTGGACTAAAGATCGTTTTGGTAAGTGTACCAACTAAATTAACTTTATTATTGTATTACTGTCTTATTATTAGGGAAATAATAATATTATAATGTCACTTGTAACTAAAACCATCGTTATACCATCCTTATACCACTGAAAAATTACGGTTAGGAAACAAAGTGCAATTTTTCCCATAAGAAACGATGGAAAACGAGTTTCTGCATAATGAAGGTTCACATAACGAAGGGTTATAAAGGTATGTAACCCCTTTGTTAAGCAGGGGATACCTGTACACAACAAACTGCGAGAAGTTTAGAATATGTATTAACCCCATATCTGCTACAATTCAAAATAACCACTGAGGAAGAACTTAATAATTGTCAATAAAATACACCAGAAAGCTTTTCATTCCAATTCCTCAACAGCAGACAGGAAAAAAGTAATTAAGCCTCCTACATGCCCCCAAATAATAAGGTAATTTCCCCTCCCAGGTGACCAGAATACACCCTCCCAAACAGTAAGGAAATGAAGTATAAAGCAATGCTATATGACAGAAGTCCCATGAAGACTGATATTGAATTTCAGCTAAATTACTTATATCAGTCCTCGAAAATATTTTGACATATGCTGTCTTGGCTATGACATCCTCAACCTTCAGTACATGGTAATCTCAGTCGTCTGCAGCTGCAATACATACTGAGGCAGCTGTTGGTACATACACATGTCACGATCCCCAAATATGCTTTAGGAATCCGAGGCACCAGCTTCTCATCTTTTTGGGTCCAGCCCAAGGATGTAACACACTGGAAATATGCATGGAGAGAGTGGGATTGGTTCCAGACACCTGCTTGGTTGTACGCACACACAATTTGAAATCATGCTGCATCAGAAATTTGAGGTAGAGTTTCTTGAGACCACCCCTTGCAGAATAACTTGACATGTGCCTCGTTGCAACTGTCCACATCTGGTACTCCATACGCTTTACAGATGAAAACTTCAGATGATTTGATGACGTCATCAGTAATTTCACCTTTGCCTAAAATGTCCAACAGGTCATGATGTTCCGTGAATACTGACCAAGCAGTCGACTTGCTGTGACCAAAGAAATGAGACACACTGTCATGCACCGTTAAGAAATGAAAGCCATGTATCACGTCAACTCGAGGTGCTGTCAAGTGCTTTTGAACATCATGCACTGGAATAAAGTTGGGGTTCTTGGCAGTGCGAGATTTCATCCACATATATGAACATGGCATTTTGTCCAAATAGGCCAGCAATAGCACCAGTTCATCAGTGTCACGCACTGACATGACTGTCGAGTCCACATTGGCATGAAGGCAGTGGAGTACAAGATAGCTATCAGCCTCCTCGTGATCCACTTCAAGTGCTGTTACATCAAGCTCTAGGTCTGAAATCTTCACCGTTTTAGGTTATGCAAATCCTCCAGAGAAAACATCAATTTTGTTTGTAGGGGCTGTATTCAATAAGGTGATCCGATAGAAACAAGGCAAGATCTTCTTTGTTTTCTTCCAGTGCCATAAAGTTTGACCAGTTTGCTGGTACCTACTGAGACATTCCACATGATGTCTCACAGGTTGTAAGCCGTGTTAGCGTTTCACTCTTGTGCCCGCTTTGATGTAGTCGTTCCATGGGGGCATGCTTTGTGAGAAGTAAAGAGTGATATGGAAACGACAAAGAGAATGACTTAACTGATTCTCGAGTTAGGATGTTCATACACTTACATTGCTTGGTACTACCTGGTAAAAATGACACGCAAAGTAAGCACAAAATATAATAGACAAAATAATTATTCTGAGCGAGTGGGGTGTTTTGGAACCCAAGATAAATTTTTTTTTTATACACATTTAAAAAAATGAATCGTTAATCAAAATGTGCCTACTTTTCGGACAGTATTAAATCCTCCAATATTGAACACACACAAGTACTGTGCACACTACACGTTTATTTGACCTTTACTATATCATATTGTGTTATTTTCATCAATCTTTGAACCAATATATCCTTCTTTCGAACACAATATACATTTTTCCACACATAAACATCGTAATATTTGATAGGAAATTGAAATATGCGATGGCTGAAAGGAAATAACAACAGATAGTCATTTTGCTTACGTGTCATCGGACTAGTCATCGAGCTCGTCATCAGCGTGTGAGTTGCCAGTTTTTGTTCGCTCATTGCAGCAGTCGTCACTCCCGTTGCAGCTGCAGAACATGAAGCAGGCGAGTTGGGCCACAACACATCCACATCTGGCTGTTGAGCATGTCGTGTTTGACGAACATCCACATTTGATGATTTGCAGAACTTCAACAGGAACAGGTGGCACCTTGTCTGCCACTGTCACTGGAACCAACCCCTGACCAGATTCATCCTTCGACCAGCCATACCGAACAGGATCCAGACTGGGTGGGTCAGGGGACAAAGCAGACTTCCAGATGATCATCTGGTAATGTGCCTTGTGTACATGCTGAAGGAACGACTCAGTTGTTGGGGGAAGCGTCTTCACTTTAGGTGCAGCTGTAATCTTCTTGTTTGACATCTTGGAGGACCATACATCATAACGAATGGCTGACATATTGCTTGTTGGTTTGGATCCATAACAAGCACCAATGAACCTTGTGGCCTCGGAAACAACTTCATTCATCTCTGCTTCAGGATCTCCAAGACTTGGTAACAGATAACCGAGTCACATCTGTTTCAGCGCTGTTGCCTTACCTATGCATATATGAAACCGTGTCACAGCCGGTCATCGCATGTATTGCAAGGAGTTGCTCTGAATTTCCTCCCTGTTGCTGTGATGTCGCCTTGATGTCCAAAATTTGTCGACCAGCAATGGGACTCACCATCATTACTTCACATGTGAGTTTCTGTTGATGGTAGAAATGGACGAGCAACACGAAGACGCCATTGTTGTCACACACAACTGATAGGCTTTTCATTCTAGTTGACGCCAACTGTATCATCTGCTGAGCTATCACGACATCAGCTTCCTCAGGTGTTGTTCTGAGCCCTTGTCTCATCCTCTTAGTACCGCTGCTTATTTCTATGGGGACTGGCTCTTTGGCAGTGATGACGAGTTTCAGTGTGTTCCTTGGTAGTTCTGTGACCTTCTTCGACAAGTCTTCACACAAGATGTCAATGAGCTGGACCTTGTTTGCTGTTACTGTTAGCGTCACTGTCTGTGGTGGCAGTGGTGTTTCTGGTGAAAGCTGGTGTCGCCTACTTGCATCCTTGCCAGCACGGCTTAGCCTTGCTACGTTTTTGACACTTTCGTCATATTACCGGTCAAAAATCAAATGGACTTCAGTCATCAGCAGTCGGTTGATAATGTTCTTGGAGAAGTTGTTGGCAAAGTCTTGTACTGTTCCACTGGCTGGCCACTGTACAACCAATAGTAGTGCACAACCATCAATGATTGTTACCTGTGGACTACATACTAGTCTACTCGATCGTTCAACTTGTAGTTTTTTCTCGAGTGGATTTTGTTGTCGTAATCCTCATGTTACCATAATCTTAAAACATTGAGGAAGGGACTGGTGACAGTTCATATGACAGTACATCCTTCACGTCTATTTCCCTGGACTGTTGGAGGCACATCACCCTTGTGTATATGAACTCAGTGTCATAGACAAGCAAACCATCCACTTAACTTTTATGTGCTTCTTGCTCACAGCCATCGTAACAACTTTGTTCGGAATAATACTGTGGAACCCTTCTGGCCAAGTAGATTCATATTCCTGCATCTGCTTGTTGCCAATGATAAGTGATTCTGCTACATTCACTTTATCGGAGGTGATCTGTCCTGTCACGATATTGACAAGACAATCAGGGTGGCTCTCAGGTTTCAGTAGATCAATCAAAGCGCTCAACTTGGTTTGGATTTTACATCTGTCCTCAGCATATTTGGCTATTCTGCGTGGATTCTCTCACTTTATCGGAGGTGATCTGTCCTGTCACGATATTGACAAGACAATCAGGGTGGCTCTCAGGTTTCAGTAGATCAATCGAAGCGCTCAACTTGGTTTGGATTTTACATCTGTCCTCAGCATATTTGGCTATTCTGCGTGGATTCTCTTCTTTGTGGCTCGTCATAACATCCTGACCTCCCTGTTCTGTCATCAGCGACAAGCCTTTCAGCATGTGCTGCAGATGTGCAGGCTCAGTGCCCATCTCGTCACATAACTTCTGTGACATAAGAGTGCAGTGTTAGGTTCATCAGCTAGTCTATGCTCTAGTTGTACATGCAACCCATCACCACGGATTTTGCTACTGTCTATGATAGTACGCAGGCGCTGGGGCTTGGCAGAGATAGGATTTTCTTTTGGTTTTCCACAGTTGAAGAGACACCCCTCTGCTTCATTGGATGCCATGTTTCAAGTCAGTCTGGAATAAGAAAGAGACAGAATAATAAATATATGATATGGTCAAAACAACAAATGGTTCAAAATTATCATATATAAACAATTGCATTTTATGTTACAGGAGTATACATTCATGTTTATTTCAATGTGTCTGTAATCTATGTATTTTCACCAATTGTCATCATAGGTGTACCATGAATTAAGCATCTGAAATATATATGGAAAGTAAATATATATATATATATATATATATATATATATATATATATATATATATATATATATATATATATATATATATATATATATATACACAAGTTGTTTATTATCTACTGGCGCATATTCTAAGTTAAACCGATATTATTTGCTATTCACAACAAAATGTGATATAAAGTGCATTATTCTGCCCCTGGATGATTTTATCAGAAATTTCTATGTAATATATGGTAACAGGCTGTAAATAGTCTTGCTAATTTGGACAAAGGTACTACTAGTTCATAAAAATATATTTTAGACGAGTCAACAAAATGTCGATAATCGCTCGA
Organism: Eptatretus burgeri; assembly: GCF_056783735.1. Lineage (NCBI taxonomy): Eukaryota > Metazoa > Chordata > Myxini > Myxiniformes > Myxinidae > Eptatretus > Eptatretus burgeri. Next base: position 2,780,638 of record NC_140962.1, on the reverse strand, counting down.
AAAAGTTCCCTTTTTCAAATGGCAATAAAAAAAATTCCCCAAAGGTGCCAAAGTGGCACCCTCTTGTTTTGAGATCAGTATACATATGAGTTACAGAGATTGCAATAAAACATTGTATATACTGCAAAACACGGTCAGTCAGGATTCCACTGGACTAATTGTAAAATCGCCAGAATTTCAGCACATCTGAAAACCCACTCTATGCTTCAGCACCTAATAGACATTTTACCATGTATTTATGGCCAATGCTGTACGGAATATCTTATTATCATGACTAAACGATGTTTTATGGTACATTTTTATTGACGATATCAAAACACTAGTACATGAGTCAAGTGAATGTGCTGAAAAACGGCCATTATTTTGAGTCGGCCATTAAAGGGGTTAAAAGTTCAAAATCGAGTCTGGCAAACACTTGATTCAGATTAAGCATACCAAAACATGATGAGTAAGAATGAGTGCCCGTCATTAACATGAAATGCTTCCATTGTTCATTTTTTTCTTCCAAATTTGACCATGTCTACTATACATTGACACATTTAGACATCTATCTAAGGGAAGGGAGGGGCGGCGTTGAAAATAACAAATACAAGGAGCTGTTACTCTGTAGATCCCCACCTTTTGGATGGTACGAGGAATAGATCTGTGTAATATGAAAGCTAAATGTTGAATGGTTTTTGAAATATCGTGTATACCAGCCAAGTTACCGTGATGGTTGTCATGGCAACATGATTCAGCCAATCACAGCGGTGATATAATCAGGTTGAGATCATGTCATGAGGAATAGATATCTGCAATATGAAATCTAAATGTTTTGCAGTCTTTGAAATATCATGCACAAAAAAGTACGTGGACAGATGATCGGTCATTTGGTCGGACGGAGCTCATTTGAATGTCCCCCATCTCCGACCTTATCGGAGGGGCAGGGGACAAAAACAGCAAGCAAAATATGGCAACTCCTGGACAGCAAAAAAAGGATTTTGGTTCAGGTCTGGTTGGCTTTCAGTTTCAAGGTCTCTTCTTGGCTGTAAGGCAGGGGGCTGGCAATTCCATCCCTCAGCACTCCCCAGCTCCAGGCACGTCTGGGAGTGTCACCAAGGCCCATCTGATCTCTTCAATACAGGAGTTTTTAAATGTCTCGGGAACGCCCAACTATGCCTTTTGCGTGCGCACTGCATTCATTTTCATTGACTTATTTCTGCTTTGAGTCTGCTGTTACTCGGGTGAAATTATATCGTCTTTTTAACTCAATTTGCAGTAAGTATTCAAACAAAAGAGTCAAACTGAGGGTGAAAGAAAATTTCAAAATGGTTAACCACAATTGTATTCCTTGATGCAATTCTGCCTCACGGAAATATGATAAATATGAGAAATATCTGTGGATGCGAGTTGTTGCGGCTGCAAGTACAATTTATATGAAGCATTTTGAAAATATCCTCATTTTAAAGGTTGATTTTAAACAACACGTTCATTCACAAGCCCCAGCTATGACCTTCCCATGCTGTTAAGCTGCACCAAAACTAGAGACGGTGTCTCTCTCAGGGAAGTCTGCATGGTTTATCTGGCTCTCACGTAACTGTAGCTGGTACTAGCTTTGTGTATTTTCACATTGTGAAGATGTCCTTTCTCTAAGAGTTGGGAGCCATTACTCGGTGGGAAATGCCACACAGCATCGTCTTTCCAATTGCATACATCCATTAAATAAATCACCAAGCTTGGCATGTTAACAGCAGGCACTCTTGCAAGGTTCACAGTCCATTCACTGGCAGCTATAGTCGAGGGTTCGTGTAGCGCGTGTTCGTCCACAGTTCTACAGAGCTTATACTACTCTATGTCATCAGTAATGTGCACTACGGGCAGCTGCCGGGTCTCAGCCCTGTCGGTAAGCTGGGAGAGTTCTCTAACTCGTTCATTTTGCACAAGCACACCCTTTTCTCTCAGGTATTTTTTTTCAAAGTCTTTTCGGAGCTCGGTGAGCCGTAGTGACTAGCAAAACTGATGATAAATCACGGCGTTGAAGAAAGATGTCGAAGACTAATTCACACAATACATTTGATATGGATAGGTCTATATATGAATCGTCCCATCAAACACACGGTATATTATGCCCCGATCGTCATTCTTACTAAGGGGTAATGCGCGTGCATGTCGATGCAATGTGGGGTGATCGGCTTATTTTGAAAGTCAATTCCATATTGCCAGATTGCTTCACATGGGTTTCCTTCAAACAATTTGCCTTCTCCTCCTAGAATGCAAATCTGACTGAAGGCAACTTCAAATAATTCCACAAAGCTTGGAACAAGTGTGTGTCTACTCTCAGGAAAGCCAGAAACTAACATCTGGCCAACCTCAAGGCTGAACTCTCAAACCTGTCTCCTTCTTCAAAGACCTGGTGGTGCCTTGCTAAGTCTGACACTGGAGTATGCTCCTCCTCAATCCCTTCCCTCACTCCAGGTGACTGTTCGTGAGAAGGGCGAAGCCTCAATTCTTTGTTTGCTTCCAAATATTGTGTACCCAACCACTCACCCCCTAAACCTACCCAACTGCTCCTGGTTATTCACTCCCTAATCTACTCTACCCTCTCATTCTCAACTGGTCCTGGATACTGTCTTTTCCATTTGAGAAGGTGGAGAGCTTTCTGCCCAACCGTGACTGATTCTGTGACAGGCCCAGATGATATTAGTGTATGTGTCCTAAAAATCTGCTCTGCTGCTCTTGCTCATCCTCTTTCTGTTCTGTTAACTCAATTATTCTCGATGTGACAGTTTCTGTCTGCCTGGTATTTAGCCAACATCACTGCAATACGCAAATATGGTGCAAAAATGGATCCTCTTAACTACTGCACCAATAGCTTGCTTCCAATTATAAGCTCGGTCATGAAATCTATGATTTGAGTTCACATAGAATCCTTCCTTTTATCCAACCGCCTCATCTCAGATTACCAATTCGGATTCAGACAGTCTGGCACCCCACCTTGCTCACCAAAATCTCTGCCCTTGGCATCCAAGGCCACCTCCTATATCTTGAGCAATTTCAATGTGTTTTGGGGGGCGAGTGGTGGGGGAGAGGATGTAGGGCTTGTAAGCTCTCTTCCTACTTTTGTGGGTGTGGGATGGAAGGGATTTATTTTGCGTGCATGACCTACTACTCGGTACCCTGAGCACTTGTGTGAAATTTGAGGGAAATTTGATAAGTAATTTTCGATTCTATATGCTTCTGACACATATAGAGAGAATTGCCGAATTTGGGTAAGATATTTTAAAGACGTTGATGTTTCTGAAGTTCAGAAATCACTGTATTTCTCAGAAAAAAAACCCAAGACACCTGATTGAGCTATGTCTGTTTAAAGTACTCGAAAATACCCATTCCTTCTGGGAAAATGACTTGGTGAAGAAAGAGAGGGGGTGGGGGGTTGCATCATGACCTGACCCTGGGTACCCCCAGAATGTACTTGTATGGAAAATTTGGTGGAGATTGGCCAAGCCGTGTTTCCTTCTACGATTTTCAGACCTACACAAATACAGGGAATTTCCTTATTTTATGTAGTAGCATTTCAAATGTCAATATTTTAAAGGATAGTCTTGAACATGGTGGTGGAAACAAATGAAATAAAACAGTATGCAGTAGTTAAGACCGAAAACAGAAACATTTTCAAGATGTAAAAAATTGACTTTCTTAGCTAAAGTAAATAAAGGGTGAACCTGAAATTTCTAGTGCCTGTTGTTTCACAAACATGGCTTTTCCCCAACATCTTACACCTGCTGCAGAACATGTCTTGACCATCAAATTCTCACCATGGAAATACTTTGCGCCTTACTTGGCAGAATATTCTCACCTGGTCCTTCTCATGCAAGTCATTGCAGTGCATGACACTTTACATTGTTGGGAGCACTGCTCGTCATCAAATCTTTATCAGTCTGTCCAAACTGACAGATACATCGGGAGATAAACTGGCCTCACATTGGTCGTCCATTGGTTCAATATCAGAATTTTTATCAGGACTAAGTGGAGGTGGGTTACTGGAAACTTTCTGGAGGAAAAAAATATCGGTTTTTGCCTGGGTTGTTCCATCGTACAGCAAATTGCTGTGATTTCTTTTTTCTCCAGAGTCAAAAGCTTATGGAAGAGTTTCAATACAAATCACAAACACATGCAAATGAATACAGGAGACTTGCCAGACTTTTACTTCAGACAAACATTCAGACCCAACTTGGGAGAAGTGATGTAACTGCCCAGCACACTGGGTGTGGACAGACATCACTTTTCTCCCCTCTCTCACTGGGCAATTTCAGAAGAATTTTATCCTCCCCATGGTTCTCAACCTACATGTTTATCCATGCTTATTTATTTATTTATTTATTTATTTATTTATTCATATGCAGCTTGTGGCTGCTTGGCTGCCTCATTTTCTGGGGGCGTAGCAATGCTGCTGATGCAGTGCCCCCTGTTACCAGTAAGCTAGAAATCATTTTGCCGATCTCAGAAGCCGACAGGCTGAATCGACCCTCCTGCTGTTAATTCAACAACACAACAGGGGCTTGATCTCAAGACCCTAAGATCTTAAGCCAGCCACCTTAACCATTAAGAAGATTAATCCATGCTCACTTGGCCTTTTGTCCATGCTCTAATATTTCAAATGCTGAATTCCAAGGAAGGAAGTAGCATGTATGAGCTTCAGTCTTTGGTATGGCTTGGTTAGGGTTGGAATCGACCAACCTCCCAGACTCAGAGTGGACGGCTCAACCCATTATGGAACAATGTGAAATTTGCCGCTTCATACAGTAGTTCCCGTTTTGATTGGTACTAGCATGTGGCTCATTCTTTTATTATTAACTATTATCCACCCCCACTATTTCACAGGGTTATTTTGATGCCACCATTTTCCCAGCCGGGAATCGCCTTCCACATTTTGACAAGGTACGGTGATGAAATCAGTCTGAAGCCCTTACCCAAATGCCATTTTGAACTGATTGTATAAGACTGATGTTCACCGAAGCCTTAAAAACGCAACAGTTACTGACTTTGTGGCATTCTTATGGAGGTTAAAGAAAAATTACACTTTTACACAATTTTTCGATATCTCAAAAGTTTTATCGTGTTTGTTGGAATTGATTATGTTGCAGTCGGGTAAGATTGAATGTTAAGAATCAGGAAAGAATCGAGTAAGATTGAATTTTCTTTTTCTCACACATAATTTTCGTTTTTGGCAGGCTCCTTATAAAAAAAAATGATGCCTCATTATAAAATAGGCCATCTCAAAAACTGGCAAGATGTGTTGCTAGCTAAAAGGCAACTGTTGACACAGCCTGGCATCCTGTTCTGCATGTCAACTTTGCTGCCTGCAGCATACAAGTCTGACATCATTCCTAGATTTCTGACTCCTTCCACTCACGCAGTTAATATATTGCTATCAATGGAACACTCTCTTATACTCTCCTTTCCCAATGGAGACTGAAGTGTCCCAAGGCAGTGTCAGGCATATTTTTATTCCTCATCAACATAAATGAGATCTCTTGATGCTCTAGAAATCCTCTCTTCCTTTTTTACAAATGACTCAATCTGTCGTACAGTACCACCATCCATCTGTCAGGCAGACACCAGCTTCATCGCTCTCTGCTCATCTGGAATTGATTATGTTGCAACCTATGGTCAGATTCTGTGAGAGAGCAATAAAACACAGTACCACAGTTCATGCAATTTATATTTTTTCATGATTGGTACATGATCACAGGCAACAAAAAAATTCATGGCTTGTTGTCTAGGATTTCCTTATAATTATCAGTTACCTTGTGTACTGTACATTTATTGTTTTTGCAGGCATGACTTGACATGCATGACATGACATGCATGATAGTATGCAGGCCACTCAGTGTACAATGTAACTTCGACCGACTATGATGGGAGATACAACTTATACTGGACATAACAACCAGATTTGTTACCACCTATGAAACCCTCATACAGTACTTTAAAGCAATTAACTACAGTAATCTTGCTGTGTCCATACCTGTGGGAGAACAATGAAACAAATGAACACCGGAGATGATCTCATGTTTACTCTAAGATGTCAGCGACAGCAGCCATGCTGAGCTACATGATTGACCAGTCGGCTTACATTTTACACATAAGAGTGTTTTACAAGTCAGAGTCGTTCCTCTTTGGCTGCACAGCAGACAAAATTAAGATTTATAATAGAAACAGAATATAAATATAAATTGATGGCCTTACATTTAGATAATGGTCGAACAAATGCAACTTGTCCAAAAATCATGTAAAATCTCAGTATCACCCTGCCACTCCGGAAGAATCGAAAAACAACCGCAACTCGATTTCTATGGTCAGCCACGAGTAAAGGTTCAATATCCTCAATTTCTTAACCTCATGATCATCCAAGACTTCTGGGCCAGCCATAAGACTTCGCCTCTAAAGGGGCTATCACACCTTGACGATTTAGCCAGCGTATGCCGATTTATGAAAAATTTGTCTAAAACGCTGGCACACGTCCAATACGTTATGGGTACGTTATGTGTACGTTAGTTGCACGCTTAAAAACACTACCATAGGTCGTATTACTCTGGTTTAAAACATTGTACTTTTTGGTTGTCCAAAAAATTTTGCATGCTTGAAATTTTACGTCGTACTCGGCGTTTGGCTTACACGTTCCGCTACGCTGGCCATAAGTTGTAGGCACGTTATGCGATCGTTGACACACGTTAATTGTATGTTACTCATAAGTCGAAACACGTAGAGGTAACATTCGCGTACCCAAAACTTATTTCAAACCGATGAGTAACGTTTTGTAAGCACGCTACACGAACGTTGTTCACACTTCGCAACACGCTACTTGAAAGTTCCTCATACGTCAAAGTAATGTTTAAGGCCCAGTCACACCTTGACCTTTTAGCCAGCAATGGCAACATATTAAAATGTATGTAAAACGCTGGCTTACATTGAACTTTTGATGTTTTTTTTTTAAAGATTCGGACGTATTCATAACGACTTGGTCTTATGCATAACGTATTAGTAACGGACACAGAACGTTTCGTTGTGTTATAGATAACTTATACCAACGAATGCCGAACCTGTTGTTGGCCTTCACAACCTATGCCCAACGATAGTCTAACTTATGCATAGCCGGCTGCACGTATCGCCGAAGATGACGTGGCGTAGGTTATGAAAAGGCTGCCGCACAACGATTCAAATCATAACCGCCGCAGAAATGGAAGTGTCAACATCGCAGTCACACCTTGGTGATCTTGCCAGCGTATGCCGACCTCTGAAAAATGCGTCTAAAACGCTGGCGCACGTCGAATATGGTATGGGTAAGTTTGGTATGCGTGAATAGAACGCTAAAGTACGCTATCATACGTCGTAGTAAGTGGAGTACGTCTTGTAATTTTGAACATGTTGAAAATTTTACGACGTACTTGCCGTATGACACACGCTCCGCATGCGATGGGAATAAGGTGTACGCACGATATGCGATCGTTGACACACATCGACACACGTTACTTGTAAGGTGCTCATAAGTCGAAACACATCAAGCTAATGGTTTGCGTCAGTGTTCCAGACTCCCGGTTTTTTTTTTCTTCGGTATGACAGTGTTCAGTGTACAGTGCGGTTATGATTTAAATCGTTGAGCGGCAGCCTATTGATTATATTATATTATAACCGCACTAGAAATCGAAGTGTCAAAATTACCATAATACCGAAGGAAGGAAGAAAAAAAAAAAACCAGGGAGTCTGGAACAATGACGCTAACCATTACCTTGATGTGTTTCGACTTATGAGCACCTTACAAGTAACGTGTGTCGATGTGTGTCACCGATCGCGTAACGTGAGTACAACACGTAACTCATAGGTTAGAAATAAGTTTCGGGTATGCTAAACATTACCTCGACGTGTATCGACTTATGAGTAACTCACAAGTAACGTGTGTCGATGTGTGTCAACGATCGCGTGACGTGCCTACAACTTATGGCCAGTGTTATGCGGAACGTTTGAGTCATACGCTGGCATAAGTCTTAAAATTTCAAACATGGAAAATTTGAGGACAAACGAAAAGTACAACGTTTAAAGCCAGCGTACAACGACGCATGGCAGTTTTTTTCAGCGTGCTCTCAATGTTATCAAAACTTACCCATAACGTATTCGACGTGTACCAGCGTTTTAGACAAATTTTCCAAAAATCGGCATTAGCTGGCTAAAACGTCAAGGTGTGACTGGGCCTTTAGGGTACCCGTGACTTATTTATAACCTATGAATAATGTGCTTGGAAATTATTACGCTATGCATACGCTACACTATCGTTGGGCATAGGTTGTGGATGACTAAAACACGATAAACAATCGTTGGTATACCTTATCTATAAGTTATCGAAGCGTTCTGTGTTCATTACTAGTACATTTCAAGTCAGGTCAGGTTCGATCTGTGACCTGCTACAGGTACCATGTAAACCTGTACTAACCTGTTCCATGGTCGGGTTGTCGGCGACTAAACCGTCTCCCCCACCAGGTTTTCTGGTGAGGAGGGTGTTTGGATATGGACACCCAGCAGGATTAAAAACAAAACCTGTCAAAGGGCGGAGGAGCTCCTTGTGAGCCAACGGCCATCCATATCTAGTGCCCAACTGTGTCTGCGGACGTCCTCCTGCAGTTGGGTTACTTCTTATTAGGAGGTTGGTGGCAGGATTTGCACTCCGGCCACCGTAAAACACTTCATTCCGCAAAACGCAAAAACGCAAAAAAATCTGAAAACCCACTCCGTGGGAGTACCTCCTGTGCAGCTTCCCTTCGCAGGGCAGCTCACCGGATGACGGGATTGGGGCAAAGCCTTCGGGACCCCCAATCTTTGATGATAGGAGGGAAACCACGGGGTAACATCCCTGGGTCAGATTGCGGGAGAGTGTGTCGGAGTGGTGCTGAGGTGTCGTCCACCAGATGGCGGTCTCCTTGGGTTAACCTGAGGCGGTCCCTTCGGGTGGGTGCCTGGAATGTCCTATCCCTAAGAGAGGATGTTCACCTGTCTCTGTTATCATCTGAGCTCAAGCGTTTGGACATCGGGATTGCAGCTCTCTCTGAGGTTCGGAGATCGGATTGCGGCGAGATAATGGTGGGTGGTTACACCTACTATTGGTCTGGTCGCTCTGATGGTTACCATACCCAAGGAGTTGCTGTAGCTGTGTCCAATAAGCTGACCCCAATGATAATTGAGGTAGCACTGGTCAACGAGCGTATTATGAGATTAAGGATTCGTCACTCCTTAGGTGTCATTTCCCTGGTCTCTGTTTATGCTCCGACTGAGGCGAGTGATCTCACCGTGAAGGATTCATTCTACGCCACACTCGAGTCTGTGGTTGATCAGTGCCCCAGACGAGATACACTTCTAGTCTTGGGGGATTTCAATGCATCGACTGGAACTGATAGGGATGGTTATGAGGTGTGTGTTGGTCCCCATGGGTCAGGAACTATGAACCAGAATAGCACTAAGTTCCTTGACTTTGCAAGAAGTCATGGACTTAGGGTGGCCGGTTCATGGTTTCAGCGCCCACAAGCTCATCGCTGGACTTGGTATTCCAACGCTGGCGGTGTGGCAAAGGAGATTGACCATGTCCTCATTGATGGTCGTTGGAGGATGATCCAGAACTGCAGGGTCTACCGGAGTGCTCAGTTCCTCAATACTGACCACAGGCTTGTTGTAGCAACTCTAAAGCTGCACCTTAAATCCTGGAGAATGGTACCATCCCAGCCTAGGCTGGATGTTGCCAAGCTCAGGGATGAGAGAGTAGCTGAGGAGTTTGCGAACAGGATGAGTGGACACTTGGGGGGTCTGGGTGCTTTGGGGGGTCCTGAAGAGTTATGGAGCGCCTTCAAGACCACCGTCCTTGATGTTGCCGGTGGATGCCTTGGAGCTCACCGCAGGGCAAAGAAGAATTTTGTCTCTCAAGGGACACTGGATACCATTGACCAGAGTCGCAGGGCCAGGCTGAATGGCAGAGCTGAGCTGTTCAGGGAGCTGAGGCGTAAAACTGTACGTGCACTGAGGGTGGACAAGGAAGCCGATGTGCGAGGAATCTGTGAGGGGGTAGAGCATCACCTGTGGACAGGTGATTCTCGTCCCGCTTACAGGGGAATTCGCGCATTACGTTCATCCAAGCCCATCCCTCGGAGCACTGCAATTCGAGCAGAGAGTGGTAGGCTCTTGACAGAGGATTCTGAAGTGAAGGCCTGCTGGGCCAGTTACTTTGAGCAGTTGTACCAGGCTGATCCCCCAGCTGTCGAGTTGGACGTCAAGGGTGTTACAATCCCTGTTGCTGACCCTCGAATCAACTGTGGTCCACCTTCGCTTGTGGAAACACGGGCTGCGGTGACCCTGTTGAAACGGGGCAAAGCTCCAGGGATCTGTGGCATCTATGCCGAACTTCTCAAGGCTGGTGGAAATGCTGCACTCGTGTCGTTGCATGCAGTTTTGTGCTCTGCCTGGAACACAGGCATCATCCCAACTGACTGGAAGAGGGGCCTTGTTGTCCCTATCTGGAAAGGGAAGGGTGATCGCCAAGACTGCAACAACTACCGAGGGGTGACGCTGCTCTCAGTGCCGGGCAAGGTCTTTGCTCGGATAATTCTTGATAGGGTTCGCCACCATCTGCTTGAGCACCAGCGTCCAGAGCAGTCAGGCTTTACACCAAAGAGGTCAACGATTGACCGTATCCTTGCCCTTCGTGTCCTCTTGGGTCAAAACTAAGATCCAGGCTTTCGGTGACATCTTGGATGCTGCTGTCCTGTCTGTGTCTGTTTGTGGTGAGGATGTTGAGGTCGTGGAGAGATTCACTTACCTTGGCAGTGATATTCATATCTCTGCTGGCTGCGAGTCAGAGGTCAATAGACGTCTGGGTCGGGCCTGGGGAGTCATGGATTCACTGGATCATAGGGTGTGGCGCTGCCGGTACCTGTGCGGGAGGACGAAAGTCCGAGTCTTCAGGTCCTTGGTACTTCCAGTCTTGCTCTATGGGTGCGAGACTTGGACTCTGACCAAGGATCTGAGACGGAGACTTAATTCCTTTGGCACCAGTCTCTTCGGAGAATCCTTGGCTATCGCTGGTCGGATTTTGTGTCCAACAAGCGGTTGCTGAGAGAGACTCGGATGAGATTTGTTACCTGCATAGTCCGTGAGCGTCAGTTGCGGCTGTATGGACATGTGGCTCATTTTCCTGACGCTGATCCTGCTCACCAGATTCTCTCAGCGAGGGAGTCTCATGAGTGGAGGAGGCCAGTGGGCTGACCACGTGCCTCATGGTTGCAGCAGGTTGACCATCATCTCAAGGAGATGGGGATGGGCCTGGCATTTGCCTGGGGGATGGCCAGACGGAGGCCCCTGGAGTACCGGCGGAAAGTGGACGCAGCGACGCGCTGTTCTGGCACATGCTCCCATACCTGACCTGACTAGTACATTATGCATTTGCGAAGTCGTTTTTAATACTTTACAAAGTAAAACAAAGAAATATTTCATCGTGGGAATGAGGAAAAAAAATTAGCCGAAAAGAACATCGAACAATGGTGCAAAGTAGTCTCCTATTCGTGGACGATAAGAGGATCCATCATCACCCACACCCTCCCCATCACGCTCCCATACTACTACTGACATAGACATACTACTACTACCAATGCTACTACTCCAACTACTACTACTATTACTACTGTCACGCACACCAACTACTACTAATAGTATTACTACTACTGATACTACTGGCATTGACATCGACTCAACATGGAGTCTGGAACAATGATGTGTTCCTCTTGTGAAGCCCATTTGTATATACCAATTCCCCTTAACGCTGCCAATACGCCATTACACGGTAGATGTAAGTTAGAAACACGTTCAGTAAGTGCTGTAGTCGTCCGGAAGACGTCAATCTAATTCGTCTACATACGACAATGTGCGTTTTAGATACGTTACAAATAGGTTCATAGCATGTTACTCAAAGGTTAGAAGCACGTTATACTTAGGTTCAAAGTATGCTACACACAGGTTAAACACACGTTACTCATAGGTTCATAGCACGCTAGTCATTGGTTCAAGGCAAGTTACAAATAGGTTCAATGCATGTTACTCATAGGTTTCAAGCACGTTCAACATAGGTTCAGAGCACGCTACTCATAGGTTAAAAGGACGTTACCCATTGGTTGAAAATTAGGTTGAGGGTATGTTAAATATTACCTTGACGTGTTTCGACTTATGAGTAACCTACAAGTAACGTGTGTCCGTCGTGTGTAAACGATTGCAGAGCGTGCCAAGAACATATGACAACGCATGCGGAACGTGTTAGCCATACTCTGAGTACGTCATAAAATTTTCAGCATGCTTGAAATTTCACGACGTATTACACGTACCACGTAATATGATAGCGTACTTCATTGTTTTCCAGCCTACTCTTAACGTATACACAACTTACCTATACCGTATTTGACGTGCGCCTAGCGTTTTAGACACATTTTTCATAGGTTGGCATACGCTGGCAAAATCATCAATGTGTGACTGCGATGTTGACACTTCAAATTCTCAGGCGGTTATGATTTAAATCAGCGTCTGGCAGCTTTTTAACAGGCTACGCCACGAGTTCGCCGGCGATACGTTTCGAGCGCTATGCGTAAGTTAAACTATCGTTGGGCATAGGTTGTGAACGCCGACAACAGGCTAAGCATTCGTTGGTAAAAGTTATCAATAACACAACAAAACGTTCTGTGCTCGTTACTAATGTGTTATGCAGACGACCAACACGTTATGAATATGCCCAAAACTTAAAAAAAACATCAAAATTTCAGCGTACGCCAACGTTTTACATACATTTTTATACGTTGCTATTGCTGGCTAAAACATCAAGGTGTGACAGGGCCCTAAAGCCACTCCTAAACTCAGCAGCCTGTATCATTCAATGTCTTTCCTGAAAAAAATACGAACTTAACACAGCTAATAAGTTATTTTTCCATAGCTCAATGGGGGAGGAGGAGGAGGAGGAGGAGGGTGGGGGGGGTGTCAGATGGGGGAGTGGAGCAGATGGGGGAGGATGGTGATCATGATCATAAAAATGAGTGGGGGGGGGGGGAGTAGACAGGCTAACAGGAGTTTATGGGATAACTTACGGCTCTAAAATGATTGGCATGTGGCTTTACGCGTATTGCCTCAAAACTCTCCCCAAAAGGTTTTTAATAATATATAATATAGTCATACCCTGGTTTACGTCGGGGATGCATTCCTGATTGGGGATTTATGTTGGGGATGCGTCAGGGATGCATTATTGACCTGTTTAAAAGTCAGAAAGGTACGACGAATATCGAAACGACATAAATCAAAGAAATTTTTCTCATAATAATTGATGGAATAAGAGGCGGATGCATTCGTAATGTTGTCACTTTATCTGTTATATTATTGTGGGCCAGAGTTCGGTGGCGATAAACGACTACCAGGGGGAGCAGTGGGGTCGTCTCCACCGAACACCCCGGAATTTAGGTCGTGACTCTTGGATAAGTCCGGAAGTCACGGATCCCTTAGCGGACCGTGGTCGCCAATATTACGACGGCGTGGGGTAGGCTTAATTGCCTAATTTCAATATACCTAAGTACCCACGTCGTCTAACTACCGGGGAAAACCACACCCTCGACGGACCTTGGGTGGAACGGGCCGTTTACCGAGCCCGATCCGGGTCTAAACCGAGCGGTGATTACCAAGATCCATCGGTCCAAATGAACAATTTACGGCACACAGCCTCCCTAATGCTCAATACGCACTGTGCTGGGTCATTGGGAGAAATAACAGGCAACGAACTGGAACATTTAACAGGTATTTATGTACAATAATAAGACAGCACAGACTTAATCACGAATATCAAGCAGGCAATTTACAGTGAGCAAAAGCACTTAACAATTCTACTTAAAAGACTGGCGCCACACACACACACACACACACACACACACACACACACACACACACACACACACACACACACACACACACACACACACACACACACACACACACACACACACACACACACACACACACACACACACACACACACACACACACACACACACACACGAAATGGACCTCGTGGGTCTTTATTCGGCCCCTCAGCCCAGAGGGAAGGCGAGCTGGGGGAACAGAGCCTGGCCGGGTACTTCCCCTCCTCGTGTGGTCAGACTGGACTCCAACCCACCACGGTGGGTCTCGAACCCATGACCCGAAGTCCACGGGCCCACGGCCCTGGCTGCTCGGTCACCTCCGCCATAAGGAGCCACCGTGAAGGACCACAGACCACGACCGAGACCAAGCCACCGCACTAGACCAAGACCGCCCGAACCACGACCGAGACCAAGCCACGGTGCCAGACCAGAAGCAATCGGCCAAGATGACTGCTCGCCACCCGACTGCCGTACTCTGGTCCTGACAACCACTCTACTCTCCTTGATGAGGCGAACACTTCATCTGGCTGTGGCGGAGCTGGCCCTCAGGTCATGAGCCTCCTGATTGGACGGGGCGTCTCGGGGGGTGTGTAGGGGCGTCTCAGAGCCCCCCCCGAAGAGGCTCTGTAGTATCTTTCGGCACGCTGGCCTCGCATTGTCCGGAGCGCCTCGGCCCTGCTCGCCCTTCACCCATTGGCTGGAGGAAACGCTCCATGCCCTTCCTCGGAGCAGAGCCTCGATCTGAAGCGATGGAGGCTCAGCCCACGCCTTCAGTCAAAAACACGTGGGCAATGCAGTCGGTGGTTTGAAGAAGTGAAGGGGATTTGTTGTAACAAAAACGAACTTTAAAGTAACTTCGCAGCGCACATATGTAATTCCCATTAGACATAGGGAATGGGACCCTAACTATAACACATACTTATCGACATAACTGAACTGTGGGGGCTGCTGTCTGTTTGTGTGCAAATGGCTTCCAGATTCGTAACAATATTTCGCTTTTTACCGAAATAATATTGTCCTCTTTTTTTTGGTTAATGACAGTTACAGACAGTTACACATTCATTAATTATGTTGGCATTTTTATTGATGGTGGTATGCACCATAGTCGGAGGCAAACTAAATAACCCGGCAATATCATCCACACGTTCACCAGCATCCATTCGACGAATAACATCGAATGTAACTTTCAAAGTAACACTTTTAAGCTGCTTCTTAGCCACAGATATATCCTTTTCACTTAAAGCATGCTTCGGAGGCATGATGTTTCAGGATCACAAGGCTGTTTTACGATAAACTTCACCAACCCCAACAATATCGGGAAACATAGTCTGCATGGCACAAGTGCTAAACAAAGGCAGCGGGAGGGAATGATGAAGCTGTGTGTTAATGCTCGCATTTTCATCTGAGAGGAACCCACGTTTCATTAAAATTACTAAAAATACTATACTCAACAGTGTGCAGCAGTAAACTTTAACACAAATTATACAGGTACAATAAGATACAGTACATGAAAAAAAGAAATCAACAAAATACTGCACATCTATACTAATAAATGTCAGTGTATGTTTGTGTGTTTGTGTGTGTGTGTGTCTCCTCCATAACTCTAAAACCATGAAACCTAGTTGCCTGAAACTTTGCATGCATACTAAGGGAACTCTAAGGAAGTGCATGAGTGAAAATTGGCTCTTTGGGTTCATTAAAACACCCCTTTTGAAGATAATTCATGGCCTTCTTTCATTATATTCTTTATCAGGTGCATCCTCGGCCACCTTGCTCCGAATAGGGTCGTAAGGCGTTTGCTGGGTTACCTCGCTGGGGTCTGAAGCCTCCATGTTTTTTGGCCGGCTCAACCATGCCTTGACTTGGAACAAGCTGCAACGATTTCTTAAAGATTAAGTTTTTTTCACTCTCCTCACTCATATGATCAATTCATATGAATCGCTGGATACATTGCAATGTTTATAAACTCCTGGACACGCCAGCATTCGTAGCTTTATTTCATTTCCGCAAATGCCATAACCTCGACAATCTCTTAATTAAGCCGAATTACAAAATTGAAGCTCCAGAATTGAACTTAGCAGCAGTTCTGACTGCTAAAAAAGGTGTTCACCTGTCCAGTTCGGACATTGCTTGGGTGTTTCCGGGTGTATGGGTTTATTAACGGCAATTAGTAACCGCTTGCCAAGCTAGGTGTTCTGTTGACATGCTTGCTTGAATGCTTAAGCTACTTGCTGTGCACCCTACAGTCCATAGAGGCACAGTTCGTGTCCTGATTGTGATGTACAGTCGAGGTACATGTGCAGCACACATGGATGTGGTACATTTGGGTCAATTTTTATCTGTAGGGACTCTCCATGGATGAATGGGAATTGCATGCCTGTTATGGTGGCAAAGTTTCATCCTGTATCTTATGGAGGTTTTATCAGGTTTTCCTTTGTCCTTGAGACTCTTTCTGAAGCAATTGGTTGTCGGGTGTGCTGTACAAAGGTTATATGGTTTTTCCTTGTGACTTTCAAAGCAAAATATAATTGATACCACTCAATTTCTGAGCTGTTTGCCATATCAACGTGTTTTCTAAAATAAATACAGTATAAAACGAGAAGGGCACTTGGTAGAGCGCACACCGCTCCACGTATTGCCTGATCGACGAAAACATATCGGGCCCAATAAATTTTTTAAATATCATGCTATATATATCGTTTTTGTTCCTCTCTCTCAATGTTGAAGAATCACTCAAAACATAAAAAAATTATCATATCAGGATCAGGATGTTCACCAAAATTGAATGAATTTGTCCTTCTCACCAACCCAACCTGCCCACCAAGTTTTGGCCAAATCCGTCCACAACTTGTTAAGATATCGTCCTCTCTGTCGTTTTTGGCCCGATCTCTCAATTGTGAAGAATCACTTAAAATATTCTAGGATCTGGATCCGGATCTTCACCAAAATCTGATCAGTTCATCCTTGTCACACATCGAACCTGTTCACTAAATTTTACATGAACCCATCCATAACATTTTGAGATATCCTGCTCACAGACATACAGACAAAAAGGGGTGAAAATATAACCTTCATCCACATTAGGTGGCAGAGGTAATAAAAAAATATGTAGGTAGTGGAGATGCTAAAGTGTATACTAAGAAATAATCAAGGTTGTATGTCAGTAGTGAAGATGCTAGTCTGTCTTGTGGAGTTCTCCAAGGGAAGTTTTGGCCTAATTCTTTCATGACACGGCTGTCCAGGCCTGACGTTTGACTAAGGTTGGGGCAGGATTTTGGAATTTGGACCTAGTGCTGGCAATAGCTCGCCTACTCTTTGCAAAGGACACGGTGGGATCTTTAACGTCCACCAACTCCTGCCAATGGATGGGACATCAGTTTAATGTCCATCCGAGGAACAGTATGCACATTGATGAATCACCCTGCCTGTGAAACACCAGGATGACAGTTTTTGCTCGGCCAATATTCCAACCAAGGCTAGATGGCTTAGAGGCGAGTGGGCATACCTCTTGGTCATCCTGTCAGCCCGGTAAACCATATATAAATAAATACATAATTCAAGGTGGAATGTCTGTAGAATGGTAAAAAAAAAAAAAATTCAAGGTGGTATGCGGGTAGTAGAATGGTAAAAGGTAAATAAATAGGTGGTATGTCTATAAATAATTTAAAGTTGTGTATTTACAGTGGAGATGGTAAAATGTATGAAAATATATAAATAATTCAGTCATGTTAGCCGTGGATATGGTAAATTGTACATAAATAAATAATGGTTCCCAAAAGCAAACACAATCCTGTCCTATTGTTCCTTCAAAAAATGTAATCCCCTAATTATTTATTGGCTTTGATGCCTCATGCCCAGATATTATTGCATATTCAGTACTGGGTATCTGCCAAATATGAAAGAAATGCATCCAGGCATTCTTGAGTTGAGGTTTCAGACCTACACACGGATGGACGGACGGATGAAAGGATGTCTGCAGAAGAATTTTGCTTGTAGTTGCGTGATCTCATCTGGAGTTATGTCCAGCTTATCAATGATAAATTAATGACCTCTTTGGCTTATGATAATAAAACCTCTCTTTTCATGTGGTGATAAAATGTTTATTACAAGTGTGAGAGTTCATTGGCATGTGTCGTAATTACATTTATAATTTTAACATGCTTTTTTCCTCTTGTGCTATGAATGCAGTGGCCTTCATTTTTTCCTACTGAGTTGGCTACACATCAGCAGTCACTCATGTTCGTGAAAAGAATGACAGCCATTGCTCTGTCAAACATTACGTACCTACGCGGAATCTTTCCAGAACACGCATATAGCACCCGTTACTTTGAAGGTTTGCTTATACTTTAATTTTCTTGGCCAAAGCTTGATGGCAAATTGTGCAAATCAGATTTTTCAAAATCTCATGTAAAGTCAATGTTATAATTTCTTTATGAAGTTTTTTTTTCTTTTGTTGTCTTTCAACATTGTTTTTGCTAATGTACTGTCCTTTTGTGCTTTGACAGAATAAAATTAGGAAATATTTTACCTAGCTTGCCAAACTCGTAGCAATAAATGGTTACTCACCCTAATGAGATTTTACAAAACCACATTTTGTTTGTTAAAGGCTTTCCCCCGAAAATAATGGTAGATTAATGGCAAACTTTATTAAACTGACTTTTAGTAGTATGTACTTGGTGATTCCACAATACCCACTGTAAACCTTTCTGTGCCCCCTTTCTGTTTCGCATAAGCCTGAGGCCATCATTCTGGAAAACACTCCCTTTGCCCTCAAAATGATTTCTACTGCATCCTTAACACAAATTGTTATGGCCTACAACATTTTTCCAACCAGAGGTTAACATCTATTGCTCTAGTTATAAATTGTATTCCGTTTCCTTTTTTTGGAAGAATGCCAGAAAATATTACCACACAACTATTTACTTTCAATTGGCTATATATTTAAATACTCAGCAACCGCTCCAATAACCTGTACACATCATACGATGTGCATTATTACCCAGCACATATGAAGCAAAAAGTGGTGTGAAGGAATTTCTTCACTTTGTTTGTCTATCTTTCCAACAGCTTGGTTTATGATCAAGGAACAACTTAATTTCAATTTAATGTTAGATTTTGAACATGAATCGGAGCATAAATCAGAAAACAAACCTGTAGTTTAGCAGTACTTGGCTTTGAAATTGTTCCGATCACACATGCACAGAGAGGAGTGAGATAATTTTTTATTCTGCTTGCCTGTCTAGCAGTCAAACAAAATTGAAAATCAGAACTTACTGCTTTTAGCGACGTCATAAAGGACACAAACACCAGGCATGAAGAACTAATCTAATGTGTTAAATAAGGTGTTGTAAAAGACGCTGCATGAACAGCGGTAAAATTCCGAATTTCTTTTCTACAACCTTCAAAATCTTTATTTTATTTCCATTTAATTATATACTTGAAAACTGTAGAACACACATTGTCATTTTAGCACTTCAACACCCTTCCATTTAGTAGTAATTGAACAAAATATTACAGCATTTTACATCATCATGACCAATCAAATTTGATGCTTGTAGACTCCGCTCATGTCCATTTTTCTCAAGACTGCATGGGGTAAGGTGTTCGATGAACTCCCTCGTAATTTGAGAAGTGTCTGTTTGTTTGTGGATTTAACTTACTATGCATTCCTTAATCACCATACGGAATGACTTTAAAACTGCAGCATGGACTCTGGGAGTGCATGGGCAGGTTTTAGGCGGTAAATATATTTTCATATCCTGTGGGGGTTTTGTGTGGAGGATGCAAATTTCCTATGTAAATCTGTATTGTATAGCACCACTCCTTGTGTAATGGGGTATTATAAGTTATAATAATAATAATAATAAATATTCTCTGCATGAAAATCATAGAAGTGGGAGAATTATCATCATTA
Source organism: Eptatretus burgeri (assembly GCF_056783735.1). Classification (NCBI taxonomy): domain Eukaryota; kingdom Metazoa; phylum Chordata; class Myxini; order Myxiniformes; family Myxinidae; genus Eptatretus; species Eptatretus burgeri. Next base: position 2,760,766 of record NC_140962.1, on the reverse strand, counting down.
TGTGTGTGTTTGTTCTACTTCTATGCACTCCTGAACTGTTGGATGAAATGAGTTCAAAACTGGTAGTCAACGAAGTTGGCGGGGAATATAGAAATGGGTTCCCTCCATCCGTCCGTCCATCACATTTTGTTTCCGGAGCTTAACTACAAATCCCCTCAAGATATATTTACGAAATTTGGTACACATATCAAGCAAGTGGTGAACTGGTGCCTTTTGATATTTTCTAATTGATAGGTCACATGGTTTGGCAGCCATGTTGGATTCAAGAAAAATATTAAATAATGTTTTCTCTGAAATCACATAACCTAACAAAGCAAAAATTTGCAACTATCATCTTCCATCATGTCTGCATACATAGTAAAAATTATGACGTCACATGTCACATGGTTTGGCGGCCATCTTGGATAGAAAAACACCTCATCCGATTAACACGAAACTTCACACACGTATTCCACTGGAGGATTGAAGGCAGAATGTAAATTTATGATGTCATAGGTCACATGGTTTGTCAGCCATCTTGGATTGAAAATTAATTAATTTTAAAAATCTTCTTCTCCAGAACGGCTGGACAGATTGAGGCAAAATTTCACATACACTTTCCCCAAGACATCCTTTCAGAAGTTTGTTAATTTCTAATTGATAGGTCACATGGTTTGGCGGCCATATTGAATTTACCCTAAAACCTTCAAACATCTTCTCCAGAACGGCTGGTCAGATCAAGGGGAAACTTCACATACATATTGCACACGCTTAGGGAATATATGTTTGTTAATCCTCATTTACTATGGTGGAGGATATCGAAGACTTTGTCTTCAACGGATACTAGTTGTACTTAGGATGTGCACTGGAAGGTTTTCGCGATGAAAAAATTCAAGTGGGAACATTACGAGAACCAAAACGCTGGACAGAATGAAAGAGTGTGGATTCTCATTTTGGTTGCTTCCTGCTCATCCTTCTGCTCCTTCAAGTTTTCTATCCATTGCCACCCCTGATCTTTTCAACACTTTCTGGTCCTCCTCTCCCCTTTTTTTCCTGTTCCTTCCTTTCAAACCGTTGCATTTGCACATTCTTTTCCCACCTCTCTGCTTTCAATGATGTGTCAATATGATTACTTTAAGCCTTTTCTGTTCACAGCTTCCATGAGCCTCGATATTGAAAGCAGGATAATTTCAAAATGAGTTTTGATTCCATGATTTTTATTTAATCACACTTATTCCATGATTCATGCATATTGAATCATTGTAAATGAGGAGATGCATTATTGTAGGAAAAATGATTTTTTGAGTGTTCTCCAATGAATTTGATTGTGTTCAAAACGTAAAATTCAATAATTATTTTTTAGATTTATCACTCAAAATTCTTCGAGAGGACAACAGATTCGCTGGTGCCTGTCACGTTGTAAACTGGTAAGACACTTGAGAAATATTTTGAGAGTGGATTTGTCTAATTTTATATTCGCTCTTTAAATACGTTTCAGTTGGGGTTGCTTAATCGGGACCCAGATAAAGGTGTTAAATGGAACTTTTGCCAGAAATTAGCTAGTAGCGATTCTTTAAACCATCAGCACTAAAATCACAAACTGTAAAGATGGGTGGCTCATGTGATAAAAATGGCTTTGTTAAAGAAACGTCTAGACTTCGTACATTTCTGGATAATTTAAGTGCACCTGAAAAGTACAAATGTTGGAAGTGTCAAATCATCAACATAGGTTCCAGAAAGCCAACAAGGAGAAGGGTGTTGGCAATGTTCTTCTTATGTGGTCCCAGAACAAGGTTAGTCAAGGTGAATGGCTGCCTGGGTCTATACTGAAGCAAAAGGCCACGGAGTTTACAGAAACTCAGAAAATGGAATTCACACCTTATAGCAGCTTGCTGATCTGTTGGAAAGTTCGTCAGAACATCATCTGCAAGAAAGAGCTTTTTGAGAGGAAGGATGTGGACTTACCGGTGGTACACTACTAAAAACGGAATGATCTTCCAGACATTCTCCAATATTTTAGGAATAATTATATTTTAATGCATACAGATATAGAATTTTGGAAATAGGATCTTTTGGAATAGAAAATTTGGAAATTGGAAATAGGATAGGAAAGAGATCCTTTTGCTTGTGGGAGCAATGTCTAGGAATAGATAACTTTGGTTGTGTGTGTGAAGCAGCACAACACTTGTTTACTTTTGTTGTAGACATAACCTCTTCTCCGTGTTCTTTGCTTGTTCATTGAAAATGATCCATTGTCAGAATTGAGATGAAGAGGGTGTTGCTTTCTTTTAAATTTTTACTGAAAAGATTAGCTAAATCAGACTGACTCTCGTCAAGGAAACTCTTTCTGCACTGTATGTTTTGAGGGCACTTGCTGCTCAAACCCAGTTACATATTCTCAGTAGTTTCACTCCCTGCCATAAAAGGGAGAATGCTGATTCATGGTGATGTTTTTCTGCTACCAATATATCCCAATTAAGCAATGCAGACTGCACTTAAAGCTTGTTTCTGAGATGATATATGTCTGTCATGTTACACATGAAGTAATTCATTGTTTTCCAGGATGAGAGGATGTTTTGATGCCCTAGAAAAGAGATTTGTAAGTGTGTGACTGCAATATATGTCATTCACCTCATGCACACTCTTTTGACATCAATAAATAATCATACATTCATATTGATGAATAATGCAATTGTAAATAGTTTGGTCCATTTTATTTTTGACAACTTTCTTTTCCAGCTGAGGATGATGGTTCTACTTGTAAGTATACAATCTTTTCATTTCTGATCAGTGTCCTACAGTAACTTGTAAAGTTAAAATTTTCAATCCATTTCACTTTTTTCTTTTAATCATGATGTTTTTTTCAAAATAGGCTTATACCAACCCTGATGATCCAAATGTAAGTTTTACCTTCTTTATCACCATCCTTCGATGTAAAGTATTATAAATGCTCCACAATGATACATATTATACGATGCTTTTTGTGTAAGTTACTTAGTTTGGCATATTTATTACAATTCAATAGATTGATGTCATTCACTAAAAATATTAATGTGACAGTGAATACAATAAATTTAATGGGACAGTCATGGTCTTTATCTATGAGCTCAGTTCACTGTAGATATCATAGTTTATTAAGTGCGAGGGGTGGGCCAAGTGGGTTGACAAGGCTGAGAAACTGCACCTGTTGGGAAAGGGGCATCCAAGCAGCCTTCTGTGTTGTGTATATATACTGTATGAGTGGTTCAAAGTTGATGTGGACCTTTAATATGAGAGACCACTGGACTCTAGAGTATGTGTACGGGCTGGCAGGATGGCCTAGAGGTACACACACTCACCTCAAAGCTGCCTAGCCTGGATTTGAATCTTGGCCCAGCTTTAAACTGTCATCTCCTGGTGTTTCACAGGCAGGATGATTAATTATCAATGAGTTTGCCGCCCCTTGGATGAATGTTAACTGGACGTCCTTTCTGCCGGCAATAGTTGGTGGATGATAAACATCCCACGGTGTCCTTTGTGAAGAGTAGGCGAGCTATTGCTGGCACCATGGCCAAATTACAAATTCCTGCCTGAAACATAGTTGAATGACAGGCTTGGCCAGTTGGTTTGTGAAAGATTGTGCCATGCTTCCCATGGCCAACCCAACAATAACATGGGAGTAATTGTGGTCATAAATGAAGACTGAAGGATGTGAACAAAATTTTACACAATACAATGCTACAAAATTTCAGCAATGCCTTGATGGAGACAGGGTTCAATCCCTTATTTTACTTTGATCTATATTCAAACTGATTCCAAAACGATTGTGTTTTTCCATAAGGTGCGGCAATAACTGATGTGGCTTGACTTGGCATTCTCACCAATCACAGTTAGGAGTGTATCAGTAGAACTTGTATAAAAGCCGCAAGTCTGATGAGTCATCCTTCACCATGTTCTCAATGAATGGACGTGTGCACATGTGGCCCAGGGAGGTCTACAGCAACGAATGCCTGGTTTCAACAGTAAAGGGTTCTGGTGGTTCCATAATGTTGTGGACCATTTTCTTGGCATGTGGTATGCATTCGCTACCATTGTTGATTGCTTACGTGCTGCCGCCCGGTGGAGGGTTTCAATTACTGCCTTGTAAGTGTGCTTTGTCGAGCCCTTTGATTGGTTCTTAAAGGTCATATGACCTGGAGGTCAGAGTGCAAATCATCCATTTTGTAATCAAGCAAGAGCAGCATCGTTTGCTTTGTGCCATCTGCAGCTCTTAATTTGTGCCTTGGAAGGCTATGTCTGTAACTAAAAGTTTAATATGCTTCATGATTATTACAGATACACGATTATTGTTGCATGTTGTGTTGGAGATGTTATTTCAGTAATTCGAGTTAAAGAGCAGGTTGCAGGTCACCAAACATGTTCTGAAAATTTATCAATATGATTATATGTGCATTAAATAGTTGGATGCAAACTATTGTGGTTGCCCAACTATTGGGAAAATTAATGAAATTTAACTCCGAAGTTGTTATTTCTCGAGGCCATTGAAAAAAAAAACAGCCGTGTGCCCATATATGGATGGTGACGTTACATTCTCCAAAAGAAAGCGGCGCTCATTCGCTCATTGAAGAAGTGTCCAGTTCAGCGGGCCGTTCTTTCGCTTATTTTGAGCTTGCAACTGTCTATATTATCCTTTTTTATTTTGAATTATTGTAGAACAAAGTTATTTGGATATTTGTACATCATGCCTCGTACATGTGTCGTCATGTTTTGCAAAAATAGCTGGAAAACGGGTAATCGCTCCCACCGATTCCCGAAGGAATCAAACATTCGCGGCAGTGGATAAGATTTGTACAAACAAAATGGGCGAATTTTCCCCCAAAGAAAACGGGTAAAGAGGACCCTTTGGATAGACTTGTCATTTGTGGTGACCATTTCACAGCCAAGGATTACGAAGGCAAGGCAATGAGTGAGCTCTGTTTCAAAACAAGCGTGTAGCTGTGCCCACCATTCAGCCTTCTCCTCCTCAGCTGGCTCCTGCTTCATCTTCTCACACTATTCTAATAATTTCTCGATTTCTTATAAGCATTTATAGATAAACACAATGCCCCAATCCTTGAGAGGTGACACAGAGTAAGTCATCACGATCCGGAAGTCTGTACGTTGTAACCCGTAATGGGGAATGCGGCTGAGAATCTCTTCCCCATCGGCCACGCCATCATCACTTTCGCTGGGGTCAAGCTCAGCTGTCAGAAAGACTTCAACACCAAGGGTCCATTATATTTGAGTCCATTATTGATTCATTCTGTTTCTGACTCTTGAGTGACTAGAGGGTTGGTGGTGGTCGTATGGCAGCTTAGCTGCCGGGGTAGCTATCATTTCTTGAAGCGCGACTGTGTCACTGATGCAGTGCCCCTCTACCAGTACACACACTGGAACTGGTACTCATTTCACCGACCTCAGAAGGATGACAGGCTGAGTCAACTCCCTGGTGTATTAATTCAGTGGCCAACGGGGCTTGAAATCAGGACCCGAGGATCCCAAGCCACCACCATAACCACTGAACCAACACCAGGCTACTAGAGGGTTAAAAAAATTTATTATATCAAGTCACAGACGAATCAAACTTTACATTATTTTATGCATCGAACAAGAAAATGAAAATCTACAAACCAATCTGTCTGGTGGAGTCTGTCAGTGTGAACTGCCGGGCAGTCAGTCCTGCCACTTGTACACGAAATAGGCCGTTTTCTGGCACTTGCAAGTGGCTCATATTTATATCGCTCAGGGCCAGAAACTCCATAGTATAAATTCCCATCATCCTCCGACTCGTCCTCGGCAATATCGGAATGAAAACACTCAATTGTCATTGCCGTTGAAATCACTCTCCGATTCGCATCTCGCCATTGTTTACACGCTGTTTCCGAATGTTCATGAAGTTTTCGGAGAACGTGACATCATAGCATCTTCGGTAACTTCCGGTCTGTTTTTCGATCACCGAGAAAAGTTTTGACTTAAAAGTTAATTTTAGCATATTTTGAGTTTCAAATGTGAGAAAATAAATACCCCACGTTTATTAATGTACTTACAACCTTCGAATCACGCAAAGTCATCAGCGACCCAAAACCTGCTCTTTAATGTTTTCTCTGTGGCTGCAAAATATATGCAGTACACATTGCCGTGTGATGTGTGCTTTAGAATGCCAGGTGGATATATTTAATTGATTCGGTGTGCATTCTGCTCTGTATTAAGTTCTGCATATGTCCACCTTGTCTTTACAGTTCCACACTTGTTCCATCAAACGTTCGAGTTAGACGTGCATACAGTCTCGGGCATTCATTTTAGGACAGTGTTTAGCTCTCTGTCTCGCTGTGCAGTGAGGACACACACAGTAAGGACAGAATACATGGCCTGGGTCCACTTATTCCATTAGAAGGCAGGGTTGATACAGCGTGCTACATTAGCATCCTTAGCGACATCTACATCCCATGATGCAGCATTTCTTCCGTGCTGGGAGGGGTGTCTTTCAGGATGACAGTGCTCCAGTCCACAAGGCACGTGTTGCCCTCAGGTGGTTTGAGGAGCATGAGAATGAAGTTACCCATCTTCCAAGGTCCTCCCAATCATCAGACCTCAATTCCATAGAGCATTTGTGGGACTGTTTGGAGAGGTGCCTAAGACAGTGGTTTCAACCTCCATCAAACCGACATGAATTGGAGGACTTCCTTGTGGAAGAATGGTGTCACATTCCTGCAGAACAGTTCCAGACCCTTGTTGATGCCATGCCACATTGTATCCATGCCTCCTTGGGATAATGAGTTCCCTTACAAGGAACTTCAACACAGGAGGAGGCCAAAAGGCCCATCAAAGCATGTGTTATTATTGCCAACTTATAATTGTTTGTCCATGTTCTATCCTTTTTAAATGCTGAGCATCAAGAAAGGAAGCATCAGGTACCATTTTAAAAGTCTTTTGGTTTGACTTAGTTCGGGTTCAAACCGCCAACCTCCAGACTCAGAGCAGACACCCGAACCATTACACCACCGAGGGCTGCTTGAAGTATGTTGAAAATTAACAAATTTAATTCTTCAAATACAACCAACTTTTCAATGCACCATCAGTAAATATGAAAAGGCTGTCTGAGTCTTGGTTGATGTAAAATCTTGAATGCTTTTTCTCATCGTGTAAGCACTCAAGGTTTGAATCACATGCCCTATTTTGATTTATTAACAATGTCGGTTCTTATTGCCTTTGAAATATGTTAAGGTTTTGCTTAAATTTTAGATATTGTGGAAATAAAGAATCTGATAATTGATTCAAGAAATAGCCCTACATTAATGTTATCAATATTTGATGCTTTTTGAATGAAAATAATTTACGTGAAAATTGAATTATTCATTGATGCCATTCAAACTGAATCATTATTCTTGCTATACTACAGACCATTGTTGAATCATACTCTTTCAAGTACTTTTACACTGAGAATGGGCACACCATGGACATTAGCAGGTGACATTAGGTTGGAAAATTAAAAAGAATACTTTGATTATTAAAAAACAAAGCATTGTTATAATTAGAATTAAAATAAAACTTGAGAAAATTATTTAAAATATTATTAAAATAATACTTTGAAAATCCCGCTTCACAGTTTGTGTGAATTAAATTTTTGTCTTTTTTAATGTTGGAAAATATATAACAAGCAAGCCTTGTTTTGTGATGCAATCATTGCCAAAAGACTGCCATCATATTTTCTTCATGAGTTGCTTTTGACTTTGTTGATATATTTTAATGTTGCAGCAGTGACAAAAAGTTGGAGGTTACCTTAGTGGAGACCAAGCGATCAACCATTGTGCTTATCCGCAAGCTGTTTGTGCTCATGCAGCACTTAGGAACATTGCCCCAAAGCATAGCTTTGTCAATGAAGCTGTTTTATTATGATGAAGGTGAGTGGAGCTCCTACGATATTAGTTGCACAAAGAAATCCCACATAAACACCAAAATAGGAAGTTGGAAATCAGAGCGTGAGTTTCTTTCATTACTAATCACTATAATATCTTGAAATGCAGATACAGGCACGTCAGCTTGAACTTCTGATGTATGCAGATATGTTATCTTTTAAATAATAAATGCTTTTTTGTTAGAATTTTCTGACGTTGACACATCGTAAATACATGGCAAACATATAATCTTGCCTATATAATTCTCTGTTTAATATTTCAGTTGAAATATTAATTAGAAACTTGATTCGACGAGTTAATTTTCATTTTTAAGGTAATACTGTATTACACAACATAATGATCAGTGGGTATTGTCCATACCAATGTTTTCACAACCAGGGTTGAAAAATGTTGGTGCATGGACAAGACCCATTGATCATGATATTATCCATGGAATCTGAGAGGTCCATGACCATATTAAAGGGTGTCCTTTGAGGGGTATTGTAAAAGGAGGGGGAAAAGCAAAAAAAAACTGCTTTGTTTTAATTTTGCGCTAACTTAAAAAACAGGAAACACACATGTATTCTTCTTAACTTCCTTTATGAACACGAAATTCTCTGATGCAGACTACCCACTTGTTAAATTTCTCTCAAAAGCTAACAAGTGGGCAGTCTGCATCGGAGAAATGGGCAACCTTCAAGGAGCAAATATATGGGGTAGAGAGAAGCTATATCGTGTAAAGGTAGAGGCAGAAAGAGACCAGGATGCACAAGCAGGGAGGTAAGCATTGTAATTCAGGATAAGCAGAAGGCATTCATGAAGTACAAAATAACAGGACTAAAGTCTGACTCATATCAGTATCGGAGTAAACAGAGGTTAGTAAAGAAAATAGCTTGGCAAGTCAAAAGAGAATATGAAAAGGATATGGCCAAAAAATATTAAACATAACAACAAGACATTTTAAAAGTATACTGTATTGGCCTATAAGGGCATAAAGAAAAGGTTAAGACAAGTGTGGGCCCCTTGAGAAAAATTGGAAACAGGAGTGCAATGATGCCTTCCTCAAATTAAAGAGGTGTTTGACATCCACACCCGTTTTAGCTTAACCCACCGATGATGGGAATTTTATTCTGGACATGGATGCAAGCCAGGAAGAATTGGCGGCAGTTTTGTCTCAGAAACATAGGGGCGTGGAAAGTGTGACTGCGTATTTGTCAGGCCATGGGTAGGCCTGAGCGAAATTATTGCATCACTCACAAAGAGTTATTGGCAATGCTGTCTGCCATGAACCATTTCCACCCATACTTGTATGGATGGAAATTTTTGGTTAAAACAGACCATTCCTCCTTGCAATGGCTCTTACAGTTCAAGGAATCAAAGGGCCAGATTTCACGATGGTTGGATAAATTGCAGCAGTACAATTTTAGTGTGGCCCATAGAGCCAGGAAGGCTCATGGGAATGCCGACGCACTCTCTCGATGCCCTTGTCTGGAAGAAAACTAAATTCTGTACAAGGCATGAAGACAAGGACCAGTTGACAGATTCTTCCAATAACATCCGAGTCTGTACAGCCCGTGTGATCAGGCCATTAACTTGGCCACTGAACCAGTTTTGCCAGTAACTGCGGGTGAGAAATTTGGCGCTTTGGCATGGAGCACAGCCCAATGGGAGGATCCCGTGCTGGGACCAATGTACGAGTGGGTCCGAGAAAATAAGACCCAGTGGAGAGGAGGTCATCCCCCTTGGAGCACGAACAAAGGCATACTGGGCTCACAGTGGAAAACCCTGGAAATGAAAGACATCATGTATCGCAATTGGGTGGACATTCCCTCTGAGAAAACTTCCTGGCTGGTAATAGTCCCAGAAGGAGGAGAGGAGGAGATTTGGACCATACTCTGTTTAGAGCGTTGGTGCTGCTTAAGCAGTCTTCTTGGCTATTGGGCACAATCCTGGACGGGTCGCCACTCCGACAAAGTATGCCAGCATGCTGGCACTCATTTTGCCGACCACGGAAGGATGACAGGCCGAGTTAACCCCACCTGGTATTAATTCAACAGCTGAGCTGGATTTGAACTCAGGACCCAAGGATCCAAAGCCCACTACCAGAACCATTAAGCCAACATCAAGCAGAATAGGCCCAGACCAATTTTAAACCACAATTTTACAACAACTGCATGGCGCCCACTCCGGCAGACATTTGGGCAGGACAGAGACAACATCTCACGTCCACTGGAGGTTCTATTGGGTTAATATGGGGTGTGATATACAGGACTGGTGTCAAGCATGCGACGCCTGTATTGCTAAAAAGGGACTGATATGGAGGATGAGGGCCCCGCTACAATTACACCAAGTGGGGGCTCCCCTTGATCAGGTTGCTATAGACATCTTCAGACCACTACCCAACACCTGCCTCAGTAACAAATACATCCTTGTGCTTATGGATTATTTTACCAAGTGGCCGGAGGCCTATGCACTCCCCAAACAAGAAGCCGGGGTTGTGGCACAGACCTTCATGGAAGGATTTGTATGTTGGCATGGGATTCCGGAAGAGCTGCACAGACCAGGGAAGAAATTTTGAGTCAGTTGTGAAAAGAAGTATGCAGTCTCATCAATTCAAAAAACACAGACAATGCCCTGAAGACCTCAATGTGACAGGATGGTGGAAAGGTTGAACAAGACTCTAATCCAGCAACTGGCCTTGTTTAACATCACCCATCAGGCTGACTGGGATGACCTACCGGATCAGTCAGCCCTGGAGCCACTGCATGTAGCCCAGTGCTGCTCATGTATGGACGGGTGTTATGAATTCTGATAGACTGCCGGGGGAGGGTTACACATGTCACTCAGAGGAAGGCATGGAGTCGCATATATAAAGTCGCATATGCGGAGCATTCAAACAAACATTACAACCATTAGAATACACATTTCCATTCCTGCTCGGCCATGACTTTATTTTTTACCTGCAAGGTGTAGTCTCAACTTGACAGCAAGGCAGTCCTAAAATGTGGTGGTGGTGGTGTAGCAGTGTGTGCTGCCCAAAGTGTGTAACAAAGTCCTCAAATAAATGATTCATCTGGATCCCTCCTTTGAACTCCCAGCACTCAGCACCACTAAAGCTTTCTTTGCTGTACACCCCAAAATGCCATTCCTTGGCCTTTCCATGGTTGCTAGGGGTCCTCCACCCCATGACCGACCGATCCAATCCTCCTCCCGGCCGTTTCTCTAATTCCTAGTCACATGCTGGGCTATCAGAAGTGAAGCGTGGCAAGGAGCCGCAGTCCTCATCCATCTTCGGACACACACAACTTCCTCAGCCACAAATCTTACATGCAATGATCCCTCCCCAGCTGCCATCATTTATGTACACCTACAGTACATGCTAAAGCCCTGTTTCTCATTGCACGGCCCATGAGTCACCCCTGGTGGCCTTAAGTGTGGCCCCTCACGTGCGGCCGATAATACACAAATGTGAAACACCCCCATCATAATCCGCCATAAGTGCTATCAAATTGACCGAATGGTTTCAAATGAATGTTCCAATGTGAAACATCAAAGTAACATCACTACATCAGTAGATGGCAGTATGCAAACAATTATGTTTGCAGCCCAGTAACGACAATGAAAAAATAAAAATAAAAAAAATAAGAGTACGTGGAGGCAGGGCCTATAGCAGCCATTTTGGAGTCCTGCAGGTGGTGTGGCGGCTCTCACACTGATGTCTTATCGGCAAAAGTGGCCCTCTTCTAAAATAAATGTAGATCACTGTGCTAAAGGATGTGTCCCTATCTCCCATGGCCTGACACGCTAATCACGATTACGAATAATCACAATCCATGATGGAATTATTTATCTCACATACCGTTACATGTAATAATTTTAACCCCTTCCACTCGGTCCATGTGCTGGACTTCATGGCCACTCTTGCCCATCACCAGACTAATTCCTCAACTAACCTGCATATCCCCAAAGCAAAGCATGTTGAGCCATTGCAATGGGGAAAGATAAATTTTGCAACAATCCAATTATCACTGTGGAGCTTATTAAATGACAGTAGTGCCTGCTGCATCCATTATTTCAATTCCACATGGCCAATTCAAACCCAGGACTCTCTTCCCATACTGAAAGCCCATTAAATCATGGCAGACTACCTGTGGAAGGTTATTTGTGCCTATCCGGACTGTTCCCAATAATTTAAATTGAACACTATAACTTTCCACAAAGGCTCTGGGTGGTTGTCTGGTGGGAGGTACTCGTACCTATCGACCAGCCCAGCATGGTGCGTAGCCACACGCTGGCTATCCTAGAGTCTCAGGGTGAGGTTGCTAGGCCCCATGCCCAGGCGCTAACCTCCTTCGGCTCTCACTAGCCCTCGGTTGTGCTGCCACCAAGGCACTGCCTGCAACACCTCTCCATAATGGTCCTCTCGTCGCACCCTCACAAATGCCTGGGGGACCCACCCTAGTCCCCCAGAGTTTTTAACTCTTTCAAGGGTCCGGCATCCCCACAGGCCCAAGACTATTACTCGGGCGGCTCCCTGATGGACCAGGGATGCCCCATAACACAACACCATTGGTCAGACCCCACGTCCAAATCTTGCCACATCAGCTCCCTGGCTGCCTGGTGCTTCCCAATTTCCCAGGGGGATAATCCCCAACAAGGCCAGTGATGTTAACGCCCCCCCCCCCCGAAATTGATTTTAACCCAGTAGCCAATTGACCAAACCAAGTCCCTCCAAGGCTGCTTTGAATTGAATTTTAACCACCTAAAACCAAATCCGCCTGTGGGACCGATGATGAATAAAACCAAACCAATTGATTTTCAGGTCTTGCCCCTTCCTGGAGCCACTGCTAACCTTGAGCGTCCATCTCCTCCAACCCTTCCCAATTGCCATGAGCAGCCAGTTGCTCATGACTCTCAGCTCCTCATATCACAGTGACAAAAATGCTTTAAAACCATTTGGGGCTCATACTGGCATTCTTCTATTGCCTTTCTCTTTCTACTTGCTTGATGCCTTCTTCTTCTCCCTCAGGGCCCTGTCACACCTTGACGTTTTAGCCAGTGTATGGCAAGGTATCAAAATGTATGTAAAACGCTGGCGTACGCTGAACTATTGATGTTTTTTTCCAGTTTTGGACGTATTCATGACGAGTTGGATGTATGCATAACATATTAGTAATGTACACAGAACGTTTCGATAACATATAGATAACTTATATCAACAAATGCTGAGCGTGTTGTCGGCATTCACAACCTATGCCCAACGATAGTTTAACTTATGTACAGCGCGGCAGCGTATGGCCAACGATCATGTGGCGTAGGCTATTAATAGGCTGCGGCTCGACGATTCAAATCATAACCGCACTAGACATCGAAGTGTGAAGCCACTGTCACACCTTGACGTTTTAGCCAGCGTATGCCGGCGTATGAAAAATTTGCCGAATACGCTGGCACACGTCGAATACGTTATGAGTAAGTTTTGTATACGTTAATAGCACGCTGAAGCACGCTGGCATACGTCGTAGTAAGCCGAGTACGTTGACAAATTTTCAGCATATTGAAAATTTTTCGACGTAAGCCAGCGTATGACGCACACGTTCCGCATATGCTGGCCATAAGTTGTAGGCACGTTACGCGATCGTTGACACACGTCAACACACGTTACTTGTAAGTTACTCATAAGTCGAAACACGTCGAGGTAATGATTAGCGTCAGTGTTCCAGACTCCCTGTTTTTTTTTTGTTTGTTTGTTTGTTTTCTTCGGTATGACGGTGATGTTGACACTTCGATTTCTAGTGCGGTCATGATTTAAATCGTTGAGCGGCAGCCTATTAATTATATTACATTATAACCGCACTAGAAATCGAAGTGTCAACAACACCGTCATACCGAAGAAAAATAAAATAGAATAAATAACCAGGGAGTCTGGAACACTGACGCTAACCATTACCTCGACGTGTTTCGACTTATGAGTAACTTACAAGTAACGTGTGTCGACGTGTGTCAACGATCGCGTAACGTGCCTACAACTTATGGCCAGTGTATGCAGAACATGTGCGTCATACGCTGGCATGCGTCGAAAAATTTAAAGCATGGAAAATTTGTCTAACAGCTCGGCGTTCTATGACGTATGCCAGCGTACTACGACATATGCCAATGTACTACGACGTATGCCAGTGTGCTCTTAACGTGTACAAAACTTACCCATACGTATTCGATGTCTGCTAGCGTTTTAGACAAATTTTTCATACGTCGGCATATGCTGGCTAAATCGTTAAGGTGTGACAGGGCCTTCACCATCGACTTCCTGTTTACTGAACTCTTGGTCCTTTTCCATTTGTTTTTTTTAGTCTGGCTTTGATAGTCCTCAATTTCACTGGATCTATGGAAGCGATAAACGACTGCACTCGCTCATATTTCAGTCCTTTCCCACAATCTCTTCCTATATCCCATCTGGAACTCGATCTTCATTGTTTTCAACCATCATTCTCTACTTTTTGGAATGGGTTCTATTGTTTGCTGCACTTTACTCCCATCTATTCATTTAATATCCCCATTCATTGTTATATCTTCTGTTATCCTGTCCAAGTTTGTAATCTGCTACACCCTCTTTTACTCCATTTCTGGGTTAGTCAGCATTTCTATTATGCATTAATGCATTGCATCGTTTTACATTTGCCTTGATCTGCATTGAGTCATTTGCATGTTTTGTTATTTGATTTATAAGCATATAATATTTTAAATATACATGAACATAAATAAGGAAAGAGAAAATAAGGAATTTGACAGCACAAATAACGAAATACTGTGTATGGGATTGCATTGGTAAAATTGGGGCGTCATCCTTGATGACGGCCTGTCAGCCAAGCAACACCTGTATCACCAAATACTCTTACTCGTGCTCCAGCAAGTATTCAGGGTGCATTTGGTCCTTCTCAAAGATTACAAAAATTTCCGGGTTTCTGACGTCATCGACGTAGTTGTACAAAATATTTGGTGCTTTCTCTGAAGGCCTGCAATAATTCCTATTGCCTTGCACAAACTCTCCCACTACGTCTCATGCCAGGAACATCTGTTTTGAGCATTTGGGCTTGTTGACAACATACCAGTCAGAATACGTGATATTCTTAATAAAACAGACTCTGACTGTATAAGGTGCTATTGTCCAATGCAAACGCATGTCAAAGTTCATCTTGAATATTGCTGTCATCGAACTACATGAAGTCCCATGAAAAAGCAATCTCTCTTCAACATGGGTTTGTTTTTTGTGGGACATCCACTTTTGTTTTTTGTAAATTTTTTGAGAAACTTTGATTGTTTTGTTTATTGTGGATGAAAACAATTCATTATTTGATATTATGTAGGTGTGAGAGCATGTCTCGGGTTAGTCATATGTTGAGAAATTTAGCAATGGAAATTATAACTGAAGGAGACCCACACATGATTGAAACTAACTGGTGTTCATTGGCACCTGGTGTATTTCAGTGACACCTGCAGATTACCAACCACCTGGCTTCAAAGAAAGCAACTCGGACACTATTTTGTTTGATGGAGATCCAGTGTCCCTGCGCATTGGCAGTGTGTCAACATTGTTTCATGTACTCAAAATCAAGGTCACCACTGATCATGACAAGATAGAGAATATAGATGAAGATAGAGAACAGTCCCAGTTAATGGTAGAAGACGGCAAGAAAGAAAGCTCAATTTCACTGAATATCCAGGATCCCAAAGAAGACAAGAAGGTGGAATGAATATTTTTTGTGTTTTTGTGCTTTGCTCATTTAAATGTTTGACATTTCAGAGTCGGTGTAATTTGTGATGGCATTTGTCTAAACATCGACATTTGGAAATCATGATGTGTTTTATCTCTTCCTTAATTCACCTATTGTGTATGATTGCAAAAAATGAAACATTTTCAAGTTGTGTGATCGATAATGACAACAATTTCAAGATACTGCATATGTAAATTCTAGATGCTAAAAATATTTTTTTCATTAATTTGTGCTGCTGTTTTCTACTTCAGTTTTTTTTTTTGTAAGACCTGTCAATGGCAAGGTAGACTGAACAATGTGACGAAAATAATATCAACATTTTACAAATCATGAGACAAAGCAAATGCAAAGTAGGAAGATCAGAAACATGGTTAAAGGGACATTGATTATCACAAGGAAATTTGCCACAGGTGAGGTCATTCAGCCCATCATGCCTGTGCCACATCAATTTATCAACACCAAATGAAAATAAGAAATTGCAAAATGTTTGTTTAAATTTTTAAATCAAGTGTTTTTTTTTTTGTTTTTTTTCCTCCTTCTTTCCACGGGAGGGGGCATGGGCTTGTATAAAAAAAACACACATCAACCGGACAACACCCCTCCCAGGTGATGAAGGTTGGGGTGAAGTTTCATCGAAATTGTGTGTGTAGTTTCGAAGAAGAAAGCAAACACATAATGTGGGGGGGACAACCCTTCCTCCCCGCCCCCATAGACTCCCTTGGACGCCGATTTTTAATTTTTTTTATTGTCGTGAACGAACTTTGGTATATCACGGGTGATGAAGGTTGTAATCAAGTTTCATCGGGAATGTGTGTGTGTGTGTGGTTTCTGAGAAGAAAGAAAATACCTCTTTTGGTGAGGGTGTCGGGGACAACCCCCCCCCATAAACTCCCTCCATAGATCCCCTCAGAGCTCGATCTTTTTAGCAGCGTCTCACATAGCGAACGCTGCTCTAAGAGAGCTCGGCGTTGTTGTTGTTGTTCTTCTTCTTCTTCTTCTTCTTCTTCTTTTTCAGACTCGGCTCTTTGATATACAGGATCCGGATCTCCTTAAATACTAAAGACCTGTACACATCCTCGCATTGAGCGTGCTTTTTGAGAGCGTCTATCATGAACTTTTAAATATATTCGGACATTTGCTTTTAAGTTTTGAAAAGTTCACGTTACTATTTAAAGATTATTCCATTTAATATATTGTAATTTCGTAAATACACTATTTTCTCGTCATGAACGAAGATCATCCATGACGGACGTGACGTGACGGCACGTGCCAAAATATCGGAAGTTGTTTTTTTTAAATTGAAATTCTTCTTCCTCTTCTTGTTCTTCTTCTGGTGAAGACAAAACCTTTAGGATGCGGCTCTTGGACACATTTGTCCTTGTTTTTATTTGTTAATGCCGTGAACAAACTTTGGTACAACACGGGTGATGAAGGTTGTGGTCAAGTTTCATCAGAATTGTGTGTGTAGTTTCTGAGAAGAAGTTGCGAGTGTTTGTGGACGGGTGGATGGACTAACGACGTGCCATCCCACAGGCTCCCTGGAACTACATTCCAGGTGAAGTAAAATTGAATGTATTGACGCCACTGAGGTACGGCCCTCAACACCTCTCCATAGTGGTCCTCTCGTCGCACCCTCACAAATGCCTGGGGGGCCCACCTCAGTCTCCCAGAGTTCTTAACTCTTTCAAGCGTTCAGCTTCTTCAAAGGCCAGAGACTATCATTCAGGTGGCTCCCTGATGGACTGGGGATGCCTTACAGGCTGAAATATACAAATTTGAGGCTCACTGGAAACATAGAACACAGAACAGAACAGAAAGAACACAGTGGGACCAATAGCATGGTAGACGAGGGAGGGGGGGGAGGATGATACAGGGGCCGAGCAAGCTAGATACAAGCTCAAAAACAAAGGGAAAGCCAGGGATGAAATCGCAATGAAAGGAAAAATGAAAAGGTGCGTGAAAGTAGAGCGGAGAAAATACAATAACCTGAAAAGGATGGGGTTGGCTTGTGGATGGTTAATGAAGGTAGTACAGATCTTGATTATGCATGGGGTTTGACCTGGGGAGGAGATGAACTGCTACCTTGAAGACCTGGATAAGCAAAATTCATGGAGGTGAACAGTGAGGCTTGATTTTGGGAGTTTCACCAGAAGTGGGTTGCAAGCAGACTGCATTCAAACCCGGGGAGGGGGGGGGGCATGCAGGAACCCAGCCAGAGGGTGCAACACCATGAATGACCCGGTAATGACAGAGAGGCCAATGATCTGTCAACATTACGAGAGTAGGAGTTTTTGGGATTCAGCTTCATTGTGGGAGATTCCAATGAGTTGAAGGCCTTGGATTCACTGCATTGAGATAGGAAAGGTGTGAGGTAGGGGCACCAGCCCAACAGGAATACTAGGATTCCATCATACTGTGGGTGAAGGCCTTGTCAGTTCGAAATAATTTTAGATTTGCCAAGGAACGACTTGGCATGAGGAAGATGCCCAGTTGGTGAATTGCATTGGAGGCCAACTTTGAAATGTGGTTTGCCCAAGAGAGATTATGTCTGATGGCAAGGCTCAAAACTTTGAGGGACTGAATTTCTTCAAGAGGTTTGTCAAGGAAGCAGATGGAAGTGTTCTCCAGTCCCGACAGGGAGAGGAGATGAGAATATTCCATTGAGACCTACCTGCTGACGATGAGAGTGGGGGGAGTTGCAAGCAGTTAGAGGAGATGGCCTCGTATGCTGTTGGTTGAGAGCTTGGTGGGGTGCCATGCTTCAGTCTCTGCAGTTTTCTGATATGACAGAGTTTCCGAGTATTTATATTTTAATAATTGAACTGAGTACCTCTAATTTAACATTATTAACCCTTTAGTGCAAGCAGTTTCAAGATGAATACAATAACAGTTATATTAAAAAAAAAACTTGGCCAGAAGTGAACCCATTTTGAAAGCTAAAATATTTCTACTTCGGCCCACCAACATATACTCTCAGTGAAGTGCAACTTTCCATCATACTTTGGAAATGGAAAGAGATCATAGACTAAATATTGGTTTGGTGAGAGTAGTGTGTGGGTTCTCTGAATACCTCTTCATTGCCTTTTGGACGTGGAAGGTGAAGTGCTCGTTCAATGTTATTTTCATTGTCGGAAAATGAGGAACTGTGGAAGGGAAAACTGTAAGTAGCCCAGCAAGTACTCTCATTCGATTTCACCTTGCTGTTTTTCATTTTTATCATTCCAGAAGCAGCCCATTTGATGATTTGCAGCACTTGGGTTGATTTTATACATCCCCAAGAAAATATTATTTTGTAGTTATTGTGTTTTACCATACATGATGATCATTATGTTATTATGTTAAACTGAACGTATTACTCCTATTACTGGGAGTGGTCATCACCACAGGTATGAAATACATTTTCTGCACATCACAATATAAGAGAGAATACTCATTATCTGTTAAACCCCAAATTACCCCATTCCCAAGCACTCACTCTTTTCAGGTTGTGATTTTTTTCCCCCTTCTCCATCACCTCTTTTCTTGGTTAATTTCCTCTTGGTTGTTAGTTGTCGCTTGGTTTTTTTCCTTCTCTGTTTCATACCAGCCTTCCCCCTTCCTCTTGGTGGGTTTCATTCAGCTTGTGTGCAGCTTGTTCATCCCCAATGTGTCCTTCTCCCCCCCCCCCCCCCATACCTTGATATCACTCTCACGTCTACTCTGCTCTTCATGTTTCCCCCTTTCCATTTTGTTCCCTTCCATTCTGCTTCACTCTTCCATGAGCCTCGGTCATGTACCATCTACACTCATAAATGTCAGTGTGCCTGTCAGCATGTGTCTCCTCCATAACTCCAAAGTCATGAAACCGAGCAGCCTGAAACTTTGTGTGCATACTGAGGGAACTTTTCACGAATCACTGCTCACCTTCACTCTTTCATTCCTCTTTTTTCCTGCCTTTGGAATAAACTCCCTCACTCTCTTCAATTCCATTATTCCCTCCAGGCCTTCAAAACAACTGCTCACCACCACCTCTTGTCTTCCCCCATCCAAAACCACAATCTTTACTACCCCCTTTAATCCACCCCAAACCAACTTCCTTCAAATTCTCTGCTTTCCTTCCTGAAAGTCCCTGTAATGTCCATCTTGTATACCTCGTGTTCCCTGCCCCATCCCTCTCCCTTCCACAGATCTCCTCATGACTCTGTTCACCACTGTTTTGTCCTTTCCTCTCCCACCCCTCTTGTCTCCTGCCCCCCCCCTTTGTTGTGCGTTATGTGTTAGCTCTCATACAAGCCTCAACAATGTATATTAAAAAAAAAACTCCAAGGGAGTGCATGAGTGAAAATTGGATGTTTGGGTTAATTAAAACACCCCTTTTGAAGATAGTTAACGGCCTTATTTAATTATATCCTTTATGAGGCACATCCTCAGCCACCACTCTCTAAATGGGATCTCAAGTCGTACCCTGGGTTACCTCGCTGGGGTCTGAAGCCGCCATGTTTTTGGCCTGCTCAACCATGGCTTAACTTGGAATAGGCTGCAACGATTTCTTAACAATAAAGTTTTTTTTTGTTTCACTATCGTCACTCATATAATCTATGCCTATGAATCGCTGAATACATTTCAATGCTAATAAACGCCCGGAGATGCCAGCGTTCATGGCTTTATTTCATTTCCGCACATGCCATAACCTCGAGAATCTCTTAAACTAAGCCGAATTACAAAATTTTAGCTCCAGAATTGAATTTGGCAGCAGTTCCGACTTCTAAAACATGTATTCGTTTGTCCAATTCGGACATTGCTTGGGCACTTCCAGGTGCATGGGTTTATCGACGGCAATTGGTAATCGCTTGCCAAGCCAAGTGTTGGAGTGCTTGCTTGACTACTGAAGCCACTTGCCGAGCGTCCTACAGTCAAAAGCGGTACAGTTCTTGTCCCGATCGGGGTGGACAGTTGGCATTTGCAATACAAGGTAGAGGTCTTTTCATTAGACCTCGATACAGCACACACGGACGTGATACATTTGCGTAGACTTGGATCTGAAGGGACTCTCTGTGGGTGTGTGGGCATGCCATGCCTGTTCCGGGCTCTGTGGTGGCAAAGTTTCATCCCATTTCTTATGGGGGTTTGATCAGGTTTTCCTTTGTCCTCGTGACTGTTTCTAAAGCATTTGCTTATCGGGTGTGCTTTACAAAGGTTTCATGATTTCCTCTTTGTGAGTTTCAAAGCAAAATATGTTTGATAACACCCGATTTCCAAGCCGTTTTAAAGTATCAACGTGTTTTCTAAATGACCGAGCCAAATTTTTTTTCCACCCGTCACACGCAGTTGTTCACAAAGATTAATGTTTATGCACATCTCCTTGAAACGTCGATATAAATGCAACGTTTATATAAAAGCAACATTGTTTTTAAAATTTGTTTATTGAAATTCCCCCTTAACAACAGTAAAAGCTTCTCAAGGTTTTTGGGTAATATACACTATACAGTATGTCCTGTAGTTGGTAATTACACTGACTCCAATCTGCCGATTCCCATAAAATTGCTGTTATCGGTCAAGCACTAGTGTGTTTGTGTGTTTTTTATGCATGAGTGTGTGTTGTGTGTGTGTGTGTGTGTGTGTGTGTGTGTGTGTGTGTGTGTGTGTGTGTGTGTGTGTGTGTGTGTGTGTGTGTGTGTGTGTGTGTGTGTGACAGAATTGTTAGGAACAGTTTTGTGTGAAAAAAAAGGTGTGTGTGTGTGTGTGTGTGTGTGTGTGTATTGTTCATAAAGCATAATATCTCACTGCTAACACCCCTCCCCCCAACCTTCTCTCTGTCTCTCTGTCTGTCTGTCTCTGTTTGTGTCTGTCTCTGTCTGTCCCATTCCCGCTCCGCCCCCTTCTAATATGGTGCATCACCCTCCCACACATCTCTTTCTCTCTTT
The DNA here is from genome assembly GCF_056783735.1 of Eptatretus burgeri. Taxonomy (NCBI): domain Eukaryota; kingdom Metazoa; phylum Chordata; class Myxini; order Myxiniformes; family Myxinidae; genus Eptatretus; species Eptatretus burgeri. Next base: position 2,739,202 of record NC_140962.1, on the reverse strand, counting down.
GGCTCTAGACGTGTCCGGGCAGTAATTATGTCCAGACGGTGTTTGTCTCCTGATGTGTCCTGATGGTGTTTGTCAGGGCCATGCCTGTTTGTCTCTGGACATGTCCGGGCGGTGATTGTTCCAGACGTTCCATGTTTGGGTCCGGATGGTGTTTGTCTCCAGACATGTCCGGGCAATATTTATCTCCTGACGTGTCTGGGCGTGTTTGCTCTGGGCAGTATTTATAGCATGACTGGTGGTATTTCTGAAATGAATATTTCTGAAAATGTATTTCAGACATTATTTTTTTTCCATCTTCACTGTTATTCCATATGCCTGGTGTTGGCTTTATGGTTAGGGTGGCAGGCTTAGTATCCTAGGGTCGTGAGTTCAAATCCTGCTTGGGTGTTGAATTAATCCCAGGTGGGGTTGACTCAACCTGTCATTCTTCTGAGGTTGGAAAATGAGTACCAGATTGCTGGGATGATTGAGTCATTTGAGTATCCTGTGTCGGAGTGGTGATCTGTCCAGGATTGTGCCCAATAGCCCAGAAGACTGCTTTGGCACCACTGATGGTACAGTGTATGGTCCTGATGGATGGATGGAAGTGATGGGTGGTATTTGCTGGTATTAAGTAAATATGAGCAATACACCTGCGTGCTCATGTGGCAGTGGCTGGATAAGAAAAGCAGGGAACCACAAGTCGGACTGGATGACTCACAAAATAGGTAATGGAGAAGAAAGTAAATACAGATGGATTTTTTTTTTAATGCAGTGAACAAACTCTGGTACATCACAGATGGTGAAAGTTGTGGTCATGTTTCGTTGAAATTTCTTGCGTGGTTTCAGAGAAGAAAATTAATAATATATTGCGGGGCAACCCCCCCCCCACCCACCCCCGTATATCCCCTTAGTCCGCAATTTTAGCTCATCTGGAATGTAGTTCTGGGGAGCTTACGGGATGGCACGTCGTCCTTAAGTCCATCCGTCTGTCCGCAAACACTTGCAACTTCTTCTATGAAACTACACACACAATTTCGATTGAACTTGACCACAACCTTCAACACACTGTATGTACCAAAGTCTACAATTCGGCCTGAAGGGAGTCGTCTGTGGGTTGCCCTCCCCCCACCACCAAAATAAGTATACTTTCTTCTCAGAAACTAAACACACACAATTCCGATGAAACTTGAACACAACCTTCATCACCCCTGATGTACCAAAGTTTGTTCACTGCATTAAAAAAAATCCATAGGTATTTACTTTCTTCTCCATGGACTATTTTGTGGGTCATCCATGCCAACCAATGGTTCCCTGTTTTCCAATGCACTGGGGTGGGGGTCAGGTCAGGTATGGGAGCATGCACCGAAGCAGCGCGTCGCTGCATCCACTTGACACCGGTACTCCAGGGGCCTCTGTCTGGCAATCCCCCAGGCAGATGTCTGGCCATACCCATCTCCTTAAGATGCTGATCAACCTGCCGCAACCACAAGGCATGTGGATGGCCCATTGGCCTCCTCCACTCACACAGCTCCCTCGCTCAGAGAATCTGGTCAACAGGATCAGCGTCAGGAAAACGAGCCGCATGGCCGTACAGCTACAGCTGACACTCAGACTATGTTGGTAACAAATCTCATTTGAGTCTTTCTCAGCAACTGCTCGTTGGACACAAAGTCTGACCAGTGATAGCCATAGTTCTCCAAAGAGACCTGGTACCAAAGGAATTAAGTGTCCATCTCAGATCTCAGGTCAGAGTCCAAGTCTCACATCAGTAGAGCAATACTGGAAGCACCAAGGACCTGAAGACTCGGACTTTCGTCCTCCTGCACAGGTACCGACACCACCACACCGAATGATCCAGTGAATCCATGACTCCCCAGGGCCAACCCAGACATCTGTTGACCTCTGGCTCACAGCCAGCAGAAACATGAATATCACTACCAAGGTCATTGAATCCCTCCCTGACCTCAACATCCTCACCACAAACAGGTGAGGTGAAAGCACGCACAAAACAATGTCAAGCACAAAAAAAAACGCCTCCACTTGCAGCAACAAAAAAGAGGAACTATAATAGTATATTTGTATTAATATTTTGCAATGTAAGCAAATCGCCCAAAACGGAAATAGCAAACTGCGTATGTAAATGCCGAAAAAAAGACTCATGTGGACTGTGCCGCCATGGATTACAAAAGCACGTTATGAAGCACGGCATTTCACTCAATGAAGTTGCACTTTCTGCAAATTCCATAATCTTTTCTTCACTCAATATAATCGTCCGTACAGGAGAAAAAGTTAAGTTAAATGCTTTGCTTGAATAATACACTTATAAAAATCGCAAAATTTGTTAAAATTTTCGGATTTCACTCCAGATTTCAATGCTTATTTTGTTCACCAGATTTGATTCTCAAATCTGACATAATGTTTCGATTATATACTTTAATTAGTCCATGAGAGTAGATCGTGTTTCCAAATCGAAGCATGTTTGAATAGGTCAAACAAAATGCCGAATTGGGACTCCATTCGAGTGTGAGCGAGGTGTCCGAGGGTATACAAGAATGCGCCTGATGAAGGGCTTCCTTAAATAAGGCCATTAGTTATCTTCAAAATGGGTGTTTTAATTACCCCAAACACCCAATTTTCAGTCATGCACTTCCTTGGAGTTTCCTTCTTTTGCGTGCAAAGTTTCAGGCTGCTAGGTTTCATGATTTTGGAGTTATAGAGGAGACGCACTGACACACCGACACTTATTAGTAGAGATGCGCATAAGCCAAATGCATGCGTTTGCTTAATGTATGTCCATCGGGTTATGAAGTAGCGTAGATCGGCAGGCCTCAGGTCTTAGGTCTGGGTGTTTGTATGTGGCCCAGTGCAAATGGAATGATCCCAGGTATATAACCATGATGTAATATATACTAACAAATAATACCTGTCGCTTCGCTGAAAGGGGTATTAAGGAGGGGGGAGAAAGAGGGAGAGAGAGAGGAGGTAAGGGAAAGAGAGAGAGGAGGTAAGGGAAGGAGAGAGAGGAGAAGGTGGAGAGGGGGAGAGAGGAGAGAGGGGGAGCAAGGAGGGGAGGGGGAGTGAGGAAGGGGAGCAAGGAGGGGTGGGGAAGCTATGAAGGGGGAAGAGTGAGGAAGGTGGGGGGGATGGGGAGAGCGACACCTCACCAAACGTTGCTATACACTCCGAGAGGGGGTGGTAATGAGGAGGATCGGGAGAGAGGAGGGGTGAAGTGGGATGGGGGTTGGGAGGAGGTCAGCGTGAGGGTAAGGGGTTCTGGACTTGCATTTGGGAGGGGGATTTGAAGGGGAAATGGGAGAAAGGGTTCGCAACTTGCCTTTGGTAGGGGGTAGTACAGGGTTGAACGAAATGTGGAACATTAAAACGGCACGTTATTACAGCACGCAGAGACTGCCCGGAGATGTCCATGGGGGTGAAGAGAGGAGGGGGAAGGAAGGCAGCATGATGGAAAGGGAAGGTGGAGTGAGGGGACGGGAAGTGTGCAAACAGCAACATTTTATTTTTATTTGCCGGGTTCCATATAAAACCGGGTGAGAGCATTTAAAACCCACACTCTCTACTTGGCAAAGGCCTGCCGATATGCATGCATGCATGCTCGTACATGCTGATGTCAGGTCAGGTTCGATCTGTGACCTGCTACAGGTACCATGTAAACCTGTACTAACCTGTTCCATGGTCGGGTTGTCGGCGACTAAACCGTCTCCCCCACCAGGTTTTCTGGTGAGGAGGGTGTTTGGATATGGACACGCAGCAGGATTAAAAACAAAACCTGTCAAAGGGCGGAGGAGCTCCTTGTGAGCCAACGGCCATCCATATCTAGTGCCCAACTGTGTCTGCAGACATCCTCCTGCAGTTGGGTCACTTCTTATTAGGAGGTTGGTGGCAGGATTTGCACTCCGGCCACCGTAAAACCCTTCATTCCGCAAAACGCAAAAACGCAAAAAAATCTGAAAACCCACTCCGTGGGAGTACCTCCTGTGCAGCTTCCCTTCGCAGGGCAGCTCACCGGATGACAGGATTGGGGCAAAGCCTTCGGGACCCCCAATCTTTGATGATAGGAGGGAAACCATGGGGAAACATCCCTGGGTCAGATTGCGGGAGAGTGTGTCGGAGTGGTGCTGAGGTGTCGTCCACCAGACGGCGGTCTCCTTGGGTTAACCTGAGGCGGTCCCTTCGGGTGGGTGCCTGGAATGTCCTATCCCTAAGAGAGGATGATCACCTGTCTCTGTTATCATCTGAGCTCAAGAGTTTGGACATCGGGATTGCAGCTCTCTCTGAGGTTCGGAGACCGGATTGCGGCGAGATAATGGTGGGTGGTTACACCTACTATTGGTCTGGTCACTCTGATGGTTACCATACCCAAGGAGTTGCTGTAGCTGTGTCCAATAAGCTGACCCCAATGATAATTGAGGTAACACCGGTCAATGAGCGTATTATGAGATTAAGGATTCGTCACTCCTTAGGTGTCATTTCCCTGGTCTCTGTTTATGCTCCGACTGAGGCGAGTGATCTCACCGTGAAGGATGCATTCTACGCCACACTCGAGTCTGTGGTTGATCAGTGCCCCAGACGAGATACACTTCTAGTCTTGGGGGATTTCAATGCATCGACAGGAACTGATAGGGATGGTTATGAGGTGTGTGTTGGTCCCCATGGGTCAGGAACTATGAACCAGAATAGCACTAAGTTCCTTGACTTTGCAAGAAGTCATGGACTTAGGGTGGCTGGTTCATGGTTTCAGCGCCCACAAGCTCATCGCTGGACTTGGTATTCCAACGCTGGCAGTGTGGCAAAGGAGATTGACCATGTCCTCATTGATGGTCCTTGGAGGATGATCCAGAACTGCAGGGTCCACCGGAGTGCTCAGTTCCTCAATACTGACCACAGGCTTGTTGTAGCAACTCTAAAGCTGCACCTTAAATCCTGGAGAATGGTACCATCCCAGCCTAGGCTGGATGTTGCCAAGCTCAGGGATGAGAGAGTAGCTGAGGAGTTTGCGAACAGGCTGAGTGGACACTTGGGGGGTCTGGGTGCTTTGGGGGGTCCTGAAGAGTTATGGAGCGCCTTCAAGACCACCGTCCTTGATGTTGCCGGTGGATGCCTTGGAGCTCACCGCAGGGCAAAGAAGAATTTTGTCTCTCAAGGGACACTGGATACCATTGACCAGAGTCGCAGGGCCAGGATGAATGGCAGAGCTGAGCTGTTCAGGGAGCTGAGTCGTAAAACTGCACGTGCACTGAGGGTGGACAAGGAGGCCTATGTGCGAGGAATCTGTGAGGGGGTAGAGCATCACCTGTGGACAGGTGATTCTCGTCCCGCTTACAGGGGAATTCGCGCATTACGTTCATCCAAGCCCATCCCTCGGAGCACTGCAGTTCGAGCAGAGAGTGGTAGGCTCTTGACAGAGGAGTCTGAAGTGAAGGCCCGCTGGGCCGGTTAATTTGAGCGGTTGTACCAGGCTGATCCCCCAGCTGTCGAGTTGGACGTCAAGGGTGTTACAATCCCTGTTGCTGACCCTCGAATCAACTGTGGTCCACCTTCGCTTGTGGAAACACGGGCTGCGGTGAACCAGTTGAAACGGGGCAAAGCTCCAGGGATCTGTGGCATCCATGCCGAACTTCTCAAGGCTGGTGGAAATGCTGCACTCGTGTCGTTGCATGCAGTTTTGTGCTCTGCCTGGAACACAGGCATCATCCCAACTGACTGGAAGAGGGGCCTTGTTGTCCCTCTCTGGAAAGGGAAGGGTGATCGCCAAGACTGCAACAACTACCGAGGGGTGACGCTGCTCTCAGTGCCGGGCAAGGTCTTTGCTCGGATAATTCTTGATAGGGTTCGCCACCATCTGCTTGAGCACCAGCGTCCAGAGCAGTCAGGCTTTACACCAAAGAGGTCAACAATTGACCCTATCCTTGCACTTCGTGTCCTCACCGAACGCAGACGAGAGTTTCGGCAGGGGCTGCTTGCAGCCTATGTTGATCTCTGTAAAGCGTTCGATTCAGTGAATCGGGATGTCCTCTGGAGGATTCTTGGTCTTCGTGAGGTGCCACCAAAACTGATCGATCTGATGTCTGAACTCTACTCTAATACTGAGAGTGCTGTGAAGTGTGGTGGTACCATCTCTGACTTATTTCCAGTTGTTACTGGAGTTCGTCAGGGATGTGTACTTGCCCCCACACTTTTCAGCACTTGTATGGACTGGATTTTAGGGAGGATGTCGGAGAGATCAAGTTGCGGTGCATCATTTGGGAATGTCAAGATCTCGGACCTTGATTTTGCAGATGATGCAGTCATCTTTGCGGAGACTGTAGACATCCTCTTGGGGGCCCTCGAGGTGCTGAATGAGGAGTCGGAGCCATTGGGATTACGGGTTTCTTGGGTCAAAACTAAGATCCAGGCTTTCGGTGACATCTTGGATGCTGCTGTCCTATCTGTGTCTGTTTGTGGTGAGGATGTTGAGGTCGTGGAGAGATTCACTTACCTTGGCAGTGATATTCATGTCTCTGCTGGCTGCGAGTCAGAGGTCAATAGACATCTGGGTCGGGCCTGGGGAGTCATGGATTCACTGGATCATGGGGTGTGGCGCTGCCGGTACCTGTGCGGGAGGACGAAAGTCCGAGTCTTCAGGTCCTTGGTACTTCCAGTCTTGCTCTATGGGTGCGAGACTTGGACTCTGACCAAGGATCTGAGACGGAGACTTAATTCCTTTGGTACCAGGTCCCGTCGGAGAATCCTTGGCTATCGCTGGTCGGATTTTGTATCCAACGAGTGGTTGCTGAGAGAGACTCGGATGAGATTTGTTACCTGCATAGTCCGTGAGCGTCAGTTGCGGCTGTATGGACATGTGGCTCGTTTTCCTGACGCTGATCCTGCTCACCAGATTCTCTCAGCGAGGGAGTCTCATGAGTGGAGGAGGCCAGTGGGCCGACCACGTGCCTCATGGTTGCAACAGGTTGACCATCATCTCAAGGAGATGGGGATGGGCCTGGCATCTGCCTGGGGGATGGCCAGACGGAGGCCCCTGGAGTACTGGCGGAAAGTGGACGCAGCGACGCGCTGTTCTGGCACATGCTCCCATACCTGACCTGACCTGCCGGGTTCCATATAAAACCGGGTGAGAGCATTTAAAACCCACACTCTCTACTTGGCAAAGGCCTGCCGATATGCATGCATGCATGCTCGTACATGCATCGACTTTTGCACTCCTCCGGTTGGCTCATTCGTACATCATACACTCTGGGGAAACCATTATAAATTAAAAACAAAACCGTCAGTTCTTAGTTGTTCCCTTAACTTAGGAGGTAGGGTGGGAGAGAGAGTGAGATGGGTGGGAGAGAGAGTGAGATGGGTGGGAGAGAGAGTGGGATGGGTGGGAGAGAGAGTAATATGGGTGGGAGAGAGAGTGAGATGGGTGGGAGAGAGAGTGAGATGGGTGGGAGAGAGAGTGAGATGGGTGGGAGAGAGCGTGAGATGGGTGGGGGAGAGAGAGAAGAGGGGAGAATGAGAAGGGGGAGAGGGGGGATTCCGACAGATGTGACATCCAGTTAACATCAATCCGAGAGACGGCACACACATTGAAGAATCACCCTGCCTGTGAAACACCGGGATGACAGTTTATCGGTGGGTCGGCATTTTAAACCAAGGCTATACAGCTGAGAGCAAGTGAGAATAATGTACCTCTCAGTTATAATGCTGTAATGTGGAGATTCATTGCTTTGAAGAACTGAAAACATTTTTTACTCATTGCAATCATCTAATTTATTTTGCCTTCCGAACTCCGGAGATGTCCCCATGGAGAAGTGCGCTATGGAATTGCCATGGAAGCTTGTGGAGAATGAAGCTTAAAGAGCGTTCCAAGCAAGCAACTCCAACAAAACGGTTGAATAAACTTTTAAAAACGAAACGTTTCATGTTTTTGATATGTATCTATCTATGTCAAAGTAACGGGTCGCATAATGAAACAAGATTGTACATAAAGGGAAAACGTCGAAATAAAATTGCACATTTTCATCAAGCGAGCTACCACCGAGGGACCGCACGACAACGCGGGCCAAATGCAGGTGAGTTTGGTCTGAACTTTGGTCAAGTTGTCGATATATTCAGTCATAGTGCGAATACTTTTACCATGTATGGCCATGGCTTGGAAACGAACAACCAAGCAGCTTGTATAGCGCTCACCACATGGCTTAAGCACTTAATCAAACACGCCAACAAAACAGTTGACAAGGAACGCTGGCTTGGCAAGCGATTAGCGATCCCCAATCAGTCATATAAACACCATTGACCTGGAGACGCCCAGAATGTCAAGCAATGTCCAGATTGGACAGACTAGTGCGTGGCCGTACGTGCAGAAAAAAACAAAAAAAAAAACTTTCAAACCGCATGCCAGAAACAACAACCACACAGGCCGTTCCTTCGCTCTCGCTTGCACATACGTGCGTGGCCGTACATGCAAAAATTTTTTTTTTTCAAACCGCGTGCCAGAAACAACAACCACACAGGCCATTCCTTCGCTCTCGCGTGCCCGTACATGCATGGCCGTACGTGCAAAAAAAACTTTCAAACCACGTGCCAGAAACAACAACCACACAGGCCGGTCCTTTGCTCTCGCGTGCCCGTATGTACGTGCGTGTCCGTACGTGCAAAAAAAAAAACTTTCAAACAAACACACAGGCCGTTCCTTCGCTCTCGTAAACGACGACTGGATTGGGGCATTGTGTTTATCTATAAATGCGCATAAGAAATCGAGAAATGATTAGAATACATGAAGTCATCACGATCCGGAAGTCCGTACGTTGTAACCCGTAATGGGGAATGCGCTCTTACTTGGCCATAACTTGGGAACCACTTGTCCGATTAATATAAAACCTTGAAAAGGCACATACTCAGGTTCCCAGCAATATACCTGGCAAGTTTCAATTAGATCGGACCAGTGGTTGTCGAGAAACAGCGGTCACAGACAGACAGACAGACACACACACACACACACACATTGCTGGAATTATAGATAGATGGACCCTTTTTTAGCAATTGGAACTGCTGCTGATGTCAATTAAGAAGTTTTCCTTTTGAAATTTGGCTCAGATCAAGAGATTATAGAGATTATGGCATGTGTGGAAATGAAATATGAGCAAGGAACGCTGGCGTCTCTGTGCGTTTATAAGCATTGCAATGTATCCAGCGATTTGGAGGTATGATGATCAGGCAGTCAATGATATGAGTGAGGAAAGTGGAAATTTTTTTTTATCTTTAAGATACTGTTGCGGCCTGTTCCAAATCAAGGCATTGTTGATAAAGCCAATAAAAATGACGAATTAAGACCCCAGAGAGGGACAGCGAGGTGACCAAGTATGAGCCTTGATAAAGGATAATTAAATCAGGCCATTAATTATCTTCTAAAGGGGTGTTTAGATGAACCCAAACACCCAATTTTCATTCATACACTCCCTTGGAGTTCCGTTACTATGCAAGCAAAGTTTCAGGCACTAGGTTTCATAGTTTTGAAGTTCACGAGGAGACACACACACTGACTGACTGACACACTGACATTTATTATGAGAGATGCACAAAAGCTGAACGCATGTATTTGCTTCATGTATGTGCATCGGTTTATTACCTCCACCACCAAAGGTGAAGGAGGTCTTGTTTTCACCCCTTTCTGTTTTTTACTTACGAAATTTAAAGATTTCGTAAGAATATTGATGACTTCCGTCATCTGTTTGTTTGTTTGTGTGTGTGTTTGTTTGTTTGTAGGCACGATAACTCGAGAAAGGAAGAAGCTACCAATGTCAAATTACACCACGTGATTCAGGAGGGCGATGGCTAGCGCTGATTAGATTTTGGTCAAAATCGGTCAAAGGTCAAGGTCACATTGAGGTCAAACAATCGATTTTTAATGGTTTGGTACAGAATCATCGTAGAAACTTCTGGTTTGTGTCGCTACCTTCTCCAGAGACAGCTTTTATTAGACAAGGTCAGAGGTCAAGTTGACGATTTCGTAAGTACCAGTCCATGACTGCTTGTTTGTCTGTCTGTTTCTTTGTTTGTTTGTGTGCAGGATATCTCAAAAAGTTTGGATGGATCTGGATAAAATTTTGTGGACAGGTTTGGTGTGTAACAATGACGAACCGATTAGATTTTGGTGACGTTCCGGATCCGGATCTGACTACTAAAAATTTTTAAGTGATTCTTCACCATTGAAGAGATAAGGCTAAACTAATATATAGCACAATATCTCAAAAAGTTGTGGACAGATTAGGATGAAACTTGGTGGATAGGTTGGGAGTTCCACGTGGAAGAATTGATTAAATTTTGGTGAAGAGCTGAATCCAGATCCGAATCTGAGAATTTTTGAAGTGCTTCTTAACCACTGAGAGATAGGTACAAAACGATATATAGAACAGTCTCAAAAAGTTGTGGATGGATTGAGATGAAACTTGGTGGACAGATTGGGTGTCTGGCAAGGACGAATTGATTCGATTTTGGTGAAGATACGAATCTGGATCTTTGGTGAAGAATTATTTAATTTCTAAAGTGATTCTTCACCATTGAAAGATAGGGCCTAAAACAATATAGTATTGTATATGTAGCATGATATTTAACCTCTGCCATCGAAGATGGACGGAGGTTACTGTTTTCACCCCTGTCTGTTTGTTTGTTTGTTTGTTTGTGAATAGCATTACAGAAAAACTCCTGGACGGATTTCGACGAAACTTGGTGGGGGGATTAGGTATGGTCCAAGGATCATGCCATTAGATTTTGGACTTGGTCCAAAAAAAAAAAACTTCGAAAATTGTGCAACTTTTTTTCAAAAAAAAATTTCGATTTTATTTGAAAAATATTTGAATTTTTTTTTGCATTTCTACATGTTTTAAGTGATTTCCAACCCCCCACCCCCCCAAAAAAAATTGTTAGAGAAAAAAAAAAACAACAAATTTTGCAACTTTTTTTGAAAAAAATTTCGATATTTTTTTTTTTTTTGGCATTTCTACATGCGCGTCGATCTAGTTTAGTTTATTCAATCGTGGTTCAGTAGAGTCTGATCCGTTTTGACCGACAATGAATAGGATATCAGGTTCACTTAAGTGACCCAGCAGTATTGGCAGCGGAGGTTTTGCACTCTACCGAGTGCTCCCCCTCTAGTTCAAAAATGTAATGAGCCCAATGTTCTCGTGGATTAGGTATTGCATGGTAGAAGTATGCTCTCTCCAGAGTGCCCTTCAAGTTTTTAATATGAAATAGGCAATGCCGAGAAACGAACGAAAAACAGTGTGTTAGAAAGTTTCTTCTTCTTCATTTTGGTTCTGGTATCAGCTCGAGCATGCTTTAAACAAACTAATTTTTTTTATCTCCAGTTTGTTATCTTCATTGTCTTTATTGGTTTCTAATCCACAAAATATATCAGTAAATGGAAATTTCTTTTCCTTTTATTTTACCCAATAGACCCAAACACAGTGGGTTATTGGGTTTCTTCTCCTCTTCTTCTTCTTCTTCTTCGTTTTGTGTCTGGTATCGGCTCAAGTTTACGTTTAATGCAAACAAATTTTTACCTCCCAAACATTAATTGAGCCCTGTAGGGGATATGCATTTCAAAGCATTTTTTACTCTTGTTTACTTAGAACCTTGCTTCTGTGCTCACTTTCTTTCTGAAACTCTGGCACTCTTCCATTTATACTCCTCTTCCCCCCAGAAGCCTACTTCTAAAAAACGGATGCTGAATGATGAAAAAAGAATCATTGTTTCTCGTGGAAAAAGCATGGTAACTCGGAAAATGAAAAAGTCCAATGAAATAGACGAGGTAAGTTTGTTTTTTTTAATTCTCTATAATAAGCTTGAGTTGTGTTGTAATTACCTAAATGCTGAAATGTTTCTTTATGATATAAGCATCAAAATGCATGTTTGTACAGTTTAAAGAAACTAAGAGTTTTTTTTTGTAAATTCTGCTCAACCTACCCCTTAATTCACATCCTCATCCTTTAATTTAACCAATATATACCCTCCTTTCTCATCCCCACCTCAACACTTCCTTTTAGAGTTTAGCCTATGGGATGTAGTTGGAAAATCACTCGAAAAAGTGATTTTCCTGCTCTCCCCAAAGGTAATCGTTGAAATTCTCACAGAAAGATCAGTTGGATGTACTGTACTTCACAATATTCCAATTGTTCCCTCTTGCAAAACTTACACCCTTGGGAGTCATTCTGCCTTAAAACTGAATGCAATAATGTGGGGGCAAGTTTACCCATTGTAAAATCATATGAAAATCATCCTCATTGAATTTGCTCTCAATTTATATCAAGCTTCAACCAACTCTTAATAGTATTCATGTAAATTTGTTGTTTCGGCTTTGCTCGGCAACACATTAAAAAAAATTACATATATATATATATATATATATATATATATATATATATATATATATAAATATCAAAAAATATAGTTAGTTACCAAGTGTAGTTGTTTGTTTGTGTTCATTTTCAAGTTTCTGATAGAGTGCTCACCAAGTGCCTTAAGCAGTCAAGAAAGCACTCCATTCAAAATCGTTGAAAAGAAACAGCTGGCTTGGCAAGCACTAGCGAGCTGCTTGGTAACTGAACGCACTCCTGGACATCTCGACAGCATACAGTACATACAAAACGCTGACAAAAGGACAGTAGATTTTATATATTAATCATGACTATATTTGTTGTTATGAAAACGTACCTCCTTCAGTTTTATAAAGTACACAAACTCAGAGGTGATGTTGAGTGTATGAAAGTGGACATGTACATAATAAATATCTCTCAGGAATTTATCTGGTGGCCTCCCAATTAATTAATTACGAAGACAGGTATTTCATGACCATGCCAATTTTAATGTTTATTTTCTTCACATCATATGTGTATTACATGTCCATCAGTTTGTTTCTAAGCTTTCAAAAGTTGGGTGAAAACCAAAAGTTTTTTTCTTTCATGAAAGACCATGATTTTCTTTCCTCTGCATTATGAGATCATACCTTCATTGGGTGGTGTATATTAGACCATTGCCGCGATCGCTGCGAACAAAACATGCATTACCATGTTTGACTTGGAATCAAAATGTACCTTTGTTTCCTCAAAACAGTACCTTTATTTATTGATAAAAGACATGTTTTTCAGTCTTCAAATGTACATCAGAGGCCGTTGAACAATCTCAACTATGTGGAGTGAAAAATATGGCGGAGATTTCTGGGTGGCTGGAGGGAAAGGCATGGGCAGTACTAATGGGTAGTGCTTGTGAAGCTGTAAGAGAAGGGGAAGGCATGGCCTGTAGAATGGGCAGGGTTTATGACCCACCCACAGACCCACATACCCATGCACCCACCCACAGACAAAAACTCAGCTTTATTGATTAGACTAGCAAATGCAACCAGTCACTTCACTGATGGGAATGTTAAAGGGGGTGGTGGGGGTGGCGGAGAAAGAGGGAGGGAGGAGAGGAGAGAGGACTCCTACAGCTCCACGAGAAGCAAAATTGCCTTGATCAATATCCTAGTTAACAGAGCACAGAGGATTTGTTCACCTTGTAATCTTCCTACTGAAATTGACAAAATCATGAATATACTCAGTGAGAATGGTTATCCTGAGCAGAGAGTTAAGAGATACATACACAAGTTTCTAAACATGACAAAAGATCGGAAGATTGGTCCAGACAAATGTCCAGTCTATATCAGGATGCCCGAGAAAGGGCATTCATCACGAAGGTTTGAAGTACAAATCAAACATATTGTGTCCAACACGTTTCTGGCTGTGCAACCCCGAGTAATCTTTACCTCTCGCCGTTTGCTGACGTCAGTCAACAAGGATGTGCTACCCACCTCACAAACCAGCAATGTTATTTATGAGTTTAAGTGCCGATGTGAAGCTCGGTACGTGGGCCGCACAACACTAAGATTGGCTGATTGGATCAAACAGCACATCCCCTTGGCGATTCGAAGAAAGATTGTGAGGGTTAGAACACAACCAGTGCGAGCATGTATCTATCAGAAATATCCAGCAACCACCGGCCACTGTACCTCCTTCATCTGTCATTGCACAGCACCTGGTTACCAACCAAATTTGTGCAGACCAGTACAATGCAGATATGTTCGGGATATTGAGTCGAGGTCGGAGCTCGTTTCATTTACGTATGTTGGAAGCAAACTTCATCCTCACCACCGATCCAATATTATGTCGTCAAAAGGAATTTGTACGATCTCTGTGTCTCTTTCAGCATGGAAAGATCAAGGGAAAGTATGGTAACAAATGGTGAATGGACCTTAGGGGAAAACCCATTCCCCTCTCTCCAGGATGTGGTTGCAAACGTCAATCATCGACGAACTCTGCTCCAGCCAATGGGAGCTCGAGGTGAAGATAATGAGCCGACCAATGGGCGTTTGCATTAACCGTGACATCATTACAGTTGAACAAATCAGCGTCTACCTCATTGAAACCTGCGTATAAAGCACACGCATTCACTTCCTCCTTCACTTGCTGCGATTTTTACCCTGAAGAGTGCAGCACAAAAAGCTTCGGTCACTATTCTGTCATGTTTGTTTGTATCCATATTAAAGTTCTGTAGTACGAAAAATCTGTATATATATATATATATATATATATATATATATATATATATATATATATATATATATATATATATATATATATATATATATATGTGTGTGTGTGAAGCTATTTCTAACCACTGACTGACTCACTGACTGATATTTACAATCGGTACCTCCCAAGTGATGTGGAAAGCTGAAGCATCCGCAAATTAAAATATATATAAATGAAAAAAATGCAGGTGAGTGACCCGAGACAATGGGGAAGCACGGTAATTTTGTGTGCCGATGGACATCGAAGCTGATATACCAGGAAAAAAAAAAATCACTGAACCGTCGACAAGCATTCATAAATGAAAATGTAAACAAATGAAAATAAATAAGTGAAAACAAAAAGAAAAACCAAATGCAGGTGAGCGACATGAGACAATGGGGAAGCACGGTTCGTATGCTAACTACACAATGTGCAAGCATACCCCGCTCGTATATACAGGGTGGTGCAGAGCCAACTGACACATTTCGATATGTGATAATTTTTTCAACAGCAAGAGAGAGATGAAATGAAACACATGAGATTCATGTTCAAAGCTTGCAATTTTATTATTTATTGTAGATTACATCAGGAAGGTGGCATGCCTGAAAAAAATGAAAAACAAAAATTAAAATGGCACCAAATCCTCTCCTGAGCATGTAGCCACACCCCCTAAGTCCCACCCAGAGAGACGAGAGTGGTCTGAAATGTGTCAGTCGACTCTGCACCACCCAGTGTATCTGTAGCCATATATATATATATATATATATATATATATATATATATATATATATATATATATATATATATATATATATGTATATTTTTTGTTACGGTGCCAGGCGTCAGCCAGCAACCGACTGCTCTGAACGGAGCCGCAAGTCGAGTCGGCCCGACCGATCGACCGGAATATAGATCGCCGCCCGGATAAGTCCGAGTCGACGGGTCCTTGTACAAGAACCGAAATACGCCAATGGGCAGATCACGTGGGTAGGGTCGATTGCCAATCTTCAATGTACCTAAATACCCACGTGATCCAACTACCGGGGTATTCCACCCTCGACGGAACTCGTACGGAACAAACCGCAGAGGCGAGCCTTCCCGTGCGCGATTCCGAGCGGCTTAATCGCCGAGAACCATCGGTCCAAATGTCCCCTTTTTACGGCAAACCAACGGCTTTCTAACTCCCAACACAAAAAATGCTCAGTCAATGAAAGAATCGACGCGACGAGCTGAAAACATTCAACAATTGGGGTGTTTGTTAATAATAATGGGGAACTAGGGAAGCACGTAAGAGCAGAACTATTCCAACTATATGAAATGCAATGCAAAGATTTACAGCACACAAAGCACTTAACAATATCCTACTTATTAGACGGGCCCACAGACACACGTACGTACACACACACACCCCCAGGAAATGGTGGCTGAGGCCTTTAATAATGAGCTCCAGCTCAGAGGACAGATGAGCTGAAACCCAGAACCTATCTCGAACCTCTCCACCTCGTGTGGTCTTCAAGTTGTTCGGACCCAGGCTCCAGCGAGAGTGAGCTGGATCCAATCGCCGTGAGCCGCGATCCTTCCCGAGCTCCCGCGAATCCTCCCGCACTTCTCAACACGTACTGGTGAGACGAGGCGCCGTCGATGCGTCGCTTCCCCGAGGAACCACCTCCAAGAAGAGGTCGATGAGTCGCACCAAGCCGGGAACCAAACGGAGAACAAAGAAGAAGAGGAAGAAGAAGAAGAAGAAGAAGAAGAAGAGGAAAAGAGGAAGAAGAGGAAGAAGAGGAAGAAGAAGAAGAAGCCACCATTCGCAGCTCGAGCCGAGCAACCGGCTCAACTTTCTTCCAAGCAAAGCAGCTCTCCAAAAAGCCTACCGAACCAAGCAGGACCCGAAGCTCTGCTGAACAATTCCTCTGCAGAAGCAAAAAGCTTCCGTAGGCCTCAACCCTAACCCAAGCCAAACAGCACCCAAAGGTCTGCTGAACGACGTCCCTCAACTCCCAACACGAACAAAAGAAATGATCCCCTCTTTATCCTCCTCCGCCGCCCCCTTCCCCTGCGTCCGGCGTGACTCATGCCCTCGTGATCCATCCCCTGCTCAACCACGGGTGGGAGGGAGTTGTTGACGTCATAAATCACGGGACGGCAGAGCTCTTCTTCCTCTTCGCAGAAGAGGGGGAGGGACGTCTCCATTGTTCGCTACCTAACTATTAAATCGATCCGCAGCGCATCTAATCGATTTCTGAACAATTAAACAATGGAAAGTGAGCTATCTAGGGAACAAGCACTTATCGACATAGCTGACTAAAGGAACCTGTATGTTGTGTGCAATCGAATTCCAAATTCGTAACTATATATATATATATATATATATATATATATATATATATATATACATATACATATATATATATATATATATATATATATATATATATATATATATATATATATATATATATATATATATATATATATATATTTATATATATACATACATATATATATATATATATATATATATATATATATATATATATATATATATATACATATACATATATGTTCTTACAAAGATCAGTGCATGCTGCAGATTCTGGACAATAAAATGTACATGTATCATTGTGAACAGCATACGTTGACATCAATAATTAAAAAAAATACTAAACGGACTTAAAAAAAAAAAAAATGCATGCCCTCTGGCTATGATCACTGAAGTCACTTTTATTTTCGAAGCCATCAACTGAGCCAGCAACATTGCAGCAACTCTCTCAACTGCACTTACACAGATCAGTGCATGCAATATCAGTTTCTCGGCATGTACTCTTTGCTGCGTCTGTGCATTTACTCCGCTTACATCTACCAGAGTAATGTGTAAGTTCCAAAATGCTCTCTGAAGCTCGATGAAGGCTTGTACAATCTATTGTCAGTTGCCCTTCTTCCATTTGCCAACTATGTGCTGCAGGTGATGGGGTGCGATGGCATCTGTTCAAGTGAAATGCTCTGATGAAAACAATGCTCTTTTTCCTCACTCTACAAGTTTGATTGAAACATGTGGGTATTTGTCTGTGAAAAACATGGATTCCTCCTGGAGAAATGGTTCTTGCCATAGGCACAAGGTGATGAAAGATGAAGTCTCTCAGGTTGATAAATTTTCCATGGCCTTGTGGTTTCTTCAGATCCAGCTGTTGGATCATGGCAATGCCATCGATGATGAAGACACTTCTTTGTGCTATTTTTTTGGTTGAACTTTCACAAAATGATTCCAGAGAATGAAGGAGATTGGCTTCGTTTGTCTGAACAACACAGAGTTGGCTAAATAAAACCTGCTGTTGACTTTATGATTAAGGTGGCTGGCTTAAGATCGTAGGGTCTTGAGTTCAATCCCCTGTTGCCATTAAATTAACACTCGTTGGGTTGACTCAGCCTGTCATCCTTCTGAGATTGGCAAAATTAGTTCCAGCTTCCTGGTAACAGGGGATGTGCATCAGTAGCACAGCTGCACCCCCAGAAAATGATGCAGCCAAGCAGGCACAGGCTGCATCCAAATAAATACAGACTTGTCTGGTAGAAAACGACAGAAGCAAAGAGTCCAAACAGGATGTCATCTTTACTTTAAGATCAATCTTCCAAACCTTTGTAATAACAACTAACCTAGCAAATAGATTCGTCCTTCTTACGGGTGGCCTGTTCCCACCAACTGCAGTCCTCAGTTTTACATGTGCTGGTGTACACCTTCAACTTTAACTTCATCATCTTGGAAAATCGGTCAACTTCCCCCTGTTGTTGTTGCCTGTGGCAGACACACTCACAGAATATATTCAATCCAATTGGTCTGGCCATCTAAAAATCTGAAGCAACCCCACATGTGGCAACAACTCCTAAAGAGATCTGAACAAGTCCCTCTTCCTCATACTCAATGGATTGAGCAGACTGCAGATGACTTATTTGATGGCTGAAATGTCATGTCAGTCAGGTTTCTTTCTACCTGGAAACAGATCTGCATGTTTGTCAGTCATTTGACCCTTTCTTGCTATTGCTTCACATTGATAAGTGATAGCAGCCCTCTTATGATGTGATGATTTCCAGTGCCTATAGAAAGTCTACACCCCCTTTCAAAATTTTCACCTTTTGTTGCTTTATAACCTGGAATTAAATTGCTTTAAATCAGACTTTCCACTTTCATTTACATATCGCAACCCACAACTTCCAAGTGAAAAACAAATTTCAGAAAATTAATTAAAAATACAAAACTAGAATATCTTCGTTGGATAAGTGTCCACCCCCATTATAATAGCAATTTGTAAATTAGCTCAGGTGTGACCAATCACCTTCAAAAATCACAAACCAAGTTAAGTGGCCTGCACATGTGTTAAATTGTAGTGATTCTGATTATTTCAGAATAAAATCAGCTGTTCCTGTCGGTTTCCTCTGCTGGGTAGTGCATTTCACAGCAAAGACTCAACCACAATCCCAAAGGAGCTTTCAAAAGGGTTCCGGGACAAAGTTGTGGAAAGGCACAGATCAGCGGATGGGTATAAAAATATTTCAAAGACCTTGAATATCCCTTGAAGCATGGTCAAGACAATCATTAAGAAGTGGAAGATGTATGGTCCCACCAAGACCCTGCCGAGATGAGGCGTCCCTCCAAACTGGATGACCATGCAAGGAGGAGACTGATCAGAGACCAAGAGGTGAATGGCAACTTTGATAGAGCTACATGCCTTTATGGCAAAGAATGGTCACTTTGTGCATGTGAGAACAATATCCCAAGCACTTCACAAGTCAGGCCTGTATGGTGGGGTAATAAGAAGGAAGCCATTACTCAAAAAAGCTCACCTTGAGTCCCATTTGAAGTGTGCAAAAATCCATTGTGGAGATTCAGAAGTCATGTGGCAATAGATTTTGTGGTCTGATGAAACAAAGATGAAACTTTTTGGCTTAAATGCAAAACGTTACATTTGGCACAAGCCCAACACAGCACATTACCCAAAGAACACCATCCCTGCTGTGAAGCATGGTGGTGGCAGCATCATGTTAAAGGGATGTTTCTTATCAGCAGGGACGGGACACTTGTCAGGATAGAAGCGAAAATACCGAAAAATCCTTGAGGAAAACCTGCTGCCCTCTGCAAGAAAGCTGAAATTGGGACGGAAGTTCACCTTTTAGCATGACAACAACCTGAAGCACACAGCCAAAGCTACACTGGAGTGGCTAAGGAACAAAAAGATAAATGTCCTTGAGTAGTCCAGTCAGATCCCTGACCTAAATCCAATCGAAAATCTGTGGCATGACTTGAAGATTGCTGTCCATCAACGCTCCCCACACAACTTGACTGAGCTTGAACAGTTTTGTACAAAAGAATGGACAAATATTGCCAATGAAGGTGTGCAAAGTTGGTAGAGAACTATCCCAACAGACTGACAGCTGTAATTACTATCAAAAGTGCTTACACCAAGCATTAACTCAGAGGGGTGGACACTAATCTAACCAGGATATTCTAGTTTTGTATTTTTAATTAATTTTCTGAAATTTGTGGAATTTGTTTTTCACTTGGAAGTTGTGGGGTACAATGTGTAAATAAAAGTGGAAAAAGTCTGATTTAATGCAATTTAATTCCAGGTTATAAGGCAACAAAAGGTGAAAAATTTGAAAGGCGATGTAGACTTTATATAAGCACTGTATACATGTTTAACATTCCTTTTTTGTTGGTGAAACTGACCATGCAGCTTTTCACCTTTGGGTCTCCAGTTGCCATTTTCTCCACCAGAAGCATCCACTCCCTATGAGAGCGGCCAGGGGGAGGGGGAAGGTCATGTTATTATCCTTTGTTGGTTCGCGGGTGCTGACGCCAGCAGTGACCACTATTTTCGTTGTGTCTGTGTGTCTGTCTGTCTGTTTGTGACTCTCCAGAGCATAGCTCCATGACGTTTGATGCGATCTTGATGAAACTTGGACACAAGCTAGATATCATGGTCTAGTTGTGTCTTTTTGTATGAGGGGCGTCCCACGCCCACTTGAACTTTTTATTATTTTTAATTTTTTTTTTCGCAATTTCATTTCCTAGAAGCTGTGCGTAATGTGCATAAGTACAACATCTAAAAAAAATCCGATTTGATTTGGTCAATTTTTAACGGAAGAGATAGGTTTTTATGGTAGGGTTTCCTCAAAAGCTTCCACCAACTCAATTGTACCTATCGTGGTATTGTTCAATAATGCCCGCGAACCATCGTCGCCTCCCGGCTTGTATTCTTGTCAACTATTAGTATTTTTATTACTGCGATAACCTGTGAACCTCGAAAGAGATTTTGACCAAACCTGGTACAGGTATGTACTATGATGCAAAGATGAAATGATATGATTTTGGGGTCAAAGCTCACGTGAGCATTTTCTGAGCGTGGTCGATTTTCGTTAGTGATTTTTATCAAACTTGGTAAAAAGGTGTATTATGATGCAAAGATGAAACGATTCGATTTTGGAATCAAATGGTCAAAGGTCAGGCAACCTTTAGCTGAAAGTAGCAGATTTTCATAACCATGATAACTTGTGAACTTCTGAAGAGATTTTCTGAGGAGTTTGGCTGCTCAGCGCCTGGTCCACCAACCTCCCCCCTTCCTCCTCCTCACCCCTGCTCATGCAGCACTGTGTTTCTCCGTGCGTTTAACAAGTGATCTTATCTTCCATCCCATGATCTTTATTTCCGTTTGTCAAAGTTGCGAATTTGGAATCAGAAAAAGCATCCACCCCACCCCTCAGAGCTTCATACCCCCCCTTTCTGCATCCCTCCTCACCCCACCCTCTCAATGATTCCCCCTCACCCAACCTCTAAAACCTCCACACACACACACACACACACACACACACACACACACACACACACACACACACACACACACACACACACACACACACACACACAATCCTTCTCCTGCACCCTTCACACACAAAAACCTACCCCCACCACACTAAAACCATCACCTGCACTCCCAACACTCAAACCTTCCCCCACACCCCACACACTCAAACCTTCCCTCGCACCCCACCCCCACAAAGCCCCCCAAATCTGGCACCATCCTGTTGCCTCCCCCCCTCCACATATCTCTAACTGTGTGGACCTCAAACCTCCGAGGTCTCCGATCTAACTTGACAGATCTCTCAATCCAGGCCACTGCTGATAAGCCAGACATAACCTATTTAACAGAATCCTTCCTCCCACAGGACATCCCCGACTCCTTAATGTCTCTCCCCAGTTGTGTCCTCTGATTTGACTGGCTTGAATCATGCCCTGGCGGCAGAGTTGCACTTTACATCAGGAACTCGATTTCTCATTCCCCTTGTACTGATCTTATACTTCTCAACCCTCAGGAGTACCTCTGGCTGCGACTCCCCCTCCACTACCTCCTCTTGTTCTTCTGTGTGTTGTACCATCATCCTAACAGTGATGACTCCATCTACATTTCTTTCTCAGAAAATGTGGAAGAACTTTTAACCACTCATCCAAACTCCCTTTCTCATATGTGGCGATCTCAATTGTCTCCATGCAACTTGGCTGGGTGTTGGTATCCCTCTCACCAGCCATGGCACTTCAGAAAATAACTTCTGTGACTACATGGGACTGACTCAATCTGTGAACTTTCCAACCTGGATTTCTCCCAATGACAAATCCTCCCTTCTCCTTCTTGACTTGGTGATGACTAACTTTCCCACAAATGTCTCCTGCTCTACCTCCGCTACAAATGGTTCATCCGATCATTTGCATGTGAAAGTCAACATCTCTGACTATTCTCAGAGAGCGACGTCAATGCCGGCGAGTCTGGCATTTCACTCAAGTAGATTGGCAGAGATGTTGATTGGTCTGATGTTACCTCAGTCTTAGAGTTCTTCCACAGAAACCTGCTCTCTCTCTCATACACAGATTCATTCCATCTCATCTTTAATTATCCTTCCCTTCTTCTCACCCATGGCACACTGAATCATATAGTGAGGTAGTTGCTTTGAAACAACTTGCCTTCTCTTCATGGAAGGCTAATATGACTGAAGACAATCTCAGTGCATTCCAAAAAGTCTGCAACAAATGCATGTCCGCTCTCAGGAGAGCCAGAAAACAACATTTGTCCAACCTCAAGAATGAACTTTCAAACTCATCTCCTCCTCCAAAACCTGTTGACACCTTGTTAAGTCTGTCTCGGGTGTATGCTCCCCTTCCATCCCTTCCCTATCTTCAAATGGCATCACAGCTGACTCTGCTCATAAGAAGGCTGAATACCTCAAGCCTGTGTTTCTTCCAAATCTTGTGTCCCCAACCCCTCACTCTTGGTACCCATCCCACCCTGTCGCACCCATCTGCTCCTGGACTCAGTGTCTTTTGCAACTGAGAAGGTGGAGAAGGTTCTTTCAACCCTCGACTCAAACTCTGCTTCTGGACCAGATGGCATCAGCTCACGTTTCCTAAAAACGTCTCTGCTGGTCTTGCACGTCCTCTCTCAACCCTTTTCATCCAGTCATTTGAGTTTGGTCATCTTCCATCTGTTTGGAAATTCACTTGCATCACTGCATTAAATCAAGAAGGTGCCAAAACGGATCCCCTTAACGAAGCAAGGCAATCTCAGTGCATTCTAAAATGTCCACAACAAGTGTGTGTCCACTCTCAGGCGACCCATAAAACATCTTCCAGCAACATCAAAGCTGAACCTTCAAACCTGTTTCCTTCCTCAAAGACCTGGTGATGCCTTGTTATGTCTGTCTCTGGAGTGTGCTCTCCCTCCATCCATTCCCTCTTTTCAAATGGCGCCACAACCGATTCCGCTTGTGAAAAGCCAAATGTCTCAATTCTGTGTTTGCTTCCAAATCTTGGTCCAAATCTTGGTCCTCACTCTCTGTACCCACCCTAACCAGTCATACCCAACTGCTTCTGGATTCCATGTCTTTTCACCTAAGATGATGCAGAAGTTTCTGGCAACCTTTGACTTCTGGTTCCGGTTCTTGAGCTATGGCAGTGTTCTTCAGGGTCTCTGCTGACTTTTGCAAAGATAAGTTTCCTGGTCGTTTTTTTTGTTGTTACCGTTATTTTGTTATCTGTGTTTATTATGCGTTTGTAGTTCAGTTTTGTTTTTAAACTTGTGCTCATTTGTGAGTATTCATTGGACTTTTCATATCAAGTTCCTTGAGGCCTAATCATTTCCCAGTTTGTGTGCACGATTGTATATATTTATTGTATTTGCTACTTATTACCTTCCGTTTTTTATTTGAACTACAATTCCTCCCAACTATACCTACTGTTTCATGTCTTAAAATATAAAAAAAGTAAAATAAAATAAAGTATCTTTTCTCTTCTCACCTTAACCCTCCCGTAACCATGTGACTTCCTCTTCTTCCAATCCTACTTTGATCGTGAAGGTGTAAACCATACACCTTTAAGTCTTTCCTTCACCGAATCTTACGTAATCTTTTTTTTTAAGGGTCTTTCAAAATGTTTCAACATCCTCTTTCAACTGTGTGGTTCTCTGTATTCTATCATTCATGACTCTTCTTCTTTTTCTTCTTCTTCCTCTTCATATTAGTATTGTTCTTCAAAAGCCTGCTTTCAATTCGGTCTTTCTTTCATCCCATATACAAAAAGTCCAACTGTTACAATGTTTCTTTCTCCATTCTCTTAATTCACCTTTATTGCACCCTTCCTCTAACATCTTTAAACATATCTCTGACTTCCCATCTCCTTAAATCTTCCTCCTCCTAACTCCTCCCCTGTTATACATATATATATATATATATATATATATATATATATATATATATATATATATATATATATATATATATATATATATACATACATACATACATAAATACATATAAAAAAGTATATATGTATGACCATGTAATCTTTGTTTGACAGTTGCCGGGCCAAGGCCTCTGGGTTGGAGGTGACGCTTTGGTGTAGGACTATGTCCAATGGGGATTGGGGGAGTGCTCATCACACTCCACATCTTTCGAGATATATATATATATATATATATATATATATATATATATATATATATATATATATATATATATATATATATATATATATATATATATATATATATATATATATATATAAAAATATAATATTCGAGAGATTTTAAAGTCGAGAGGAATTATATTCTATTTTAATTTTCATCACTGTTTCTGTCATTATTCCTGATGTTTGTATTTTTTTTATATTATAGATCTATGAATTTCCTGTCTCCAACAGTCAAGAGGATGGGCCAGCAATGAAAAGATTTAAAAACAGTGAACCCAATGATAATTATGCAGTTGATCCCTGCATGTGAGAGGCAACTTACAAAGATATTTTGAATTTTCTTGATTGTATTGCACATTTACTGGGATTTTGAAAACATAAAAGTGTTTTCCATTTTGTAGTTAATCTTACTGTTGTGTGGTTATTCTGTGTGAAGATGCAAAGCATTTTTCCTGTGCCATTTTTTGTTAACTGAAACCTGGAGAGCAGTTTGTTTTCATGTACTTCCTCTTTGTTCCTTAAAAACCAATGAAAGCCTACTGTTTTCAGTCTGATTCTTTTTTTATGCTGTCGTTAATCACACACAATACAAATCCAATTGATCTTTACAGCTATCAGGTGTTATTTCGCAAGGTTGAAAGGATGATTTGCCATGTCCAACTATTAGGCACTATCTCCCAAATTAGGCAGTATCTCCTAAACAACTTACCTTTCCCTGCAGTTGCTCTCACCAATTTGGCTCTGTCGTCTATATAGTAGGCCGTGCCTGGCCTAATAGCATCCTTCCTGTGTTCACGGTCTTTGTAAGGAATCTCATATTTATGATACTTTGGCTAACCAGCTGTGTCGAGAAGGTTTGTAACTTTGTGTGTGTAGTTTACCACAGTTAAATAGGTTTATATTTGTAATCCTGGAATTCCTCCAACAGGTAAACTGTACATGGTGTGTTCTGCCCCGCGGTTTGAGAGACTTAATAGTATTATACGCTAGTATTATCAACTTATAGTTGTTTGTCCGTGCTCCGTCATTTTTTGTCCGAGGACCAAGGAAATGTACACACATGCGCGCGCGCACACACACACACACACACACACACACACACACACACACACACACACACACACACACACACACACACACACACACACACACACACACACACACACACACACACACACACACACACACACACACACACACACAGTTTTACCTCGGGTGTACTTGCACCCCATTAATAAAACAGTCTGTATCTCTATGTCTTGAAGAAATGGGCATAAAATGAACAGGTAGTTGTGAAAAGTCAGTCAAGCTACCTATGGTCAGTGCTGTCTTTGACTTCAGACACACTCATTGCAGATCAGACTAGAAAACAATATCATAAAGATACATAATCAAAAAGATGGTACTTTCTGAAATATTCAACGATATATGTGCTTGGGGACAGGATGAAGGTTAAAGAAAAATCCAACTTTTCTTCTCAAATTCTTCAAAAAATAATTTTGCCAAAAACACTATGACACTCACTGATGAACGTTTGATGAAGGTCCATTCGGCCATCTCTGAAAAAATGGTCACGCACAAATCGTGACTTACATATACACATGCACAATTGTGATTTATATACATAGGCTCACATAATCGGTACTAAGGTACTCATGCACAGTAAAAAAAAACTAAATGCGAACTTCAAAGATTCTCTGAAAGCTCAAAAGCGTACTCGCACAACAGAGGCTTTTGATGGATGGTTTCCTTAGCTACTGTAGGTAAGATTCTTCTTTGATAATTCCGATGAATTGATATACTGTCCTATGATTTCAAAATTTAAATGCACAGAATTAACTTTATAAATGATAACATTGTAATTTATAAGTTATATTACAACTTATAAGATAAAAAAGAAATAGATCGAAGGAGAACACATGAGCGAGGAGCAAGAAGAGGTTTTCTCAGCTGGTGTCGGTAACATTGTTCCATGATATTTCTGATCATTGATATGCTGTGATTTCAAAATTAAGTTTATCAATAACATTATAATTTACAAGTTATATTGTAGGTTTATAACTTATAAGATAAAAAACAAGATTGGTGAAATGATGTCCGAGAAATGGTTGAGGACATGTTCGACACTGGGTTTTTACCCCATGGGGTCTTCCACCCCACGGGGTCGAACCGCCGCTCACGTTCTCTTTTTTCTTTTGTACAGTGCATTTGAACGTCTATTTCTCCATTATTCGTGAACAGCATTCAATGAAAATTGACAGGCATATACTAGACACACATGTGCAGGCAGTAACTGAGCCCAAAGTGCGATTTTGGGCTGAGGAACGGCCCATTTTGGCCCATTTTCTTAAAATTGTTCTTTCTCGGTTATTAGTGCACGGACCTGAACCAAACTTGACAGGTATATTCTGGAGACTATTCCCCAGGCATTAACTGAGCCCAAAGTGCGATTCCGGCCCTTTGGGCCGAGAAACGGCCCTTTCATCTCATTTTCTTAAAATTCTTATTTCTCAGTTACTAGTGAATGGAACCGAACCAAACGTGACAGGTATATTCTCAAGACCATTCCCTAGGCAATAACTTGAGTCCAAAGTGCGATTGCGGCTCTTTGGGCCAAGAAACAGTCCTTTCGATCCATTTTCTTAAAATTGCTATTTCTCGGTTATTCGTGAAAGAAACCAGACCAAATTTGACAGGTATATTCTTGAGGTCACTCTGCAGGCAATAACTGAGCCCAAAGTGAGATTATGGCCCTTTGGGCCGACAAACGGCCCTCTCGGCCCATTTTCTTAAAATTATTTCTCGATTATTAGTGGATGGGACCGAACCAATTTATATGTTGAATATGTCCGAGGACCAAGGAAATGGTCCTCTTGACAGATATATTCTAGAGACCATTCCCCACGCATTAGCTGAGCCCAAAGTGTGATTCCAGCCCTTTTGTCCCATTAAAAAAATTGTTTAAAAAAAATAAAAAATTAAATGCGGTGGGCAAAATTAAGTCGCAAATGATGATATGAAACTATCCTCACTCTTGTGAGGTGTTCTGGTTTCTTTTTCTGATGCGATGAAAATCTTACCACATTTCAAAACTATCTGTCGTCCGTGCTATCACTCACCTGAGAGTTGTACGAATGAACTCCCACGGGGTATGTTCACAATTCGAACTTGTTTACAACTAAAATGGCTGCCAGTCGGCAATCTTTGACAGACCTGAGCCTCGTCCTGGTGGAGGTGTTGCTCTCTTCATCAAAGACTCTATTCCTCACTCTCCCTGCACTGCTCTCACTCCCCCACACCCCCAGGAATACCTCTGGCTTCGGCTTCCCCTCCACTCCCACCTCATGTTTATATGTGTACTGTACCGTCCACCGAACAGTGATGACTCCATCTACACCTCACTCTCCGAAAACATGGACCATCTTCTATCTTCTCATCCAAACTCTCTCTCTTCCTCTTATGTGGCGACTTCAATTGTCATCACGCCAGTTGGCTAGGTGTGGGTACCTCTCTCACCTGCCATGGGACATCAGCAAAAGCTTTCTGTGACTCATTGGGACTGACTCAATCGGTCAACTTCCCGACCCGGATCTCAACCAATGGTACTCCATCTCTTCTGGATCTGATTTTGACAAATTTCCCTGACAATATCTGCTGCTCTTCCTTCGCTCCAATTGGTTCTTCTGACCACGTCCTTGTTAAAGTGGACATCTCTCTGGCTGTTATCAGAGAACCACCTCACCGCCGTCGAGTCTGGCATTTCACTCAAGCCGACTGGCAGGGTCATGCCATCAAACTTACAGACTGGTCTCCTATCACTACTTTCTCAAACATCAACTCATCCTGGGAATTCTTTCAAAGAAACTTGCTCTCCCTCATGCACAGATTTATCCCCTCTCGTGTTCAGTTGTCTTACCCTTCCTCCCGTCCTTGGTTTACTGAAGCTTGTGGCGAGGCAGTTGTCCTGAAACAACTTGCCTTTGCCTCATGGAAAGCAAACCCAACTGAGAGCAATCTCAGTTCTTTCCACAAAGCTCGGAACAAGTGTGTAGCTACCCTCAGGAGAGCCAGAAAACAACATCTTTCTCATCTCAAGTCTGAACTCTCAAACCTCTCTCCCTCCTCAAAATCCTGGTGGCGTTTAATCAAATCTGTTTCTGGTGTATGTTCCCCCTCCATCCCCTCCCTTACCTCAAATGGCCGCACTGCTGATTCCACACGTGATAAAGCTGAATGTCTAAACTCGGTGTTTGCAGCTAAATCTTGTGTCCCAAACCCATCACTATCTCTACCCACTTTACCCAGTCGCACCCAACTGTCCCTGGACTCTGTATCCTTTTCTCCTGACAAGGTGGAGAGCTTGCTTTCAAACCTCGAGTCAGATTCTGCAACCGGTCCAGACGGCATCAGCCCACGTGTCCTCAAAGCCTGCTCTTCTGCTCTTGCTCACCCTCTCTCTGTTCTATTCACCCTCTCATTTTCCCAAGGTCATCTGCCATCTGCTTGGAAATCTGCTAACATCACTGCCCTGCATAAAAAAGGTGCAAAAACAGATCCCTGTAACTATAGACCAATCAGCCTTCTCCCAATCATCAGCAAGGTTATGGAATCCATCATCGCTTCAGACATGAAATCCTTCCTCTTCTCCAATGGCTTGATTTCCAATCATCAATTTGGTTTCAGACCAGGTCACTCTACCCTGGATATGCTGCTTCTGCTCTCCCATCAATGGATGGAGGTCCTCAATGCCAGACAGGAAATCCGAGCCGTATCCCTGGACATATCACGTGCTTTTGACACAGTCTGGCACCCTGCCCTACTCACCAAACTCTCTTCCCATGGTATTCAAGGCCATCTCCACTCATGGCTCGCAGACTTCCTCTCCTGTCGCATGATCAACGTGTGGCCTAAATGGAGTTCTTTCATCCCCTCTTCCTGTGCAGGCTGGAGTTCCTCAAGGTAGCGTTCTGGGCCCTGTTCTTTTTCTGGTTTTCATCAATGATCTCTCGGACTCTCTGGAAAATCCTCTATTTCTCTTTGCCGATGACTCCACCCTCTGCCGTACCATCTGTCATCCCTCAGACCGGCAAGCAGCAGCTTCTTCGCTCACTGCAGATCTGGATAAAATCACAAACTGGTCCAACACATGGAACATGTCTTTCAATCCAGACAAATCTCACACTCTCACTATGTCTCTTCGAAAGGACCGTTTACAAAACCCCCCCATCCACTTTCTCAACAATCCTCTGGAAGAAGTCTTTTCTTTCAAGCTTCTGGGTCTCACTATCTGCCATGACCTTTCCTGGGAAAGTCACATTTCCAACCTTGCCTCAAAAGCCAGTCGCCGACTGGAAATCCTCCGTCGTGCAAAGTCCTTCCTCGGCCCTCTTGAGCTCCTGACCACTTACAAAGCTTTTGTCCGTAGCCTAATGGAGTACTGCTCTCCCCTCTGGGCTGGTGCTCCTGCCTCCCACCTTTCTCGACTTCACGCTGTCGAAACCAGGGCTTTTAAGATCATTGGCATCTCCCGCAATGAAGCTGAGTCTTTGGGCCTCTCACTCAATCAGCGCAGGTTGGTCGGTGGTCTTTCTGTCTTCTACCGACTCCTCTCCAGCCTTGCCCCCCCTGCTCTCTCTGCGATTTGTCCCCACCACATTTCCACAGGGCGCTCAAGGTCCGCCAACAACCCCCTTCTGGTAAAACTACCAAAATCACGAATCACTGCTCATCTTCACTCTTTCATTCCTCTTTTTTCCCGCCTTTGGAATAAACTTCCTCACTCTATTCTTTCCCATTCTTCCCTCCAGGCTTTCAAAACAGCTGTTCACCACCACCTCTTATCTTCCCCCATCCAAATCCTCGATCTTTTCTACCCCCGATAATCCACCCAAGCCCACTTCCTTCAATTCTCCTGCTTTCATTCCTGAAAGTCCCTTTAATGTCCATCTTCCCCTCGCCATGTTCCCCGTCCCATCCCCATCCCTCTCCCTTCCACATTTCACCTGTGTCTGTTCCCCAATGTTTTGTCCCTTCCACTCCCGCCCCTCTTGTCTCATGCCTCATTGCTGTGAGTTGTGTGTTAGCTCTCATACGAGCCTCGACCAAGGTATACAAAAAAAAAAAAAAAAAAAAAAAAAAAAAAAAATCTTTGATCACATCACAAAACAAAATGATGTGCTTATGTATACCATCATTTGTTGTCTTTGTGCTATGTACGAATAAAATCAGTCCATAAATGTCTGAGATATGGTTGTGGACGCATGCACACATGCACGCACGGACACGAAAATTGAGACCAAATTCATAAGCCTCCATTTCGGAATAACTCCAAAAGGGGGTTAAAAAAAATAGATATAAGCAGAACACATGAGCAAGGAGGAAGGAGAGGAGGTTCATGAGTGTCCGGAACGAAAAAAAAAAAGAGCGGCTTCATCTGGAGCGGATATTCTGAGAGCATGCTTACAGAGTAAGATGCACACTAAGCTGAAAGGTGCTTGGGAAAGCAGACGAGCACACTCCAAGCTGACATTTTTTTTCATGAGTACCAATCCATTTCTGCTGGTACTCATTGGAGAACCAAATTTTTAAAAATGGTGGGAACCCCTGTTTATACACATATTATACACAACGAAGAGTTCCCGTCCCAAGTGACGGGAAAAGCCAGCAAAAGTATCCGTCCCCAGTGAAGGGTAAGGTTAAAGTTAATCTAGTAATTTAAATAATATTTCATGGACTTCAAAAAGGTCAATTGTGTTGCACTCTTGGTTTCATTCAGAACCAAAGCTCTGAAGTATTTATACCGCCCACCGCAAAATGGTGGTGTAACATCAGGCAGCGAAGGTTGGATTTATCTCAAAAGAGGGCAAAATATCCTGGTTGCGAAATAACACTCGGCATCAGCATTATTCATGCCTGTTCTCCCGTCATTTCAAAAGTGAATGTTGGGCATTTCAATGCAGCGTGAAAAGCGGCTGCCATAAACAGGAGACAGACAAACATACGGGCAGACACCACGGTTCACAATATATAATAGATGACTTCCCTTCCAAGGAACTT
Source organism: Eptatretus burgeri (assembly GCF_056783735.1). Taxonomy (NCBI): domain Eukaryota; kingdom Metazoa; phylum Chordata; class Myxini; order Myxiniformes; family Myxinidae; genus Eptatretus; species Eptatretus burgeri. The sequence goes on along the minus strand of NC_140962.1, from coordinate 2,707,552 downwards.
TAACACAGAAAGAGACCATTCAGCCCATCAAGTCTGTACAATGGTTGTCAACCTATGACTTTTTTGCATACAGTCAAGACTCCTGGAAGAGCGAGAACACTAAACAGATCAGGACGCAAAACAAACTGCAATGAGAGGGTTGGGGGAGGGGGTACTGCAGGTGACACCAACAGTGGAGTTGGACAAAATAGAGGGAGAATTGTACAAACAATGGGGTGAGGAGGAATAGGGTGGACAGGATGAATACAGAAGGAAACTTTTTCCTCCCCCCACCTCCTCCAATCATACCTATCCCCCACCTCTTTATCCCCTGTCCCACTCTCATTCCCCTCATCTCTCTCCCTCACCTTTTTCTCCTCCTCTCTCCCCCCACACTCCCCCCCTTTTCCATCCCTCTCTCACTCCTCACCCAATCTCACCCCTCCTCCTCCTTTCCCCTCCCTCCCCTCCCCTCCCTCTCTTCCCACACTCCCCCCCTCTCTCTCTCTCTCTCCTTCCTCCCCTCTCTACAGTATATGTCCATACTTTATCCTTTTTAAACAGCTTTAATTTCCTTTAAAAAATTTTTTTCACGTTCCCTCTTCAGTTATAACTTGTATTTGATATTTGATGTACCCTACTCATTACTGAGCATCTGTGGCACTGAAGCAGCTTCCTGAGCAGGGGTTATACTGGGTGGTTTTGCATTGCCTTCCCAGCAGTAGTTCAGCCAGGAATTTGTAATTTGGCCATGGTGCCGGCGATAGCTTGCCCACTCTTTATGAAGGACCCCGTGGGGATCTTTAACGTCCATCAACTAATGTCGGAAGACAGGACGCTCGGTTTAACGTCCATTGGATGGATGACACACACACATTGATGATTCACCTAATCTGTGAAACACCAGGATGACAGTTTATAGCTGGGTCGAGATTCAAACCTGGCTGGACAGCTTAGAGGCAAGTGTGCACACCTCAAAGTCATCCTGCCAGCTAAGGTTGGATCTTATAATAACGCACTGTTAATGAACAAACTTTGATCCCATGTTGTATATATTAATTACTTTATACATTAAAAATGTACATAGATAATAAAAGTCAAATCCGAATCCAAAAAGATCTCTATTGGTGTTCCTGGGTGGTGCAAGATAAAATCAGACATATAATTACTGTACCTTTGAAAGAGTGAAAAATATGAATTTTGAAGCGATGTGACCTCAGTTCTACAGACCCTATTATTTAATTATATCGTGTTGGGTGAGAAGAAAGTCAATCTTTCCTAATTTTTTTCCGATTTCACTCCACATTTCTCCATAATTATTTAGGCCATGGTTTCCAATCGTCAAATATGAAATCAGATTTCAAATATCAGCGTTTAATAAGTCTATATGATACATTATTCAATCTTGCCAGGAGCCAATCACATTGCACCTAGCATCTTCACACAGCCAATCAGCGTAGCAGCTAACAGACAAACGGACAGCCACCCTTCTCTTATATCTAGTATACACTCAGTGTACAAAACATAAGGAACACTTTCCTAATATTGGGTTGCACCCCCTTTTACCCTCATAACAGCCTCACTTTGTCAGGGCACGGACTCCACAAGGTGGCAAAAGCATTCCACAGGGATGTTGGCCCATGTTGACTCCAATGCTTCCCACAGTTGTGTCAAGTTGGCCGGTTGTGGATCTCTACTCCGAATAGCTCGTTACATCTCATCCCACAGATGCTCAATTGGATTGAGATCTGATGACTGGGCAGGCCACTGCAGTAAGCTGAATTCTCTGTCATGTTCATGGAACCATTCATGGACAATCCTAGCCTTGTGGCATGGGGCATTACCCTGCTGAAGAAATCCATTCACAGATGGACACTCTCCTGCCATGAAAGGATGCACCTGATTGGCAATGATGTTCAGATATCCTGTGGCATTCAAACGTTACTCCACTTTTATCAAGGGGCCCAATGTGTGCCATGAAAACACACCCACACCATCACACCACCATCATCAGCCTGCAATGTTGACACATGGCATGATGGATGCATCTATTCATGTGGTTTTCTCCATACTCTTGTCCTCCCATCAGGATAAAACAGCAGTAACAGGGATTCATCAGACTAGGCAATGTTTTAACAAACCTCCAGTGCTTTCGTTCCGAGGCCACTGCAACTGTAGGTTCTTGTTTTTTGCTGAGAGAAGTGGAACTCTGTAAGGTCATCGGCTACCATACCCTATTTGTGTCAAGATACGACGAGTCGAGTTGTGCATTCTTTTATGGGTCTTTTGGCACCAATATTGTCCTCGACTGTCACTTGACTAACTGGAGTCCGTCTGAGTACTATTTATAAGTTTCCATGGTGGAACAACAATAATAAGTTAAAAGGTTTAGGGTTTTCACCATGTATGAGCTCTTAAATAAGCTATTTCCATTCTTTATACTTAAAAAAAGAAAATAACTCCAGAATAAAAAGAAAGTAGGCCTCAACGTTAACTTCCTCCTGTCGATGGGTGGAGCATGCTGCCCGAAACGTCTTCGGACACTCGACAACGGAGAGGAAGGAAACTTAAACAGTACTTAAATCAGCTCTATGGGGAGCAAATTCCTCATCAAGTTTAACAACTGGAACGAAGTCTTATCAAATCAGCAAAACTTGTCAACAATCTCACCTTTCTCAAGTGCTGATAAGATTCCAATGTTATTCCATGGGGACTGGTGATTGGGGACATGGGGACTTGACAACAGTCAAGTCATGCCGTGCAGACAACATTCTTAGGCGAGCCAACATTGCTCTCGTCAAGGAACGTATTAACTATACATAACATCAATTATACATACTAAGTCAGAATACTTCATTTTCACAAGCAGTTCTTCATCACAAGCTTCAGCACCAAGATTACAAGAAAATAGAAGATTTAAACTCAATTTCAGTGAAGAAAGCATTCAACATAGCTCATAATATAGAGATAAAGAAATTCAAGAAACTTCTACCTCAATCTATAGTGAAATCTCGAATGACACATAACAGGCCTTCTCATCTTGGGCAAACTGTCATCAATCGTAGTTAACGACATCTGACCAATGAAGAACAATCAGTTTTAGCTTTGGGTTTAAACTTTGCAGTGGTACCAAAGGTTATTCCTATCAAAGACATCATTCAACAGATTGAACCCAGTCTTAGGACACTTGCCAAAAGTTCTGCTGACTAGAGAACATTGTACTTTACGGTAATTCTACATATCGACGGTCCCCTGGGCCAGTGCGCATGCGCAGCCTGACCCGGAGCCAGGGATGTTGTGGGTGTTTCAACCTGTTCAATACTTGTTTGATTATTGTCGTTCCACGCTAATAAAGTGGTCGAACAAATTGAACTCTGTTCTTATTTATAATCAAACAACTTGATGCAGTCGAGTAAAGATCGTCGGTGCTGAGGAGGACACGACTGGGTGAAAACGGACCACGAGAACGTCGACAGTGAGTTTGGATTTCTCGGGTACTGTACCCAATCTTCGCCCCCAGGACACTGTACACACATGTGCATCACCGAAAATAGAACGTTTACTCCAGAATAGCTGTTCCTATGGCGCCGGTGGAAGCAGAGTGCCCGATCGAGGGTTGTGACTATATGGCTACACACGCAGAGGCGGCAGTGGTGGCCGCCATGTTGAGTATACACGCCACTGTGCACGTCGCCGCCCCAGGGCGGCGAGCTCGCATGCCAAGATGGAGAAACTCAAGCGTCCCTCCATAGCACTGGCCGGAACGGGCGAGGCCTGGTCGTACTTCAACCGCTGGGGCGAATACAAAACAGGTACTAAGCTTGTCGGACCTGACATAGTCGCGCAGCTACTGGAGTGCTGTGAGGAGGAGCTGAGAAAGGACCTCACTCGCGCGGCGGGTCGGAGCCTCGTGGGCAGCGATGAAGAAGACGTCCTCGCCGCCATGAAGGCGCTCGCCGTCCGGACGGAGAACACGATGGTAGCTCGAGTGGCCCTGTCTAACATGCGGCAGGGACACGAGGAGCCCGTCCGGTCGTTCCACGCCCGCATCAAGGGGCAGGCGGACACGTGCAAGTATGAAATGAAGTGCACCAAGGCGGGGGTGCGATCAGGTCAACGACTTCACCGAAGAGATATTGCGCAACGTGGTTGCCCGTGGCATCGCGGACCAAGCAATACAACTTGACCTACTCGGTGAGAAGAACCAGGACATGCCATTAAGGACATGATAGAGTATATCGAGGCCAAAGAGTCTGGAAACGCTCGGCATCGCGCCTGCTTGACACTCAGAGCACGGACGCGATCAGTAGTTCGTATCGGCGGGGAAAGCGACAGGACGTCCGCGCCAAAGTAGGAGCCAGGCCGGAAAAACGGAAGGCCAAGCCCGAAGGGTATGCATCTACTGCGGCGAGGTGGGCCACGGCAAAACGCCTCAATGGCGCGCCAGACGCGCCGAGTGCCCCGGATACGGTAAAAGTGCCGGAAGTGTGACCGCCAGAATCACCTCGACAAGGCGTGCCTGGGCGGCCGATCGGCTAGACCCCCATCTAAGGAGACCGACGGGATGTACGACGAGCAGACGGCAGCCTTCGTCGAGCTATGCACGGTCACCATGGCCAGCACAGAGGACGAAATGCGCACGCTTCCCCTCGCTCACCACCTGTACGATGATATGTGCGATAAGTGGATGAAACGCATATCCGACCCGCAGCCATACGTCAACCTCACTCTCACCAACAAGCGCGAGGATTACAAAGCGCTGGGTTTTAACCTCCTGAAACACACCCGCGCGGTAACCCTACCCGCTATGGCAGACACGGGGTGCCAGAGCTGCCTGATCGGCATTAAAGTCGTCCAACAAATGGGCCTGAGTACCGAGGACCTCATACCTGTATCCATGACCATGAAGGCCGCAAACAACAGAGGAATTCGTATCCTCGGAGCCGTGGTAGTCAGATTCGCCGGTAACAGTGACGACGCTCGGAGGGGTTGGAGACGCGCCAAATCGCGTATGTGACGGACTCTTCAGACCGCATATTCCTCTCCCGCGCGGCCTGCATGGACCTGGGAATGATCTCGGACAGATTCCCGACACTCGGAGAGGTGAATCTGACGACCTCGGAATTGTGCGACTGCCCGCGACGCGCGGAGCCGCCGACCAAGCCGACCGCACTCCCCATGCCAGCGACCGAGGCCAACAGAGAGGCACTACAGTCACATTTACTCAGGATGTATGCTCAGAGCACATTCAACACGTGCCCACACCAGCCACAACCGAGAATGACCGGCCCGCCACTACGTCTTATGCTCAGTGAGAACGCGACACCAGTTGCCCATCACACTCCCATCTCCGTGGCCATACATTGGCAAGATGAGGTAAAAGCAGGCCTCGACCAGGACGTTCGGCTCGGCGTGTTGGAGGAAGTACCCGTCGGCACGCCGGTGACATGGTGTTACCGCATGGTAATTTGCGCGAAAAAGAATGGCAAGCCGCGACGCACCGTCAACTTTCAGGCCTTGAACAAGCATGCGTTCCGCGAGACCCACCACACCCAATCCCCGTTCCACCAGGCGAGACGCGTACCTAACGGGAAGCGCAAGACAGTATTCGGCCGCATGGAACGGTTACCATAGCGTCCGCCTACACGAGGACGACCGCCACAAGACGACCTTCATCACTCCATGGGGGCGCTACCGGTACCTATCTGCCCCACAAGGGTATATGGCATCGGGGGACGGTTACTCACGACGATACGATGAGATCGTCGCGGACATTGGTAACAAGACCAAGTGCGTAGATGACACGCTCCTATGGTCAGACACGATTGAGGGGAGCTACTTCCAGGCGGTCCAATGGCTGGATATATGCGGCCGGAATGGAATCATCCTCAACCCGGAGAAGTTTGTCTTCAGCGCACCCACGGTGGACTTCGCGGGCTTCACCATCACCATGACCGACGTGCGACCGTGCAGCCGCTACCTGGAAGCAATCCACGATTTCCCACAACCGCGTAACATCACCGACGTCAGATCGTGGTTCGGGCTTGTCAACTAGGTGGCATACGCCTTTAGTATGGCCGAACGAATGCAGCCATTCCGGAAGCTCCTGAAAAGTGGAGAACGCTTCCAGTGGTCCATGGAGTTAGAGGACATATTCCGCGAGTCGAAAGACGTGATCGTACAAGAAATCGAACACGGTGTCCGCATATTTGACAAAACTAAGCCAACATGCATCGCCACGGACTGGTCGAAGGAGGGAATCGGATTCTGGTTGCTTCAAAAGCACTGCCGATGCGTGCCAGTTAGACCATTCTGCTGCACTGATGGATGGAAAATAACCCTGGTCGGCAGCAGATTTACACACGCGGCAGAATCCAGATACGCGCCCATAGAGGGCGAGGCTCTCGCAGTCGCGGACGCCTTGGACAAAGCGCGCTACTTCGTACTGGGCTGCGAGAACCTGATCGTTGCGGTAGACCACAAACCACTGCTGAAACTCCTTTCGGACAGAGCACTTGACGACATACCCAACCCCCGCCTCAGGAACCTCAAGGAGAAGACCCTGCGTTATCGCTTCCGCATCATACATATCCCGGGAATGAAGAACAAGGCGGCAGATGCCATGTCGCGCAGGCCAGTTGGCACCACGCGACCTCCACTCATGAACCTTCCAGATGACAATGCCACCATAGCGACCCACCTCCAACCAAGCACGCACACCGACGTCCTGTCCCTCCTACGCCAAACTGAGCCGGAGTATGACGACGACGTCGAGGACAACCTGGCATGGTGTGCCGCGGGCCTCGAATCATTGCGATCAGTAACATGGGATCGCGTCAGGGAAGCCACCAGCAGCGATGGCGATATGCACATATTGGAGGGAATGACAATGAACGGCATCCCCGACTCAAAAATCGAGATGCCAGAGACAATTCGCGACTATCACCAGTACCGCGAGAACATTACATCGACAGATGGAGTGATCCTATACAAGGACCGAGTAGCCATACCACCCTCACTCTGCGGCGATGTGCTGAGCGCCCTACACGCTGCCCACCAGGGCGTATCAATGATGACCGCCCGCGCAGAATCCTCTGTATTCTGGCCAGGCATGTCGGCCGACATCAGCGCCACTCGGAAAAACTGCGAACACTGCCACCGGATGGCACCATCACAGCCTGGAGCGCCACCAACTCCACCTATTCCGGTCGTTTACCCCTTTCAGGCAGTGTGCTCGGACTTCTTTGTACACAGGGGTGCACACTACCTTGTGACAGTGGACAGATACTCGAACTGGCCGATCATCTCAAAGTCGACGGGTGGCGCCGCCCGACTCATAAACCACTTACGTCGCGCCTTCGTGACGTACGGGACACCAGAAGAGCTCGCGTCGGATGGGGGACCGGGGTGCACCTCCACCGAGGCCAGGTCATTGCTGCACAGATGGGCGTACACCACCGCTTGACATCGGTGGCCTTCCCTCACAGCAACTGTCGCGCGGAGATTGGAGTTAAGACAATGAAACGACTTATCACGGACAACACCAGCCCGCAGGGAGAACTTGACACTGACGCTGTGCAGAGAGCGATACTACAATATCGTAACACGCCTGACCCTGACACGAAGATCTCCCCGGCAATGTGTGTCTTCGGCCGCCCGATACGCGATTTCATCCCAATTATCCCCGGGAAGTACAGACCGACACTTGGCATGAGACCCTGAAAGCGAGGGAGGAGGCCCTCCGCAAACGTCATATCCGCACAGCCGACACCTGGGCAGAACACACCAAACGCCTTCGCCACTTGCTGTAGGGGACCAAGTCCGCGTACAGAACCAGACAGGATTCCACCCAAAAAAATGGGACAAGACAGGTAGTATTGTGTGGAGGTACGCCAACACGACCAATACGTGATCAAGATCGATGGCTCGGGCAGAGTCACACCCTCGGAACAGGAAATTCCTGCGCCAGTTTAGCCCAGTTCGCAATGACCAGCTGCCACCCCGGTCTATCTATGATGATCTAGCAACCCGAATCACTGTACCTGCACCCGTTGTAACACCGCAACTGCCTGACCTCGACAGCGAACCCGTGACATCTGCGACGCCAACGGGGCCCACGCCGGCACTGACGTCAGTATGCACACCCCGGCGCAAGACGACACCCGTTTTAGACACGCCAGCAGCACCAGGACGAGGCACACCGAGGCGCGCGATCCTTCAGACGCCACCATCGGCCCCTGAAACCCCGAGAGCCCCATCCCCACTGGGGCCCGATGTGACACCACCAGCACCAGCGATAGGTCAACGCCGATCCACCAGAGCGACCAGCGTGCCTGCCTGGCACAAGGACTACTCCATGGAATAGTCACACGATGGGCGATATAAACTTTTGTTCATTCATTAAACTTAATATTTTCTCAGCCTTTATCTATTAACATAATAAAGACTCGGAGGGAGATAGAGAACATTGTACTTTACGGTAATTCTACATATCGACGATGTCATCATCATACCATATCAGTGCGCATGCGCAGCCTGACCCGGAGCCAGGGATGTTGTGGGTGTTTCAACCTGTTCAATACTTGTTTGATTATTGTCGTTCCACGCTAATAAAGTGGTCGAACAAATTGAACTCTGTTCTTATTTACTGACCAAATCTGTTTTCAAGTCACTCAAGTCTGAGATTCCGAAAACAAATATCAACTGAACAGAGAAGAAAGCTGTAGCCAGATTCAAACATGATACTTCAATTCACATACTGACTGCAGACAAAGGCAATGTGACTTATTATGGATAGAGAGGAAAACGATTTCAAGATTCAACATCTTCTTAACACTGATACATATAAGAAACTTTACCGAGATCCAACACCAGCAACGGAGAGGAAAATTAATGGCAAGCTTCTATCTTTCCATTGAGCAAGCATTCTTTCCAAGTCATTATATTTTAAACTTCACACATCATCTTCAGTATGTCGAGTTTTATTTGAACAACCTAAGATTCACAAAGCAGATGTTCCACTTCAGCCCATCGTTTCAACACGAAGCTCACCAACTTATAATTCAGCAAAGCAATTAGCCAAGATCCTTCAACCACTTGTTGGAAAAACCTAACACTGCGTTAAAAACTCACAACATTTTATTCAACATATTTAGCAGTTTGATATTCTTCACTCTGACATTCTCATGAGTTTTGACGTAGAATCACTTTTTACCAACATCCCTGTTTCAGAGGCCTGCTCGATCATCAAACATCGTCTACAAGAAGACTCCACCCTGAAGGAACGTACCAGTTTATCACCAGACCAAATTCACGAACTCCTCCTAATGTGTCTCAATTCTACGTCTTTCAAATGGCGAGGTTCATTCTTCTAACAAAAGGAAGGTACTGCTATGGGTTCTCCACTCTCACCCATAGTAACAAACCTCTTTATGGAAGAATTTGAATGCTCATCCCTCCTTGCAGCACCATTTCAACCTAAACTCTGGCTATATTATGTTGATTACATTTTTGTTATGTGGCAATATGACAAAATATATCTCAATATGTTTCTTCAGCACCTTAACAATCAGCATTGCAACATCAAGTTCACCATGGAAGTCGAGCAACAAGTCAATTTCTTTCCTTGACATCCTCATTACAAAGGCTCCTAATGGTAAACCCTCTCACAAAGTAGATAGGAAACCAACTCACACTGATCGCGACCTCAACTACCGCTCTTTTCATCATCCCTCAACTCTCCAGTCTGTGAGCAGCACTCTTGTTCGTCATGCCTACACCATCAGGGGCAAGTATAACCTGCATCGCGATCTCTGCCACATCACGAATGTCCTTCAAGTAAACGGTTATCCTGCTCACAAGATCATCACGAAACCACCAAGAACTCATGATCCAACAGCAGAAGCTAGAGCACATGTTACTCTTCCCTTTATTGGACATACATCACGCCATATACAATGGATTCTCAAAACTGATAATATAACAGTACACCGTCACTCGACACATAAGCTTGAATCTATTCTTCACACCCATAAAGACAGAAGGCTTCGTCATCACCATCTAGGTGTTTACCGTATCCCGTGTGAATGCGGCAAAGTTTACATTGGTGAAACTGGCAGGACGGTCACCACTCGATTGAAAGAACCTCAGACATATCAAAATCAGCAATTGTCAATCATGCACAGACCAATAATCATCACATATTATGATCAGATTGCAAACTTTATCACATCCATCAGTCACTGGCACACAAGGAGGATCAGTTAAGCGATGGAGATGTATTTACATCACACATTCCCTCAAGAAAACGGGAGATCCATTAGCGATATCTGGCTCTCCCTTATTCACAAATTGACACCTACTGTATAACAACAGCTTGCAATATACTGAGGACATTGAACTATGATGAGCAAAATGTACCGACCAATCTAACATGCATTCAACAGCCAACCAGCACCTCACAATAACAATAAGCACCTCACAATAACAATCAGCACCCCACAATAATCAGCCGATGGTGGGTGAGGAGTTGTTGTAAAAGCTGCATTCATTTGTTCCAATTACTTCCTCCTGTCGATGGGCAGAGTATTCTGCCCGAAAGGTTGAAGCCTGCTTTCTTTTTACTTTGGAGTTATTTTCTTTTTAAAGTATAAATAATGTAAATAGCTCATTTAAGAGTTCATACATGGTGAAAACCTTAAACCTTTTTACTTATTAGTGTAGCCCATCTGTTACTCTGCACAATTCGTGTCAGCCTCCTTTGGCGTCTTTCATCAATGAGCCGTTTTCAACCACTGGCCTGCTGTTGGCTGGATGTTCTTCGGGTGGTGGACCATTTTTGATACACACGGGAAACTGTTGAGCATGAAAAACCCAGGAGTGTTTTGGTTCTTGACACACTCAAACCAGTGCACTTGGCACCTACTACCATACCATACCATACATTCAAAGGCACTTTGATCTTTTGTCTTGCCCATTCACCTTCTGAATAACACACATAAACAATCCATGTTGCAATCATCTCAAGGCTTGAAAATCCTTCTTTTACCTGTCTCCTCCCCTTCATCAACACTGATTGAAGTGGATTTGACAGGTCCAATCAATAAGGAATCATGGCTTTCACCTGGGTTCACCTGATCAGTCTATTTCATGGAAAGAGCAGGTGTTCCGAATGTTTGGTACATTGAGCGTGCACGCACGCACGCACGCACACGCACGCACACGCACACGCACACGCACACGCACACACACACACACACACACACACACACACACACACACACACACACACACACACACACACACACACCGTGATTTGCACATACATATGCATGATTGTGATTTATACACATATTATGTACACATATTGATATGTGATCATACACATAATATTATAAGTGACATGAAACATATTACTCACATGGATCGGCTTGCTATGCTCGCCTCTCCACAGGTCATTGCAGAGATTGACGTCACAGTTTTGCTGTGTTGTCATGATTTACATCAATCATAATACAAACATTTCTTTTGTACAAATTTATTACTTGCAAAATCGAAGATTTTTCAAGTATGTTGGTCAGTCTATGATGTTATCCTGTCTGTTTATGTGTCTCTGTTTGTCTTTGTCAGTCACCTACAGATCACAATTTTCAACCAATCTTCACGAAACTTCACCACATGGTAGAGTTTGTCAGGACGAAGCCTATTGTTTTTCAGGTCAAAAGGCCAACATAGGCCAAAGGTAAACAACTTCGGTGAGATTTCTAAAATTCTCAATTTTCATCCCATTGACTTCAAATTTGAAGAAGATTTGCCAATTAGGTCACAAAATTCAACCACCAATTATTTTTGAGGTCAATATTGGCCAAAAGGTCAACATCGGCCGAATTTCTAATTGTCAATTTTCACCCGATTGACTTGAAATTTGAGGAGTTGCACATTTGTTCATTAAATTCAACCACCAATTATTCTTAAGGCCAAATTTGTTTAATGTATTTTGCAAGTATCGTGCTCTGCACAACGTCTTCTTGTTTGTAATATTGGTGATATTATATTTCTTTGAAATTTATTTGTGAAAAATTCTGTATTTGTGTGAAAAAAAAAATATGTACAAATATTTGTGTGAAAAAAAGATTCAAGTAGTCAAAATGGTCAAGTTGCATATTTGGTCATTGAATTCAACCACCAATTATTCTTGAGGATGTCATATCTGATTAAGCTGTCTTATGTGTCTGAAGGGTGTCAGGGGTCTCAAGGGTTTTAGGGGTCTTTTGGGTTCTCGGGGTCTTTTTGGTCCTGTTTCTTTGGGGTATTTTGGGTCCAAGGGGACTTTTGGGTCTTCAGGGTCTTTGGGTTATTTTGCATCATCAGGGCCTTTATAGGGTTTTCAGTCTTTTGGGTCCTTGGGGTCTTTTGGATCTTCGGGGTCTTTCAGGTATTTTGGGTCTCCGGGCCTTTTGGGTCCTCGGGGTCTTTTGTTTCCTTCGTGACTTTTGAGTCTTTGAGATCTTTTTGGTTTTTTGGGGGGGTCCTCAGGGACTTTTGGGATATCTGGGTCTTTTGGGGTCCACGGAGTCTTTTGGGTCTTCGGGGCCTTCAGGGTCATTCTTCACTGTTATTTTTATTATTCTTCTTCATTTTTCTTCTTCATTCCTCTTCATCATCCACACAATCCCACAATAAAAGTAAAATGTCAAAAGATGTCATGATGGTAATCCAAAGAGGATTGTGGTGTTCTATTGTGGCATCATAATGTGGTATCATTCCTGCCTTGTTTGATTGTTTTTTTGAGATTTAATCCCTCTATTTTTTTACATATTTTTTTTAAATGTTTTTTTTCTTGTTTCTGTTGTTTTTATTTTGGGTAACATATAAAAGAGTTTATAAAGAAAGCAAAATACATGAATACAGATCAGTGAGATGATATGTGGACATCAGTGCAAATCACCCACTGAGCTGGATATACAGCATAACTGGAGCGAAACTGCAGCACACACTTCCGGAGCCAAGCAACCGCTATGTTAGAATACCCTTCCCTCGCTAGAACACGAAAGGTACAGGCATAGCTGAATGTGATAAGCGCCGGACTTCATCGGGATCTGTTGACAGATTGATTCACATTTGTTTCCACGTTTCCACTTTGGTTTGTTTTCCTTCAGAGCCTTGTAATAGAGCTATGAAGGTGAATGACAAAACTGAGAGTCTGATTTTAGGAAGTCAGAAGTATCAAGTTTGAGTTGGTTTCAGTGGTGAGAATAATTGAGTTTCAAATCCTCAATAAAATGGAATGAAAGTGAGGGGTGGGGGGGGGGGGTGGGAGTGGGGAGGATATTGTTTAAATAGCAATGTTCTTTAGAGACAGAGTCCATAACTAGGTTCCTTACAAAGTCCATAACTACGTTCTTTACAGATCGAGTCCACAACAATGTTCCTTAGAGACTGGGTCCATAACTATGTTCTTTACAGAGTCCAGAACAATGTTCTTTATAGAGTCCATAACAATGTTCCTTCCAGACAGAGTCCATAACTATGTTTGTTCCAGACAGAGTCCATAACAACGTTCCTAACAGATTGAGTCCATAACTATGTTTGTTCCAGACAGAGTCCACAACAATGTTCCTTCCAGACAGAGTCCATAACAATGTTCCTAACAGAGAGAGTCCATAACTATACTCCTTACAGACAGAGTCCATAACAATGTTCCTAACAGAGAGAGTCCATAACGATACTCCTTACAGACAGAGTCCATAACAATGTTCCTTACAGAGAGTCCATAACTATGTTACTCACAGACAGAGTCCATAACTATGTTCCTTACAGAGTCTATAACTATGTTCCTTACAGAGAGTCCATAACTATGTTCCTTACAGAGTCTATAACTATGTTCCTTACAGAGAGTCCATAACTATGTTCCTTACAGAGTCTATAACTATGTTCCTTACAGAGAGAGTCCATAACTATGTTCCTCACAGACAGAGTCCATAACAATGTTCTTTACAGAGTCCATAAGAATGTTCTTGCAGAGTCCATAACAATATTCTTTGAAGACAAAGCCTTGAAACAAAACAACAAAACACACAAATACACACAATGGCTCGATATCACCATGAATCACTTTACTGGTAATTACATCAACATACGTTAAAATGATAAATTAAACACATCAGTATATGTAAACATAAACTGAATTGGCG
>NC_140962.1:2658381-2688381 GCF_056783735.1 Eptatretus burgeri | reverse complement strand
CCGTTGGTAGGGCGGTACCAGCCGCAAAAGTGTTGAAGGTGTGCATGGCACCAGCAGGATGAGGGAGACCAGGTGCCAACCCCAAAGTGGGACCAGCATTAGAACCAGGTAGTAGAGGTGGAAGTGCACTCGGCATCAACGTAATTGTGCTGGGAGTTAAAATTGAGATGTCATCTGGAGAACGGCGAAGTGTAAGTGCAAAGTCTGATTGGAAAGCTGAAGGACCTCCATATATTGGTGGAACTGTGACTAAACCACTACTACCACCAATAGTTTCACATCTCTCTGGTTCTGAGTGCTTGAGTTGCAGTGACATTATTTCTTCCTCTTGATGGTGAGAAAGATCATTGGGCGCAGCCAGGCCAGATCGTTGAGGTGAACGGCGACGATTGCTTGAATGATGATGCTGATGGTGATTTCCCGGATAGCCTTTGTCTTTGCGGTAGTACAAAGCTGCAAAGGCCAGAATGTTGAGAAAGAGGAGGGATGCTCCCACTGCAATTGTCACACTCAATTCTGTGGAGTAGTCTCTCCGGTTCTCAAGAAGAACTGGTGGTCCATCTGCAGGTTGCCAATCATCACCAGAAGGAATCTGCCCATCATAAGGTGGGGCTGTTCCTGGTTTTTTAGTTGCTGCCACCCTTGGGCGGCCAGATCGTTCTCCAGGCCTGCGAGTGGCTTGGTACCCAGCATCGTGTGGAGGAACCCGTGTCGTGGTCGACATATAGTTGAACATTTCATGCAGATTGTGAAGATGTGGAACGAGTTCAAGCCAGAATGCCACCTTGTTGGCACGATAGTGCTCCCTTACCCTTGGTTTAAGACCAATATGGAGGTAATCTTGGTTCTTGGGGTTGTATTTTGTCCAAGCAACCTCTTCAAAACGATTTGGCTTTGTATGAATAAACTTAGTGTCTTGAGGGACTGGTTGGTTTGGGTCACTGTGGGGATGAGGAGGCAATATATTACATAGCACATTGTAATTGAGGAAATGTAGAATGAATGTCAAAGGAAGAAGTCAAAGGAAGAAGTAAGCAAGAATATCATGACTTCTAAACCTAAAAGTCAATGTTTTCCTTACCCAGTCTTGGCGAAGTTGCTCCAATAGGTCATAATGACTGCACTAAGCATGACATCGTTCTTGGAAAAGTTGCAAGGAAAAAGATCCCCAGGTGCCACCATAGGGACACCAAAAACATATGGAATCTCATCACCATGTGCTGCATCTGCCCAACTTCGTTTCATATTACTCTGACAGTGGTGATAAAAGGCATAGAAGTACGTTGGTGAGCCATATTGAGCATGAAGGTCTGCTGTTGCTACAGCAGGCGCAACCCACTGGTGATCAGTGAATAAGGCAAGCAGAGTCTTTCTGCGTGTTTCTGCATTGTCTCGATCTGCCCAATCTGTGTACATGAACTTTATTGTCTCTCGAAGTTCATTTTTCCCCTGTAAATAGGATGGGGGTGAATACAAGTAACAATCTGGATGGTTAAATGGTTCCTTGTTCAGTTAGGCCTGTCACATTTGCCACGGCGGCCGTGGGGTCTCCAAAATCTATGGCCACTAGCAATTATACGGCGGCCGCAGTATTTCCACGGTCACACAATGTAGCAGTCACATATGTTTTTATTTTTCGGGTAGCCGCACGGCGTATTTATAAATTATGGAGACCGAAAACGTGTGGGTGCTGTACGGTCTTTGATTTGATGTCGCACGGTGACCTTAGGGCGTTCCTGCGGCGGCCATAGAATTTTCAAGGCAGATGCAAGGCGACCGCAGGGGGACCACAGGGGGTCCTAAGGCAAACGTGCGGCCAGACGGACGGTAACGAGTGGGTTCTTTTTTTTTCTTTTTACCAGTTCTTTTGTTTCGGCTTGTCGAATTGCTACGGCGAACATAGAAATGAAAAAAGTTATAACTCCGCGCTATAATTCCACGGTGACCCTACGGCCTGTAAAATATAGCCATAGGGCGTAGGGCCACCCTGAGGCCACCTCAGAAACTCTGCGGCCGCCGCACGTTTCTGTCAATTCAGAGGGCGTACGGCCGCCGTATCCTCGCTGTAGAGCAAATGTGACTTAGGCCTTAGCAAGAGATGAATATCACAAAGAATATAGAGTTGTCATGAACAAATAGAATAACTTGCTGAAGAAGAGGAGTTAGAAAAACATGTAAAGTTAAGTTATGGTTGGTAGAGATAAACTGTAAGAAGAATTACTAAACAAATATGAGAGGAGACAACATAGGCAAGTGATTGCTTTAAAAATTACAAGAAAAGATAGGGCACTTAAAAAACTAACTTTTGAGCAAAGAAATTCATACAAACCAGCAAGGTCAACCACAAAACCAACCTCAGGGTAACCATAAAGATTGTCTGCAAAGTTGGAAACAGCGAAGTCAAATCTGCTGCTTGAGATTCCATTATCTTCATCCACCATATTTTCCACAAGCTCGTAGGCCTCTGCCTGTGTCACACCAGTCATTATATCATAGTTGAGAAACTCGCCCTGCTCCATCAAGATCTGAGGGTCATCAGGCACCACGTCTCCATCGATCACAGGGCCAAATGAGATATGGTAGCGCACAGGCTGAACCTCTGTCTCCACAAGCAGGTGCACAGGTTTGCTGCGAAGGCATTCCACCAAAGCCTGGGCAGAATGACAAGAATGAAGATACAAGAGTTTTTTTGTATACAAGGTCAAGGCTAGTGGGGGAGATTAAACGCTGAACGGATCATGACGTAACAGAAAAAAAGCAAAAGCAGAGAGAGGGGGGAAACACCAACAGCGGGGTTGAAGGACAAAATAGAGGCAGACTTGGACAAATAATTGGTGTGGGGAGGAATGAGAGGAAGGGGGTAGACATGATGGATGCAGAAGCAAACTCTCAGGAAGGAAAAACCGGAAATTTGGAAGGACGTGGGAGGGTATGATGGGGTAGAAAAGATAATGGTTTTGGATGGGACATAATCTGAGATGGTGGTGAAGAGCTATCTTGAAGACTTGGAGTAAAGAAAGAGATTGAAGAGAATGTGGAAGTTGAGGCCACAGTTGAGGAAAAAAGTGGAACAAAGACTGGCAAAATAGTTTACCTATTGTCTGACCTATTAACTTAGGCATAGTTGTCTGTTTGACCAAATGCTTTGCTGGAAATGTGTGGAACAATATGTTTGTACTGTACCTAACAGGTTGCCTGGAACAGTCTGGTCAAAATAATAAAAAAGTGCACTTTTTATGTTTTGTTAATGTGAGTTCACCATTCAAGTGGAGGTAAATGGGTATTAGATATGAACATTGATAGCACATGTTGCAAGCATTAGTTACGGCAATAGAGAAAAAAAAGGAAAGAAAAAGATGATTTTAACAATAAACATTTCTCTTGGACTTCAGAAATGACATGATAGCAAATATTAACAATTTGCTTACACTTTTGAATTGCAACAACACTAAATAATGGGAATAGGTAGTGATTGCCAACAATTTTGGAAATGAGAAGACGTTTAATAACACAGACATTGACAAAATGATTGAGAAATAGATGAGGGATGCATAATTCAACAATTCCCATAACGAATTACAAGGGAGGAAATACTTGCAGCCTTAGTGTTACAAACACCACTGAGATTGGATTATCAACTAATGGAAATATATCATGCTATCATATATGCCATAATTCCCACCATTGATATTTTAAATTGCTTTGATAATATACATTTATTTATTCATTTATTATAGAATATGGTTTGGGAATATGGAAAGACCCCTTTGGACTTATGCCATGGAGTGACATTGAGGATAAGCTCTCAATGTCTATAAAATACTCCAATGGCTCAGCGTCTCAAACAGCTTCTGACATTCCAGCCTCGCACTGGCTTTCTCAGTCCACTGATGCATGTAGTTCCTAATTTTGCGTGGAAGGGAGTTCTGTGTGGAGAATGAATGGTTGTTCTCACGAATGGGTGTAGAGGTGAAAGGCAAAAGACTGGCAGCTTAACACCAGTTGCTTTGGGCAGATAGGGCTCATTAGATTTGGTAGGCAGCTCATTTATGATAAGTAATCTATGAATCCAAATCTGCCACTGCCTTGCGGTTCAGGTTCTGACTCCAAAGGCTAAGGATTTAACAGGGTGAAGGCAGCAAGCCTTCTTCAAGGAAGTGGCCTTGGCATTCAGTAACCCATGGGCGACCCTTGGGCAAGGTGTACTACTCCATTTTAGCCTCCCAATTAGGGTTACGTGAAGCCATGCGAGCAGGTGTTGGATGGCTATCTGGGCAGCTGACACATATTGTCAGTTATGGCTGCATCACCATGGTGCTACGCAGAGGATTTCCTTATGGAGAACAATGGCAAGGATCACCAGTCTAGTATTGACACTGCCCGGAAGAAGGCAATGGCAAACCACTTCTGTACATGCCAAGAAAACAATAATGATCAGAAATCTAAGAGATAAAGCTATGGTGCCAGATGAAGAGCAACCCCAGGTTTGAAAGCACCTATATGGCTTCTGGGGAAGAGCAAAGTGTTTTGATGAGTCGGACTAGCTGTTATGATGGGGCTGGATCAAACCCACAAAGGAAATTCAATCGCTGAGGTCGCCATAACTGAAAGTCAAATGCTGAGCTCAAATGTTCACAAAACTCGAACATGGAATGTATGGTCCATGAATCAGGGAAAGTTAGGTTAGGTTAGGTATGGGAGCATGCAGCGGAGCAGCGCGTCACTGCGTCTACTTTCCATCAGTACAACAGGGGCCTCCGTCTGGCCATCCCCCAGGCAGATGCCTGGCCCATCCCCATCTCCTTGAGATGTCGATAAACCTGCTGCAACCATGATGCACGCAGTCATCCCGTTGGCCTTCTCCACTCATGAGACTCCCTCGCTGAGGGAACCTGGAGAGTAGGTTCAGCATCAGGAAATCGAAATACATGTCCATACAATTACAGCTGATGCTCATGGACTATACAGGTAACAAATCTCATTTGAGTCTCTCTCAGCAACCACTCATTGGACATAAAGTCTGACCAGCGATAGCCAAGGATTCTCCAAAGAGACCTGGTACCGAAAGAGTTCAGTCATAATCTCAGATCCTTTGTCAGAGTACAAGTCTCGCATCCATAGAGCAATACTGGAAGCACCAAGGACCTGAAGACTTGGACTTTCATCCTCCTGCACAGGTACCGACAGTGCAACACCCCATGATTCAGTGAATCCATGACTCCCCAGGCCCGACCCAGACGTCTGTTGACATCCGGATTCGGGAAAGTTGGATGAAATAAAGCGAGAGATGGTGAGGACAAAAACTGAAATTTTTGGGCCAAGTGAACTTAGATGGACTGGCTTGTGGTAGTTTCAATGTGATGATTACAAAGTGTTCTTTTCTGGTCAGAAAACCTGTAAAATAATGTAAGTGGCAGTGATTTGCAATAAGAAGGTGGTAGGGTCAGTATTGGGTTCCAACCCAGTCAATGATAGGTTAATATCAACGAGGTTGAAAAGCCATCCAGTGAACACCACCATCATTCAGATATATAGCAAGTTCTCCTGCAACATAGTTTTGCTATAATGTCACGAACCAATCGAGGAACACTTTTTCAACAATGTTGCAACATTTCCATATAAGGTCATCAGTTAAAGTCAGTGCGGTGCATTTTACACTTTATTCCCCCCCCCCCCCCTTGCGGAATTAGGAACTACTTGCGTTGGTGGAGCAGCATCCCAGACGGTTTGTTCAGTCTATCTAATGTACATGCAAGGATGTAAAGTGGCAAGAGATGGAAGAACACATCCCCTACCTACGCCATCTTGGTCTTTGTTCATCATCTACTCGGTGAACTTATGTTCTTTTCTTGTGAAGGGAATTTCCGTTAAACATCACCCATGAGTGATAAATGTTCTGCTACTACTAAGGACAATGAGTCTACTGCCATGAAGCAAAGGAAATCAGTTTATTTGGAGACTAAGATGGCCATAATGAGACATATTGAGGGTGGAGAGAGGGCAGTGGTCACTACCAGATCTCTCTGCCTGCCACCAACAATCATATGGACAATTTTTAAGATCATGCAAAGAAAAATGAAGCTAGGCAAATCTCTATAACTTACGATTATTTTATTGTGGACAAAAAGGCCAGTGAACAATCCCAGGAAGAACCACATGGTGATGGCGACGATGATGTGGAGGCATTGGGGGAGATAGATCCTGCTCCCTCCTCCTCCTTGCAATGACCTCGTACCCCACCGTTTTCCCTCACACGCCACCTCCATAAGCTCCATTCACAACCATCTTTGGTGAGTACTTCACTTTATATTTTGCTTTGTTTATTTATTAGTTTGTTAGGTATTTTATGTTACGATTAGGATGTTATTCAATGTAAATGTACAAAAATATGCTTTTTGTCTGAACTCATTAAAGGTGTTTTCATTGCAAAAAAAACTTTCGACTTGGGACACATTAAATGTTATTTACATTAATTTAAATGAGAAAATTTGTTTCCAACAACATAATTTCCTGCAACGTCCCAGTTTCAGGGACACATTAACAACATTGCAGGAGCACTTAATGGATACTCCAACTTCTGCATCAGATGAAGAAAATGTGGAGGAGTTTTATGGAAAGTTGCAGGAACTGGAACAATAGGTGCTGAAAGCAGATGTTTTCATTGTTGTAGGAGACTGGAATGCAAAAATTGGTGAAACAGGAGCGCCAGGGATTGCAGGAGAGTGTGGACTTGGGATACAAAATGAGCCAGAGGAGTGAAAGCGTGGAGATTGAGCTCATAATTGCAAACACATGGTTCAAACAACCCAAGCATAGATTATACACATGGACTTCACCTGGTGGGAAACATAGAAATCAGATTGACTACATTCTGATCAATAGAAGATGGAGAATTTAAAGTGCTGTGCAATCTGCATATATTCTGCCAGGCACAGACACATCATGAACTCCTTGTGGCAAAACTATGAGTCAAATTGAGAAAAGTGAAAAAAAATCAAAAACTCCAACCAGACATGACCTTGAAAAGGTATTTAAACAATATGCAATACAGGTTAAAAAAGAAACCCCCCCCACAAAACCATTTTGCAGAGGGGAACTTGATTGACAGAATGCCAGAGAAATTTATGGCAAGAGGTTGAAGACTGAAAGAAGAGGACAAAGCAACATCCCAAAAGCAAGCAGAAAGAAGAAAGTGAAATGGCTGTCAGACGAGGTAATCCATATAACAGACAGAAGAAGAGAGATGAAAAACAAAGATGCATCAAGAGAGGACTGACTGACTCAATCAGTCAGTGATCAATGGGACTGACTCAATCGGTCAACTTCCCGACCCGGATCTCAACCAATGGTACTCCATCTCTTCTGGATCTGATTTTGACAAATTTCCCTGACAATATCTGCTGCTCTTCCTTCGCTCCAATTGGTTCTTCTGACCACGTCCTTGTCAAAGTGGACATCTCTCTGGCTGTTATCAGAGAACCACCTCACCACCGTCGAGTCTGGCATTTCACTCAAGCCGACTGGCAGGGTCTCCGAGCAGCCATCAAACTGACAGACTGGTCTCCTATCACTACTTTCTCAAACATCAACTCATCCTGGGAATTCTTTCAAAGAAACTTGCTCTCCCTCATGCACAGATTTATCCCCTCTCGTGTTCAGTTGTCTTACCCTTCCTCCCGCCCTTGGTTTACTGAAGCTTGTGGCGAGGCAGTTGTCCTGAAACAACTTGCCTTTGCCTCATGGAAAGCAAACCCAACTGAGGGCAATCTCAGTTCTTTCCACAAAGCTCGGAACAAGTGTGTATCTACCCTCAGGAGAGCCAGAAAACAACATCTTTCTCATCTCAAGTCTGAACTCTCAAACCTCTCTCCCTCCTCAAAATCCTGGTGGCGTTTAATCAAATCTGTTTCTGGTGTATGTTCCCCCTCCATCCCCTCCCTTACCTCAAATGGCCGCACTGCTGATTCCACACGTGATAAAGCTGAATGTCTAAACTCGGTGTTTGCAGCTAAATCTTGTGTCCTAAACCCATCACTATCTCTACCCACTTTACCCAGTCGCACCCAACTGTCCCTGGACTCTGTATCCTTTTCTCCTGACAAGGTGGAGAGCTTGCTTTCAAACCTCGAGTCAGATTCTGCAACCGGTCCAGACGGCATCAGCCCACGTGTTCTCAAAGCCTGCTCTTCTGCTCTTGCTCACCCTCTCTCTGTTCTATTCACCCTCTCATTTGCCCAAGGTCATCTGCCATCTGCTTAGAAATCTGCTAACATCACTGCCCTGCATAAAAAAGGTGCAAAAACAGATCCCTATAACTACAGACCAATCAGCCTTCTCCCAATCATCAGCAAGGTGATGGAATCCATCATCGCCTCAGATATGAAATCCTTCCTCTTCTCCAATGGCTTGATTTCCAATCATCAATTTGGTTTCAGACCAGGTCACTCTACCCTGGATATGCTGCTTCTGCTCTCCCATCAATGGATGGAGGTCCTCAATGCCAGACAGGAAATCCGAGCCGTATCCCTGGACATATCACGTGCTTTTGACACAGTCTGGCACCCTGCCCTACTCACCAAACTCTCTTCCCATGGTATTCAAGGCCATCTCCACTCATGGCTCGCAGACTTCCTCTCCTGTCACAGTCAACGTGTGGCCCTAAATGGAGTTCTTTCATCCCCTCTTCCTGTGCAGGCTGGAGTTCCTCAAGGTAGCGTTCTGGGCCCTGTTCTTTTTCTGGTTTTCATCAATGATCTCTCGGACTCTCTGGAAAATCCTCTATTTCTCTTTGCCGATGACTCCACCCTCTGCCGTACCATCTGTCATCCCTCAGACCGGCAAGCAGCAGCTTCTTCACTCACTGCAGATCTGGATAAAATCACAAACTGGTCCAACACGTGGAACATGTCTTTCAATCCAGACAAATCTCACACTCTCACTATGTCTCTTCGAAAGGACCGTTTACAAAACCCCCCCATCCACTTTCTCAACAATCCTCTGGAAGAAGTCTTTTCTTTCAAGCTTCTAGGTCTCACTATCTGCCATGACCTTTCCTGGGAAAGTCACATTTCCAACCTCGCCTCAAAAGCCAGTCGCCGACTGGGAATCCTCCGTCGTGCTAAGTCCTTCCTCGGCCCTCTTGAGCTCCTGACCACTTACAAAGCTTTTGTCCGTAGCCTGATAGAGTACTGCTCTCCTCTCTGGGCTGGTGCTCCTGCCTCCCACCTTTCTCGGCTTCACGCTGTCGAACCCAGGGCATTTAAGATCATCGGCATCTCCCGCAATGAAGCTGAGTCTTTGGGCCTCTCACTCAATCACCGCAGGTTGGTCGGTGGTCTTTCTGTCTTCTACCGACTCCTCTCCAGCCTTGCCCCCCCTGCTCTCTCTGCGATTTGTCTCCACCACATTTCCACAGGGCGCTCAAGGTCCGCCAACAACCCCCTTCTGGTAAAACTACCAAAATCACGAATCACTGCTCATCTTCACTCTTTCATTCCTCTTTTTTCCCGCCTTTGGAATAAACTTCCTCACTCTATTCTTTCCCATTCTTCCCTCCAGGCTTTCAAAACAGCTGTTCACCACCACCTCTTATCTTCCCCCATCCAAATCCTCGATCTTTTCTACCCCCGATAATCCACCCAAGCCCACTTCCTTCATTTCTCCTGCTTTCCTTCCTGAAAGTCCCTGAAATGTCCATCTTCTCTTCGCCATGTTCCCCGTCCCATCCCCATCCCTCTCCCTTCCACAGTTCACCTAATGTGTCTGTTCCCCACTGTTTTGTCCCTTCCATTCCCGCCCCTCTTGTCTCATGCCTCCTTGCTGTGAGTTGTGTGTTAGCTCTCATACGAGCCTCGACCAAGGTATACAAAAAAAAAAAAAAAAAAAGGACATTAAGTGGCTAAATGCAGACTTCCAATGAAAAGGTAGGAAAAACAAAGATAAATATTTCAAAGAAGACAAAACCAGCACAGAGATAGAAAGTGATAACAGAGTTGGGAAAATAAGAGATCTTTTTCAAATGATCAGAGAATTTGGGTCCTTAAGAGTAGAACAAGAAAAGATCTGACAGAAGAAATACAGGTGAAAGAAAGATGGAAGGACTCCAGCACTATCTCAAAACTCGAACAAACAAGATAGCAATGTGATGATAACTTTCAAAGGAAGAGAATATGAGCAAGAACCAATGGTGATGGACTGTGAGGCACGTAGAGACCTGAAAGAGCTGATAAATGGAAAAGCACCAGGTGTGAAAAGAATTCCATTGGAGGGTTAGTTGTGGATGAGGCATTCGAATTTTAACAGCTATCTGTACACAGATCTGGAGCAGGATTGCATTTCCTCAAAGGTAGAAATAATCAGTCTACATATCATTGCCAAAGAAAGGGGATCCAAGAGAATGTTCAAATAACCGAATCATTGTCTTGATTTCATATTCTCACAAGATATTACCAAAGATCATTCAACACAGAATGGAAGATTTCATTCTGTCCTTTATACAGTCGATAGGAAAAAAGAAAGGGGATATCAAAGAAAGGTGTATCTGTTTTATAGATTAGAGCAGCGTTTCTCAACCTTTTTACTCTTGTGGAACCCTTGAGATAGTTTTCATGTCTCAGGGAACCCCTGCATAAAAATTATTATATACCATTATTAATATCTAGCTCTTTTATATTTTTATCGTAGTTCATGTGGTAAATATAATATATTTTTTTCAGATACCTGGTTTAAGGAAAAAATGACCCCCTTTTTGTCAAATTTATTGGCAATGAAAAAAAAAAACATACTGCTCGTTTATGAGATCTCACACCGAGGTTTTAATTCACAAAAAAATTATTATTATTTTTTTGTTTGAAAACGTCATTTTTGAAAGTGTTTGTCAACCCCGAGTCTGTTTGACAATTAAAAAACACACCTCATGTAACTTGATCAACAAAACTTAAACAAATAAAGCTGAAGCAATAAAGGTAAACAGAAGAACTAACAGAGAGAGATAGAGAGATAGAGAGATAGAGATATAGAGATATAGAGATATAGAGATATAGAGATATAGAGATATAGAGATATAGAGATATAGAGATATAGAGAGATAGAGAGATAGAGATATAGAGATATAGAGATATAGAGATATAGAGAGATAGAGAGAGAGAGAGAGAGAGAGAGAGAGAGAGAGAGAGAGAGAGAGAGAGAGAGAGAGAGAGAGAGAGAGAGAGAGGGAGAGAAGAGAGAGAGAGAGAGAGAGAGAGAGAGAGAGAGAGAGAGAGAGAGAGAGAGAGAGAGAGAGAGAGAGAGAGAGAGAGAGAGAGAGAGAGAGAGAGAGAGAGAATGACACTTCACGCGAAGAAGCACAGAGAAGATAGATGGACACCGTGCAAGCGTCCCATACTTGAGTCAGTCACTTAATGATACACGAATCCGCCGCGTACAGGACGTCCACTAACCAGTGAGGGCGGTTTCACACTGGCACCATATAGACATCGTTAAATACATTCCCTATGATTGTTATAATTGTAAATAATACAAGAGGTTGAAGCCTCTCTTATAATAACCAAGGAGTTTCCAACAATATGCCGTACGTGTATAGTAAAATTACGATTATTAAATCAAACAAAAACTACTCAAAAATACATTAGCCTATTCATTACTGTTTCTCGCGGAACCCCTCACGACCTCTTGCGGAACCCTAGGGTTCCGGGGAACCCCGGTTGAGAAACACTGGATTAGAGCAATGCCTTCGATTGTGTTGATCATTAATTGATATGGATTGTGCTGAAAGGAATGGAGAAGTTAGCATGTCTGATTGTCTGATTAGAAGCCTGTACACTGAGCAAGAAACTACAGTAAGGACAGAATGGTTTGGAATTGGAAAAAGGGTCAGATAGGGGTGCATTCTCTCCCCTGACTTATTGAATCTGTACGGTGAGTAGAACAAATGCCTGGTGTTGGCTTAATGGCTATCGTGGGTGGGCTTGGGATCCCAGGGTTCTGAGTTCAAATTCTGCCTGGCTGTTGAATTAATACCAGGTAGGGTTGACTCAGCCTGTCATCCTTCTGAAGTCGGCAAAATGAGTACCAGCTTGCTGGTATCTTGCGTTGGAGTGGTGACCCATCCAGGATTGTGTCCAATAGCCCAGGAGACTGCTTCGGCAGCACCAATTATGCTTTTTAGAGAGTATGGTCCCAATGGATTGGATGGATGGAGTAGAACATCTTGAGTAAATGAAACTTTGACGACAAAGAGGCTGTGGTCAGCATTGTAGAAAGATGGATCAACAATCTAAGGTATGCTGATGATACCACTCTGTTGATAGAAACTAAAGAGGACTTGATGAACCTGCTGCAGACTGTGAATAAGGAAAGTGAAAAGGCTGGTCTTTATTTAAACCTAAACAAAGATTAAAATCTTGTCAAGTGAGAACATCGACATGTTTAGATTGGGAGATGATCATGTGGAAATATTAGAAAGTTTCATCTTCCTGGTTCTATGATTGAAGTGAGTGGAGAATTTAATAGACGGTTAGCATTTGGGAGAATGTCAGGATTGACAAAGCAATGTTAGGATTGACAAAGATCTGGAAAGACAGAGTTGTGACAATACAAACCAACAGGAGGCTGGTGAATACTCTGGTATTTATTCTTGCAATGTATGGATGTGAGTCATGGACAGTGAAGAAGAAAGCTGGAAGAAGATTGACAGTTTTGGAGATGAATGTTAAAAATTCCATGGACTGCAAGAACAACAAACAACTCAGTGCTTGAACAAATTAAACCACCATGTACATTAGAAGCGATGATGCTAAAACACAAACTCTTATACTTTGAAGACATTTTGCATGCAGAAAACGAAAGTCTGGAGAAGTCAACCATGCTGGGCATAGCTAATGGAAGAAGAGGAAGAGGAAGACCTTGTATGTGCTGGACGGATGAGGTAAAGGCTATGACCAAGCTCTCTCTGTCAGAGATTCGGCAAGCAGTACATGATAGGGATGTTTGAAGAAATCTAATTATGAATGGCACCAGAATTCAGCCATGATAGAAAACAGGATGAATATGGAAAAGCTGCATCTTCGTCAATGTAGCTTTCCTGCATCATCCTGTGATTGCTTCTTGTCAACTGGATGTCTGGCTTGTTTGGAGGTAGTTTTGTGGTGTCCACCTGGATGTGTGCTTTAAACTGAGAAATGCTGTACAATTCCATGTTGTTTGACTTTATAATACCAAAATCTCAACTAGCAATTTATAGTCAATACTAATAAATGTGTGTGTGTGTGTGTGTGTGTCCTCCATAACTCCAAAACCATGAAACCCAGCAGCTTGAAACTTTGCTTGCACACAAATGGAACTCCAAGGAAGTGCATGAGTGAAAATTGGACGTTTGAGTTAATTAAAACACCCCTTGTGAAGAGAATTAACGGCCTTATTTAATTATATCCTTTAACAGGCACATCCTTGGCCACTTCGCTCCTGGGTAACCTCGCTCAGGTCTGAAGCCACCATGTTTTTTGGCCTGCTCAACCATGCCTTGACTTGGAACGGGCCACAACGATTTCTGAACGATAATTTATTTTTTTCATTGTCATCACATATTATCGAATGCCTGTTCATCATAGATACAAATCGCTGTGTACATCACTTTTGTAAGTACTATAGTTTTCAAATTAGGAGCTTGGAGCAATTTCATGCATGATATGATGCAATTTTCCACGATATACTCTCACGGATTAACATTAAAGTATCGAAATATTATTTTCATTTGGAGGGTCGGATATTGTCTGGACTAAGGAAGTGTTGAACTCCAACCCCCCTGGTATTAATCGATTGGATATCGTTGAAATCTGATAATTTAAAGAAATAACTAGTCTTACAACTAACCTATATACCCATTTACTTTAAGTAAGCAAGGCCATGTTCCCTCCTTCTGCATATTTACACAAGAAAATGTGAAATTTCCAAAGCATTAAAACTTATCTTTTTTCTACTGTTTGGAGAATTATATTGAGTGAACAAAAGATTTGGGATTGTGCCAAAATTAACTAGCTTCATTGAGCTCTATGATTTAATGCATTCACTGCCAGACCTCTCGCCCTGTCCCCCTAGGGACTGCCCATTCATCGTGTCTGCCAGATCTGTGTCTATATTTTCAGAGGTTTCTTGAGGTGCTCCACAGGGAATCAAAGCAAATCTGGTGGAAAGCGGACGTTTTAAAATAAAGTTATAATGTTTGGATGAACTACGAACTGATGTACCATATGATGTGTGCACAGAGGAGCTGGCAACATAGCGGATTACCTACAATGTTTCTTTCACGGGCGATAAAATTTGGTGATGTCTCCAGTGTTATTCTTCGTGAAACAGCAACTCTTTTGTGGATAAAGTCATTATTTGAATGAATTCATTCAATTTCTTTAACTGCAGCAGGTGTGGTGAAGACAGGCTTTAAAGTTAAAGGGATCCAGTATGGTATGCAGCCACAGCCTGGCCAGCTGTTCCTTATCAACCATTTAATTGGAGTGCTTGCTTGAGTGCTTAAGCCACTTGCTGAGCACCATACAGTCGATAGCGGTACCACGCTATGTCATTCTGAGTGAATCGTTCACTCACTGCGGATGCTTTTGCCGTCCCACGTCATTCAGAGTGAGTGGTTCGTGCTCCATCATCTTGAGCATGTAGTTCGTGCTCTGTCATCCTGAGTGAGTGGTTCGTGCTCCATCCATTTGTGCAAGTGGTTCATGCTCTGTCATCCCAAGCGAGTGGTTCATGCTCCGCCATCCTGAGCGAACGGTTAATGCTCCATCATCCTGAGTGAGTGGTCTGTGCTCCATCATGCTGAGCAAGAGATCCGTGCTCTGTCAATCCTGAGCGAGTGGTCTGTCCTCCATCATCCTGAGCAAGTGGTTCATGCTTCATCATCCTGTGTGAGTGATTTATGCTCCGTGATCCTGAACGAGTGGTTTGTGCTCCATCATCATCCTGAGCGAGTGGTTCACGCTCCATCAACCTGAGCGAGTGGTTCTTGCTCCATTGTCCTGAGTGAGTTGTTTGTACTCCGTCATCTTGAGCGAGTTGTTCATGCTCCATCATCCTGACTGAGTGGTTCGCGCTCCATCAACCTGAGCGAGTGCTTCATTCTCTGTCATTCTGAGCGAGTTGTTCAAACTCCATCATCCTGAGCAAGTTGTTCATACTCCATCATCTTGAGCAAGTTGTTCATGCTCCATCATTCTGAGCGAGTGGTTCGCACTCCATCAACCTGAGCGAGTGGTTCTTGCTCCATTGTCCTGAGTGAGTTGTTCGTACTCCGTCATCTTGAGCGAGTTGTTCGTGCTCCATCATCCTGACCGAGTGGTTCGCGCTCCATCAAACTGAGCGAGTGGTTCTTGCTCCATTGTCCTGAGTGAGTTGTTTGTGCTCCATGATCCTGAGCAAGTTGTTCATGCTCCGTCATCCTGAGCGAGTTGTTTGTGCGCCGTCATCCTGAGCGAGTGGTTCTTGCTCCATTGTCCTGAGTGAGTTGTTCGTGCTCCATCATCCTGAGCAAGTTGTTCGTGCTCCGTCATCCTGAGCGAGTTGTTCGTGCGCCGTCATCCTGAGTGAGTGGTTCTTGCTCCATTATCCTGAGTGAGCTGTTCGTGCTCTGTCATTCTGAGCGAGTTGTTCATGCCCCATCATCCTGAGCAAGTTGTTCATGCTCCGTCATCCTGAGCGAGTGGTTCGCGCTCCATCAACCTGAGAGAGTGGTTCTTGCTCCATTGTCCTGAGTGAGTTGTTCGTGCTCCATCATCCTGAGCGAGTTGTTCGTGCTCTGTCATCTTGAGTGAGTTGTTCATGCTCCATCATCCTGAGCGAGTGCTTCGTGCTCTGTCATTCTGAACGAGTTGTTCATGCTCCATCATCCTGAGCAAGTTGTTTATGCTCCGTCATCCTGAGCGAGTGGTTCGCGCTCCATCAACCTGAGAGAGTGGTTCTTGCTCCATTGTCCTGAATGAGTTGTTCGTGCTCCATCATCTTGAGCGAGTTATTCGTGCGCCGTCATCCTGAGTGAGTCGTTCTTGCTCCATTGTCCTGAGTGAGTTGATCGTGCTCTGTCATCTTGAGTGAGTTGTTCGTGCTCCATCATCCTGAGCGAGTTATTCGTGCGCCGTCATCCTGAGTGAGTGGTTCTTGCTCCATTGTCCTGAGTGAGTTGTTCATGCTCTGTCATCTTGAGTGAGTCGTTCATGGTCCATCATACTGAGCGAGTTGTTCGTGCTCCGTCATTCTGAGCGAGTTATGCAATAACACCCAATTTCTGAGCCGTATGCCATATTAAAGTGTTTTCTAAATGACCGAGCCAAATTTTTTCCACCTGTCACATGCAGCTGCTTATAAAGATGAATGTTTGTGAACATATCCCTGAAACGTCTTAATAAATGCAACGTTGTTTTTGGTGAAAGCTACTCATGGTTTTTGGGTTGTATACAGTACGTATTGCAGTCGGTAATCATACTGACTGAAACCTGCCGATTCCCGAAAAATTGCTGATATCGGCCAAGCACTAATATGTGTGTGTGAGTCTGTGTTTTTTGTTCATAAAGCATAACATATCCTCTCTGCTAACTCCACTACCCCTAAACCTCTATATTGCTGTCCCATCCTTGCTATACCCCCTCCCAATACAGTGCAACACCCTGCTCCCAAATCTCTCTCTCACTCTCTCTGGACATATCCGGCTGGTGGTTATATCTGGATGGGAGTTTGTCTCCAGACATGTCCGGGTGGTGTTTGTCTCTACATGTGTCTGAGTGGTGTTTGTCTCCGGACAGCTTGGCTCTGGACACGTCCAGGTGGTGTGTGTTTCCGGATGTGTCCGGGCAGTGTTTGTCTCCGGACAAAAAAGGGCGGTGTTTGTCTCTGAATGCGTCCAGGTGGTGTTTGTCCAAATGGGAGTTTATCTCCAGATGTGTCCAGATGGGAGTTTGTCTCTGGACAGCTTGGCTCTGGATGCATCCGAGTGGTGTTTGTCTCTGAATGTGTCCGGGCGGTATTTATCTCCAGACAGCTTAGCTCCAGACCCGTCCAGGTGGTGTTTGTCTCCAAATGTGTCCGGGTCGTATGTATGTTTGGAAGGGAGTTTGTCTCCGGACGTGTCCGAGCAGTGCTTGTCTCCAGACAGCTTGGCTCTGGTTGCATCCTAGGCATTGCTCGTCTCCGGACGTGTCCGGGCGGGAGTTTGTCTCTGGACGGCTTGACTCCGGATGCGTCCAAGTGCTGTTTGTCTCCGAATGTGTCTGGCAGTATTTGTCTCCAGACAGCTTGGCTCCAGAAGCGTTTGGGTGGTGTTTGTCTCCGAACGTGTCTGGGCAGTTTGTTTGTCTAGACGTGTCCTGACAGGTGTTTGTCTCCGGACGTGTCTGAGCAGTGTTTGTTTTGGGAAAGCTTGGCTCCGGATGCCTCCGGGCGATGTTCGTCTCTGAATGTGTCCGGACGGTATTTATGTCCGGACAGGAGTTTGTCTCTGGACATGTCCGGGCAGCGTTTGTCTCCAGACAGCTTGGCTCTAGACGCGTCCGAGCGATGTTTGTCTCTGGATGTGCCCGGATGGTGTTTGTTTCTGGGTGGTATTTATCGTATGACTGGTAGAAAATGGATTTCAGACATTATTTTGTTTCCATCTTCACTGTTGCTCTATACAGAATCATTTTGATGAGAAAGCATGAATCGTAATTAATGCTCCACCACATGGCTGGCTTCCCTTCCTCTCACCTCTCGCTGCCTTCCCTTCCACCACCCCCCTCACTTTCCCTCCCTCGTCTCTCTTTCCCCCTCCCTCGTCTCTCTTTCTCCCTCGACCTCCTCACTCTCTCCCCCACCTGTCTCCCTTTCCCCCTTCTCCCCCCCCTCCTCAGTATTCTCATCAGCGAAGCGACGGGTGGTATTTGCTAATTAAAAATACAACGACCATAATTCCAAGAACTCAATCACATCCATAAGATGTGTAAATAAGAAAAACTTTGCCACCATAAACTTCCCAGCTGAGTGATGGGTTTTGTCCTGGAATCTCTTTGGAGTTCTTTCATCTGCTGCAAAAATGCATGTTTGGCTATCTGCGAACTTTTGCACCCATTCCTCATTTGCTCATGATTCACATTCAAATAACAATAATCCTTTATTGCATGCATTCCAAGGTGAGGTCAGGAGGGGGGGGGGGGTGGGTTTGTTTAATCATGGCATTAACAAATGACAATCACAAGTAATCATAGTCCTTTGAATCCTTTTTGTGTTGGAACTGTTATGCAAAGTTGTTACAGGTGTGAGTCTCATCGAGGGAACAGCAAGCATCCCTTCACCATACATTCCTATCATCTTCAGATGCAAATTCACTGCTATTATTTCAAGAGAGCTGAAGGCCATGTGCTGGAACAACTGAAACCATCCATTGTCATACTAGGAAAGATGATGGAAGAACAGCTTGGAATGACGGAGGGACTAAACTGAAAACGAGAAAAAAAACCTATGCTAAAAGTATTCAATAAGAGGCAGCTTTCTTCCATTTTTAATTTTTTTCATTTGCAGGTTGCCTCACCTTATGTCAGCCTGTCTCGATATCAGCTTCAAAACCTCGCCTTGCATCACCTCCGAAGCTTGGCACTACATCAGACCCTAATCCTAGCCCTCCTTCAGCTTAGAAGATTGGCCTAATGTCAGCTTCAACGCATGTTCTTGCGTCAGGCCCTGAGCTGAGCCTTACATTAATCTAAGCCTCCCCTTATGACAGCTCCTGAGCCTAGCTCCTGAACCTAGCCTTACATCATCTCCTGAGCCTGATCCCATGTTAGCTCCTAAGCCGAGGTATGTCGGCTCATAAACTTTGCCCGACATCAGTTCCGAATCCAGATCCTATCCAATGGATGCCTCAATGTACAGTACATTCAGCTGTAGCACCTTATGTTAAGGAAAATGGCTTGGTTTGGCAGACACATTTTCAGGCGTCAATGAGATGGCAGGATGGCCTCATGGTACGCATGCTCACCTTTAAGCCATCCACCCTGCGTTTGAATCTTGGCCCAGTTATAAACTGTCACCCCGGTGTTTCACAGACAGCGTGATTCATCAATTTGTGTGCCGTCCCTCAGATGGACGTTAAAATGGGCCTCCCATCTTTCGGCATTAGGTTGTCGATGTTTAAGATCCCATGGTGTTCTTCACAAAGATTAGGCAAGCTATCACTGGCACCCTGGCCAAATTCCAAATTCCTGCCCTACCTTACAGAGGGCATTGCATCAGCACTACAGCCACACCCTCAGCAGATGATGCTACCTGCAGCCATGTGCCACATACGAAAATAGAAAGTTCAAAGAACACCTTACCCTGTGCAGTGTTCAAGTAACATATAATTAAATAGAAATAAAATAAAGATTTTAAAGGTTTTAAAGGATTTTAAAGGATAAAAAATGAATTCTGGAATTTTACTGTCATCGGTGCAGCATCTTTCACACCACCTCATTTAACGCGTTATATTAGTTCTTCATGCCTGTTGTTTGTGTCCCTTGTGATATCCTTAAAACCAGTAAGTTTCTTACTTGGAATGATTTTCAATTTTGTCTGACTGTCAGACAGGCAGACAGAGTCCTCTCTGCACTCCTATCTGGACGATCAGGATGAAGTCAGAACCAAAGTACATACTGCTAACCTGCAGGTTTGTTTTCTGATTCATGTTCAAAATATGATATTCAATTGAAATTAAGTTCCTTGATCATAAACTGACATTTGTAGATGGATGCATGGACAGAATTAAGTGAACCAATTGCTTAACCCCACCTTTCGCTTCAAATGCATGGGGTAATAATGAGAAACCAACCCATGGGTTGGTCCCCCTTCTTCTAAATGCTGATCATCAAGCACTGAAGAAGCACATGCCATTCTTTAAATTATTTGGCTCATACGATATTATGTATTGGTCATACGATATTATGACTCAGTCAGTGTCGGAATGAACCGCAAGTATCTCAAGCTCAGAGCGGATGCTCCAACCATATTTCCACAGAGTCTGGTCAAATCTCTAACTTCCTGTAAAAATGCAAGTATTATCATGAACCAAAAAATCAGACAGGCTAATGAAATGTGTGGCATTCCATGTGGTGCCTATATAGAATGCAGTGTAACTTTGAGTTTCCCGCTGGTGATTTAACTGTACTATATTTCCATTGAAAAGTTTCATGAACTCGTTTGGCTATCCACAACTATGTCTCCCAGCCTAACACATTCTCTGCTCACCTTAGGCAAGTGGGTTAGTGCTAAGATTGAAGCTTCCATGTTATTTTTAGCTTTATTGCAATTATATATATTAACATTTCCTGCATATTAATTTGTTCATTTGCCATTGTTTGCATTGAAGTGATTTAAGGCCCAGTCACACCTTGACGTTTTAGCCAGCAATGGCAATGTATTAAAATGTATGTAAAACGCTGGCTTACGTTGAAC
The DNA here is from genome assembly GCF_056783735.1 of Eptatretus burgeri. Taxonomy (NCBI): domain Eukaryota; kingdom Metazoa; phylum Chordata; class Myxini; order Myxiniformes; family Myxinidae; genus Eptatretus; species Eptatretus burgeri. The sequence continues at coordinate 2,667,924 of NC_140962.1, read as the reverse complement.
TTTTGATCTTTTTTTAAGATTCGGACGTATTCATAACGACTTGGTCTTATGCATAACGTATTAGTAATGGACACAGAACGTTTCGTTGTGTTATAGATAACTTATACCAATGAATGCCGAACCTGTTGTCGGCCTTCACAACCTATGCCCAACGATAGTCTAACTTATGCATAGTGCGCTGCACGCATCGCCGACGATCACGTGGCGTAGGTTATGAAAAGGCTGCCGCAAAACGATTCAAATCATAACCGCCGCAGAAATGGAAGTGTCAACATCGCAGTCACACCTTGGTGATCTTGCCAGCGTATGCCGACCTCTGAAAAATGCGTCTAAAACGCTGGCGCACGTCAAATACGGTATGGGTAAGTTTGGTATGCGTGAATTGAACGCTAAAGTACGCTATCATACGTCGTATTAAATGGAGTACGTCTTGTAATTTTGAACATGTCGAAAATTTTACGACGTACTTGCCGTATGACACACGCTCCGCATGCGATGGGAATAAGTTGTACGCACGATATGCGATCGTTGACACACATCGACACACGTTACTTGAAAGGTGCTCATAAGTCGAAACACGTCAAGGTAATGGTTAGCGTCAGTGTTCCAGACTCCCGTTTTTTTTTTTCTTCGGTATGACGGTGTTCAGTGTACAGTGCGGTTATGATTTAAATCGTTGAGCGGCAGCCTATTAATTATATTATATTATAACCGCACTAGATATCGAAGTGTCAAAATTACCATCATACCGAAGGAAGCAAGATAAAAAAAATAAAATAAAATAAAACCAGGAAGTCTGTAACACTGACGCTAACCATTTACTTGATGTGTTTCGACTTATGAGCACCTTACAAGTAACGTGTGTCGATGTGTGTCACCGATCGCGTAACGTGAGTACAACACGTTACTCGTAGGTTAGAAATAAGTTTCGGGTACGCTAAACAATATCTCGACGTGTTTCGACTTATGAGTAACTCACAAGTAACGTGTGTCGACGCGTGTCAACGATCGTGTGACGTGCCTCCAACTTATGGCCAGCGTTATGCGGAACGTGTGAGTCATACGCTGGCATAAGTCTTAAAATTTCAAGCATGGAAAATTTGAGGACAACCGAAAAGTACAACGTTTAAAGCCAGCGTACAACGACGTATGGCAGTGTTTTTCAGCGTGCTCTCAATGTTATCAAAACTTACCCATAACGTATTCGACGTGTACCAGCGTTTTAGACAAATTTTCCAAAAATTGGCATAAGCTGGCTAAAACGTCAAGGTGTGACTGGGCCTTTAGAACGCTATCTAGTCTTAATACACTCGAAGTATTCCACTCAAAAGTATTTAAGATGAGACTTCTCAAATAGCCTCCAGTTAATGCGATTTAAGGGAAATGGAAGACTTCTGATGACCAAGGCTAGAAAAGTCATTCTTTTTATGCCCCCCCCCCACCCGTCGAAATCGTTGGAGGCATTATGTTTTTCCATTATCCTGGTCCTTCCATCCATATGTAAGTACATCCATCCATCCATCCATGCGAATTTTCTGTTTTCTCTGAAACTGTTTATCCGATTGACAGAAAATTTTCACCATAGGTGCGACTCCTCATATAGAATGTTTTAATGATAATTATGATGTTATAGGTCACGTGGTGTAGCAGCCATGTTGGGAAAAAGGAAAACTTTTGACTTCTGTATCTCCAAAACCGCTCCATTGAAAAAATTGAAACTTGGCACATGTCAAGTACTCCCCATGGGAAATAGAAAACTTCTCTGAAATGGCTGAACAGATCGAGGCAAAACTTTACAGGTATAATCAATCGCCTATCCATGAGGAACAAAAAATTCTCCTCCTATGATGTCATAGGTCACATGGTTTGGCAGCTCTGATTTTTTTGAAGAATAAACCTTTAAATACCATCTTATCATCTTCTCCAGAATGGCTTGACAGATTGAGGGGAAACTTCACCCACATGTTCTCCAAGCCTTGGGAATACCGGGTTTTTAAGGAATAATTAATAGGTCACATGATCTGGCAGCCATTTTTGTTTGAACGAAAATCCCCCCAAAAAATCTTTCTTTTGAACTGCTTCATTAATTGACATTAAACTTCACAATTATGATCTTGTAGGAGGAGGAGGAGATTGGGACCATACTCTGTACAGAGCGTTGGTGCTGCTTAAGCAGTCTCCTTGGCTATTGGGCACAATCCTGGACGCATCGCCACTCCGACATAGGATACCAGCATGATGGCACTCATTTTGCCGACCTCGGAAGGACGACAGGTTGAGTTAACCCCACCTGGTATTAATTCAACAGCTGAGCTGGATTTGAACTCAGGACCTGAGGATCCAAAGCCCACCACCCTAACCATTAAGCCACCACCAGGCATCTTGTAGTCATGGGGAACATATTTTTAAATTTCAACCAGATCGGACACATGGACTAGCTGCCAGAATTATTTAATATTTTGAATCTGGGTTCGGGGATTTCAATCAAACTTGGTACAAGTATGTATAATGATGTAATAATGTGGGCAGAGGTATATCTGTCAACATTGCGACATGGAAGAGAGCTGTTTTAGTTTTTACTGGTAAAGCTTTCAATACAGTCAACCCTTAAATATCATGGGAGTTATGTTCCTGGAAAATGTCACATGACTTTAAAACAGGGGTCATAGAAAAAGGGGGTTCGGTTCCTGGACATCAAGAAAATATTGAGGAAGGTGGGTGGCAGCTAAAAATAAGCATATTACAATTGAAATAAACATTTTACCATGCGCTTGCAAAGTGAAAAGCAGGGTTAAGCGATCAGTGGCGTACATACGTATGTCATACGTCGTACGTCACACATGTCTGAATTTTGTAAAGAGTATACATCAAAAACCATTTAGTGGAGGAAATTTAAACTTTACCACATGTTACATGACCATGTGTATATAGCGGTCACTATTTTGAGGTTAACATCGGCCAAAGATCAACATCAGCCAATTTTCTAAAACCCTCAATTTTCATCTGATTGACTATAAATTTGAAGAGGATTTGCACATTTGGTCAATTAATTCAACTACCAATAATTTTTAAGGTCAACATGGGCAGAAAGGTAAACATAAGCCAATAGGTCAACACAGGCCAAATTTCTGAAATCCTCAATTTTCATCTGATTGATTTGAAATTTGATCAGGATTTTCATAAAAATGACCAACATGTGTCACGTGGTCTGGCCGGCATATTCGATCTAAGGGAAAATCTTTGTCAGAGAAATCGCTTAACCAATCAATGCAAAATTTAACTAATTCATCAACTACCCATGGTAAATATGGCTTGATAAAGATGACATCATTGGTCACGTGGTCTGGCAGCCATATTGCATAAAAAACCCGTAAAAAGCAAAAAAATTGGTGCACACCAAGTTCTCAAAACTGCAGAGGGTTATGTATTCTATGAATACCATGTAATTATTTATTTATTTATTCATATGAAGCCTGTGGCTGCTTGGATGCGTCATCTTCTGGTGGTGCAGCTGTGCTGCTGATGCAATGCCTCTGTTACCAATAAGCTGGTTCTTATTTTGCCAATCTCAGAGGATGACAGGCTGGCAGGGGCTTCAATTCCAGACCCTAAGATCATAAGCCAGCCACCTTAACCATTAAGCCAACACCAGGCCTGAAATGAACATGTAAAAAAAAAAAAAATATATATATATATATATATATATGTATATAATGTTAACATTGAAATAAAATAAATACAGTATAAAATGAGAATGGCACTTGGTAGAGCACATACCTCTGCCATGTAATGCCTGATCGACGAAAACATATCGGGCCCAATAAATTTTTTAAATATGCTATATATCGTTTTTGGTCCTATCTCTAAATGGTGAAGAATCACTTAAAAAATAATAAATAATAAATCTCGTATCTGCATCCAGATTCGGATCTTCACTAAAATCGAATCAACTTGTGGTGGTTCCACACCCAACTCGTCCACCAAGTATCATCGGAATCCATCCACAACTTTTTGAGATATCGTGCTATATATCGATTTAGCCCTATCTCTCAATGATGAGAGATTCACCAAAATTGAATCAGCTCTTCCTTGTCACATGTTATGTATATATATATATATATATATATATATATATATATATATATATATATATATATATATATATATATATATATATATATATATGCGGTGAAGAATCACCAACGTGTCCACCAAGTTTCATCCGAATCCGTCCACAACTTTTTGAGATATCGTGCTATATATCGATTTTGGCCCTATCTCTCAGGTCAGGTCAGGTATGGGAGCATGCGCCAGAGCAGCGCGTCGGTGAAGGTGAAGGTGAAGTGAAGGTGATCATGCGCCTATCTCTCAATGGTGAAGAATCACTTAAAAAATTATTGTGGCCAGATCTGGATCCGGATCCAGATCTTCACTAAAATCTAATCAGTTTGTCCTTGTCACACATCGAACCTGTCCACAAAATTTCATTCGGATCCGTCCACAACTTTTTGAGATATCTTGCACACAAACAAACAAACATATCAACTATCCATATCAAACAAACATATCAACTTTTTGAGAAATCTTGCACACAGACAAGAGGGGGTGAAAACATCACAACCTTCACCTTCGGTGGTGGTGTTAATGAGCAAAAACGCAAGACTTTACCTTTTAAATTTACTCCAAAACATCGAGGTGATTTTTACAAAACAATGATGTTAGTGAGGATAAAATTATTCTGTACTCTGCCGTAAATATAAACTACAAGACAGCTTGGGATGATGATGATGCTGTTGGAGTGGGTTGTGGGGAGCGGATAGTGGGGAGGGAGGGGGATTCTTTACAACGAAGTCGTCTGCTGCATTGCCACATAGGAGAATGGTAAAATGATCCTTTACCACCTTGAACACTGGAGGAGATCTTTTCTGCTTTAACAGGAAGTTACGAGATGGCATCCTCTTCCAGAATAATCCCATCTCATCGGTGTTAAAGACCTGCTCTGGCATAAATCCCTTCGCCTCGATTAGTTCCATGAGCTGCAGTGGGTAGTTCTCCACAGCATCGTGCTCTGCCGATGCTGCTTCCCCGACTATTCCCCGACTGCTTCCTGACATTATGGATGCCAAATCTTCTTTTGAAGTTCTCAAACCAGTCCTTGCTGGCGTGGAACTTGTGGGTAGTCATTATTGATCTGGAGTCTTCGGCTCCTGGTGCCCCATGGAAACGTTGGTAAATGCACAATGATTTCTCAAGTATCACGGGTCCACTCAATGGTACTTTTTCTGTGTTTGGTCCTCACTCCAAATACTAAGGGCTTTTCCATTCTTTCAACACAAGGGACACGGGACTGGAATAACACCTCTGTGCTTTGCAGAGCACTGGCAGCAACACTCGCATGGATATTTTGCTCACTTTTATGGATACATCGCACGATTGATTCATTTATCTTATGGCGGCCCACAGATGCCGCATTTTCACCTACAGCCAACATATCTAACAACTCGATTTTTTTTGCACATCATAACCTTTCTTTTCCTTTTGGCACAGTTAATTTTGTCCATCGTTTTACGTTTGGGCGCCATACCTAACAGTGCACGAGAAACAGCAAAAGGTAATGCGAGATAATCGTACACATGGACACGAATGATGACTCATCTCAGCTCAGAAACCATGATTGGTCGAAATGAAATCCCGCGATAACTAAATCTGAACACAATAAGTGGTCCACAATTGGTCAAAACCTGCAATATTCAAACTCGCAATATTTCTGGGTTTACTGTAAATAACATTTTAAATGTCTGATGACTAAATAAGTGTATTCTTTTTTTTGAGACCGCAGGCTTGTTCCTTTGGCATGAACTCATGTATGTTCCATGACAGAGCAAATAAACAGTGAATTACAACAACCAACCATAAGGTAAGTTTGCATTGCATCCAATCTTTCGGTGCTCACAAAAGGATCGACAAAAACAGTGACTCAATAAGTAGTCGTCATGGTCATCGTTCGTATGCAGCACATGGCTGTGGGTTAGTATTGCTTCTTGCAGGGGTGCGACGTGCCGTTGACTCAACAAGTAGTTCGCCTAGGATACTTGTTGGGTGATGTGCTGATGATTTGCTTTTTTATGGCTGTTAAAAATGCCTCTGGTAGTACAGCTGAACATCTGCTCTTCAATCCAAAAGATTGGCCTCATCCTGTGGAAGATTGGCATGGAATAATTGATATTTGTAAACCAGTTGTGTTTAGTTAGTGAGAGTAATTGACCAGAGCTGCATCCATGGGTAAGAAACATGATGGGCAGTGACTTTATAAATCAGGGAGGCACCCTGCTTCCATTTTCAATTCTCCAAAGCATTGGAACAGACCGAGGCCTGGCTGGGTTCTCAGGTCTACGCTGATGCCCTAACAACGAGGAAGCCCCAACAAGGATGATACCGGTAGTTCAGCTGGTTTTGTTTGTCACTGTGTTTGTGCTGATGTTTTGGTGAATTTGTTTTCATTGTTAAAACTGCCCCTAGTAGTATAGTTAAGAGGCTACTCTGCAATCAAAAGACAGACCTCGGCCTCTATTAAATGAGTAAGGAATTTTGTATGATGACCACAACATCTTTTTGAATTAGTGAATACATTTTGTGTGAGATTGGTGAAAAAAACCCAACTCCAACCTACTAAAAAGTGGAAACAGATGAGAGTCAGAGTCAAAGAAGTGTTTTGTGAAGGCTCTGGCTGTCATACACCAAGGTTTGCAGAACATTGTGAATCAATTTCTTTGTACTTTATGATTTTTGGTAGGATAATGTATTTTGACCCTAAACTTCCAGGAGATGAATATAGAAAGTGACATCAGACATGCTATAGTATTCAAAATATCTCAACCAGATAATTCAGAAGTCAGACCATGTCAAACCAAAATGAAGAACACTTTACAGTAATCATTTTTGTATCTTATTGAAACTTTTATCAAGGTACATGGACATCCCGCATATTGTTAGATGAAGGTGTATAATTATTTTTGGCCGGATAGTATATTTGTAACTGGATGATTAGTTTCTTTCTTTTGGTTCCCTCTGTTTGCAGACACACAGTAAGTATCACCTGTGAATCCGTAGCATGAATGCAGCCAATACGGTTGCCCAGCAAACGACTGGCATTTTCTGGATGATAGCTGATAGCCCAAGAGGATAGGGCTGAGCCACTTTGGGTAATGGCTCTCTGAAAAAGTCCTGGAAAGGGGATTGGTTCAGGAAGGAAAAAATAAGGAGGGTTATGTTGGAAGTAACTATGTCTTACACAAATGTTTCACATTTATTTGGCTTTCATCCTCACATTTTTCTTCACTATCATGTCACACAAACCATAAAAATATCACCATAAGTAACTGGCAAACACTAATCTTATCATTCACAGACATCCTATCATATATTCTTACCCTGTGTTTCTCTTATCATTGTCTGCCTCTCAGTCTATTCTAAGACAATGGTTTGTGGTGTGTTTAATTTTTACTCCAATCATATAACTTACATGCTTCAGTTTGTCAACACCACTAACTCACCACAGCTTATTCCTACATCTTTTGATCTGACCCACATTACATTTTTCAACTGTCTCAAATACGATGCCTTAATTATCTGCGCTGTACTTCCCATCACCTGTGATATTTATTGAGAACGTGAAGTTGTCCCTCCCTGAATCGATAACAAAGTTACTGTATGAAGAATGCTGATTTGGTGTTGATCAAACTTGAAACAATCTTCAGATTTTGTGAACCATGCATGTGAATCTTAATTACCAATTTACTCTCTTCCATGAAGGATAGGTGAAAACTGCAATTCCAAAAGGTGGAACACCCCCCCCCCCACCCCCAAATCAGATGCATTTCTGTTTGCATTTGTCTATGATGATTTAAAATTACCATCAGAGGAATAAAATAACTCTCATAGACATCCTGTACAATGTACATTATTCATATATGCAACCATGGTTTAGACAAAAGCCTTGGTATAAAGAAAAGCAGTAAGCAAAGTGTAGAAAGCATCACAGAAAGCTTGCTGAATATGAGGCACGTTATGCCAAAAGTTGAACAAAGTTGAGGTGACGCATGCATATGCACATACAGGCAGAATGGCTTCAGTAAATTTAGTACTTTCGACATGGGGTTGAGTGCAATGCAATGTTTTATGCTGTTGCTTATTAAGAAACATTAAACATATTGTATCTGATTGGTTCAAACTTAATCTGAATTATTTACAGAGTCACTACCTGCACTAAGTGTATAAGCTCTGTGACCTCTCTCTCTCTCTCTCTCGAGTGCAGTCTGTGGCTGCTGGTTGCATCATTGGTTGGGACGTGGCGATGTCGCTGATGCAGTGTCCCCCTTACCAGTGCACTGGTACTCATTTTCCCGACCTCAGAAGGATGACAGGCTGAGTCAACCTCCTGGTGTATTAATTTAGCGGCCCAACAGAGCTTGAACTTAGGACCCTCGGATCCCAAGCCGCCACCCTAACCACTAAGCCAACACCAAGCTTGCTCTGTGACCTGAGTAATTATTATTTCTTGCGGTCCTGAGTTGGAGCCCCTGTTTCCATCCATTGAAATAACACCAGGTGGGATGACTCAGCCTGCCATCCTTCCGAGGTTAGCAAAATCAGTACCAGCTTACTGGGGTAATAAGCCATTTGAGTATCATGCGTCAGAGCGGCGACTCGTCATTACCCATTGATAAGCCGGATCTGCATCCAGACTTGAACCAAAATCCAATTTTGACTTGTTCTTGTCACCTACAAACCCAGCTCATCCACCAAGTTTTTTGATGACCTGTCCACAATTTTTTGAAATACCATGCTATATATTGTTTTGGGCCCTATCTTTCAATGGTGAAGAATCATTTCTCGAGTTTTAAAAAGATTCTCGTGTATGGATTCAGATCTTCACCAGAATTGAAACAATTCTTCCTTGTCATACACCCAACCTGTCCACCAAGTATCGTCTGAATCCGTCCATAACTTATTGAGATATCATGTTATATATCGTTTTTGGCCCAATCTCTTCATGGTGAAGAATCACTTTTTTCATTCTAATTTTTGCTTTTTCTTCTCTTTCATCTCTTTTCCTCTCCATTCCTCTCTCTCCATGGAGAAATGAATTCTTGCAGAAATGTTTCTGTAAGACTCACTTAGCTGCGCCTGGATGGGTTTGAGGGTTTTGGAGTAGCGGCTGAAACCCGGATCCTATCCAGGTTCCTCCCGATGACTCCATCTTTGCTCTTTACTTCTTTGGGTTCCTTCTTGGCCTTCCATTTCATTAAAAAAAATTATCGTAATTGGATCCGGATCCAGATCTTCTCCAAACATCTAATCAATTTGTCCTTGTCACACACCCAACCTGTCCAGCAAACTTCGTTTGAATCAGTCCACGTTCTGAAGAAATATCCCTCGTGCATTAAGAATACAATAGGATTACAATAGACTTTATTGGTAGCACAAAATAAAAAGCAAAATATATTCATGGGCTCTGAAATTTTAGGTAGGTCTGCCCTACTC
>NC_140962.1:2625881-2645881 GCF_056783735.1 Eptatretus burgeri | reverse complement strand
AAAGTAACAGGACTCACTTCACAGAAATTTTATTCCAAAAAATATATTGAAATCACAGCTCGTCCCCTTCAAAATAGTTTCCCTCCAGTCTCACACACTTGTCCATCCTCTTCTTCCACGCATCGATGCACCCCCGGAAGGCTTCTTCTGGAATCCTCCGGAGCTCCGTCGTCACGGCCCTTTTAACGGCCTCCACATCAGGAAATCGGGTCCCCATGATCACCCTCTTGAGCTTTGAGATTAGGAAAAAATCACAAGGGACCAAGTCTGGCAAATACGGGGGTTGCTCCAGAGTTGGCACGTTCCTCTCCGCCAGAAAGTTTTGGATGCTCAGGGCACTGTGAGAAGGGGCGTTGTAATGGTGGAGCACCCAGGCGTTGTTCTCCCACAGATCCCTCCTCTTGTCCCAGACTGATCTCATGAGGCGCCGGTGGATTCAATGTTTACACGTATTGATTCACTGTTTGACCCTGTGGTAGAAACTCGAAGTTGACGATACACTTGATTTCAAAAAACGCGATGAGCATCACCTTGACCTTCGACCTCGACATCCTTGCTTTCTTTGGTCTTGGTGATGCCGGACTTTTCCATTGACAACTCTGCCGTTTGGTCTCAGGATCGTATTCGAGTATCTACGATTCCTCGCCAGTAATGACTCTCCCGAGCAGGTCTGGATCGTCCTCGAGGCGCTCGATAATGTCTTGACAGACTGTGACTCTTTGCTGTTTCTGGTCCTCGGACAACAGCTTGGGAAACATCTTTGCGCACACCTTGCGCATTTCGAGATTTTCAGTGATAATGCTCCAGACAGTGTCCTTGTTGATGGAAAGTTCCTCAGCAATCATCCGCACTGTGAGTCGACGATCTGCGCACACCATCTGTTTCACACGCTCGATGTTGTCCGCTCTTCTGCTCGTTGAAGGTCTTCCAGACCGTGGATCGTTTTCAACCTCCTCCTGTCCCTTTTTGAACCTCTTGTGCCATTCAAATGTACGTGAACATGACATCATTTCTTCCCCGTAGACTTGCTGCAACATTGCGAAGGATTCAGAAGGTGTTTTGCCAAGCTTGGCAAGAAACCTCAGATTGGCTCTCTACTCACGACTCAGAGTGCGACGACTCAGACTGGACAACGTGTAAAGCACGACCTGAAAAAAAATCACACAATGAGCGGCATTGAGTGCAGTCAACCATCACCAATCATATATATTGCTGGAATGTTGCGAAAGACTGTGACGCAACCCATTCATTCAAGTTGTGTCAGTGGAGCACACAGCAGGCTCAGTCCCGTTACTTTTTAGACGGACATCATATATATTTCAGATATTATATATATATATATATATATATATATATATATATATTTATATATATATATATATATATTTATATATATATATATTTATATATAATGTATATCCCCATCTCCCCCCCCTCCTCCCCCACCACAGACTTGTCCCGAGTCTCATCTCAATGTTGGGAAGGTACTGGACAAAAATGCCGATCTGTTGACAAACGTTGCTGTCCAACTCCAGTCCCAAAATAATCAGTGCTGGAGGTGCAGTTCATGTGTCTATTCTATCTGCCAGGATACCACCTTCTCACTTACATCCGTCCCTAAGGATGTAGTTAACATTTTTAACAAGCAGTTATAATTACCGCAAAAAATGTGGCATGAGGATGAGCATTCTTTAAAAAAAACATTTTTCAGTGGATTTGAAAAACACAGCGAGCTGTTAGTCACACACCCTGTGGTGTCCATTGAGCGCCCTGTGGCTATATCCTCCCACTTGATGCACGTGCATGGAGGAAAAATGTGTTTTTATACTACTGCTGTATCATGGCCTGCACAATTTTTCCTCGGCCTGAAAATGATCATGGCCACAGACTATTGCTGCCATGAGAGAAAACAAATCGTATAACCCCCTTCTCTCATTAACCATACAACTAACTGGAGGCTTCCTTCCTCCAACTCGGGGCACTATATTTCATACTGATTAAATAAGGGGTAGCAATAAACAATAGACCATGGCAGCAATAGTTCACAAGACCGTAGTAACGTTCAGTTTCTGGCCATGGGGCAGCAAATAGGAAGTCAGAGCCATCAAAACAGTTTGTTGTTGCAGCAGTGTAATGACATCAGGCTTGTTGATGGCAGCCACAATGCTCTTGCAGCTGGCAGCAGTAATGTCGGTGGTTGCTGCAGTTGTCAGCGGGTGATCTCGCCAGATGGGTGGCTAAAAATCCTCCCTCCGCCTTTGCTTGGAAATGATGTTGCACCTAGAAACTAAAATTGCTGCTGTGGTGGCATCTTACCTGGCTCACTGGCAGGGAGGGTGACTGTCCATGTACTAAACTCATGACTTAAAATTTTGAGGGACAATTGGCCACCTCAAATGGCATGCACACATTGTATGGTGTGGAGGGGAGAACCTATGCTAAACACCACTAGAACCAAACAAACACAGTTTTTAAATTACCATTAACCCATCATCGCGGTCCTAATTACCAATTTACCCCACAGCCCAGCATGCTAGTCTCATCCTACAAATGGGCATGGCCACAATAATTCCTCTCTTCTCCATACTCTGGCACAATCAGTTGGCTGGGTAATGTGGCCCTGCCTCAGGTCTCCTTACTGGTCTGTATTTCGCTATGACAGCTAAGATCTTGGAGCGATCCCAGAGTGTCCTTCCCACACTTCCAACTGAATGTGGGGCACTTCTTGGCACCCACTGTGCCATCTTGACACTCATGCAATGAGCCCTCTCTTTGTGTGCCTGGGCTGAAAACTCAAATTTATGAAACTGTCTTGTCCTTCTGGTATCTCCATCTGCACACAGTCACTCAAGGACCCCCAAGAAGAGATTGAGACCATACTCTGTGCAGACCGTTGGTGCAGTCTCCTTGGCTATTGGGCACAATCCTGGATGGGTCATCACTCCGACACAGTCTACCAGCATGCTGGCACTCATTTTGCCGTCCTCAGAAGGATGACAGGCCGAGTTAACCCCACCTGGTATTAATTCAACAGCTGAGTGGGATTTGAACTCAGGATCCTAGGATCCAAAGCCCACCACCTTAACCATTAAGCCAACACCAGGCATACAGAGTCAATGCTATTCTTTATTACAGGGATCTTGCTATTACTCACCACAAGACCTATACTATCAACCATGGGGGTTGAACAATCTCTCCCCACTGGTGCTACTTCAGCCTGTCCCCCTGGTGCTGCACCGACAACCACCAGTGAATGCATGCTAGCCCTGACACTGGTCTTAACATCGGCTGTCATCATGTCCTGCCTGGCCCCAAGGTCTTTTGTCATTTAATCTTGTCTGGCCCACTGGCCTCTAGTTTAGCTGCCATTCCATGTTGCTTGGCTAACACTGACTGCTTGTCAGACCTCAGCTCCCACATAATCATTATCAACTGCAAGCTGACACCCAAAGCCACTGAGGACATTGGCCTACTGCTGCTCAGGGTTGGGCTGCTGGGTCATCTCTACTGTAACTTCTAGTGACCCCTCTAACATCTTTATAGATCTTGCAGTTAGAACATAAAAATGCCCATCCTAGTGTCAAATGTGTTTTGTGTCCTGTTTTTTGTCTGTTATGTCCTGATCCATTCAGTGTCCTAGCTCTTCCATGAGCCTTGGCTATGCATAAAAAAAATGCCCACTTGGTTCAAGAAAGTCAGCCTGAAAGCTTAATTAATAAAATATATTCCATGCCGTAAATCACTAAATTTTGATTTCAAATTTCTCTCTTGATACCACAATTTTTTTTAATTTGGGTTTTTATCCAAAACTCCTGACACCGAGTGTAACCGGGATAAAACCCAAAATATTTTTTCTAAGGTTGGGTACAATTCCACTCTGAACCCCAATTGTAACAGAGTAAAACTGGGATCATCCAGCTCCTGATTACCAATAATACCAATCTTTTCCTTTCAATAATACCAATCCACCCCAAACCCACCTCCTTCAAATTCCCTGCTTTCCTTCCTGAAAGTCCCTGTTAATGTCCATCTTGTATACCCCGTGTTCCCTGTCCCATCCCTCTCCCTTCCACAGATCTAATGTCTCTGTTCCCCACTGTTTTGTCCTTCCAACTCCCACCCCTCTTGTCTCATGCCCCCTCCCCCCTTGATGTGCGTTGTATGTTCGCTTTCATACGAGCCTCGACAAGGTATACAAAAACAAACAAAAAAAACGTATAAAGAGCTTCTCCAGACGGCTGAACAGATCAAGGGGAAATGTCACACAAATTTTCCCCAAGCCTTGGGAATACCAGGGTATTCACGAGTATTTGATAAGTAACATGGTCTGACAGCCATATTGGATTGAGCGGAAATCTTGCAAAAGTTATTTCTCTTGAACTGCTTCATCAATCGACATGAAACTTCACAATATTATGATCTAGTAGTGAGGGGGAATATATGTTTTAAAGTTCAACTTGATCAGACACAATTTTTTAAATCTGGGTTCTTTTTTCTTTTTGAATAAGGCTCACTTGGCTGTGCATGGATGGGTTTGAGGGGAGAGGTATAGCAATTGAAACCCGAATCCTATCCAGGTTCCTCCTGATGACAACTTTGCTTTTTGCTTGTTTGGGTTCCTTCTGATGACTCCAATGCAGGACTTTACCTATTTGGTCCTCCATTTGATTCGAAATTATTTGAATCCCATTCTAAATTCAGTTAAATAATTAATGTGTCATAGGCCAGGGTTAGATGTCCGAGCAAAGCAGGGTTGCATCAAAGCGGGACGTCTTGGTACCCAGTCATCACTGCCAGCAGTTAAAGTGGCAGTTCGAGTCATGTCTCTTATTAATTATGTAACACACCAGTACACAAATACCACACAAAATACACTCCACAAAACTACACAAACACCACACAAAACAAGTCTGGCGAGGGTAGCAATCTCTGATTGTTTACTTGTGTAGTTTTTCTTGTTTACTTGTGTAATTTCATGAATCGTTCTTTCATTGATTTTGCTGCCCCCAAATTGTGCTGCTCTTGAGAACCGCCTGGTTTGCTTAATGGTTGCCTTGGGGCCAGCTCTACCCCGAAGTGAAAACCACTTCCATTATTTTTATTTTTTGTATACATTGTCGAGGCTCGTATGTGAGATAACACACAATGCACAGCAAGGGGGGCATGAGACAAGAGGGGTGGGAAAGGGAAGGACAAAGCAGTTGGGAACACAAACATTAGATCTGTGGAAGAGAGAGGGATGGGGTGGGGAACACGGGGTATACAAGATGGACATTAACAGGGACTTTCAGGAAGGAAAGCAGGGAATTTGAAGGAGGTGGGTTTGGGGTGGATTGGTATTATTGAAAGGAAAAGATTGGTATTATTGGTAATCAGAAGCTGGATGATCCCAGTTTTACTCTGTTACAATTGGGGTTCAGAGTGGAATTGTACCCAACCTTAGAAAAAATATTTTGGGTTTTATCCCGGTTACACTCGGTGTCAGGAGTTTTGGATAAAAACCCAAATTAAAAAAAATTGTGTAAGTGCTTTGTAAGTGGTCAGGAGCTCAGGTGGGCCGAGGAAGGACTTTGCACGACGGAGGATTCCCAGTGGGCGATTGGCTTTGGAGGCGATGTTTGAAATGTGGCTTTCCCAGGAAAGGTCATGGCAGATATCGAGACCCAGACGCTTGAAAGAAAGGACTTCTTCCAGAGGATTGTTGAGAAAGTGGATGGGGGGGGTTTTCTAAACGGTCCTTTCGAAGAGACATAGTGGGAATGTGAGATTTGTCTGGATTGAAAGACATGTTCCACGTGTTGGACCAGTTTGTGATTTTATCCAGATCTGCAGTGAGCGAAGAAGCTGCTGCTTGCCGGTCTGAGGGATAACCGACGGTACGGCAGAGGGTGGATTCATCAGCAAAGAGATATAGAGGATTTTCCAGAGTAGGAGAGATCATTGATGAAAACCAGAAAAAGAACAGGGCCCAGTTTTAGGGTAAATCCAATGTAGCTGCCAAACCATGTGACCTATGGCGTTATATTTGTGAACGTTTTGTTCCTCATGGATAGGCAGTCATATGTGTAAAGTTTAGCCTCAAACTGTTCAGCCATTTCAGAGATTTTTGAAAGCTAAAAAAACAACATGGCTGCCGACTCACGTGACCAATGACATCATCAATTTTTTTTTATGTGGACCAATTTATCCCAAGATGACCCTTAAAAATTCTGATACTAATCGGATGTCGTGTTCTACATATGCAATTATGACGTCATAATGAAGGCACCTATGATGTCATAAAAATCATACTTATTCACCATGAGGAGTACTTGCCATGGCCAAGTTTCAATTTTTTCCTTGATGCAGTTTCAGAGATACAGAGGTCCACAGTTTTTCTATTTTTCCAACATGGCTGCCACACTACATGACCTATGATGTCATAATTATTATTCAAACATTCTACATCAGTCGTTACTCCTATCGTGAAAATTTTGTCTCAATCCGGCAAGTGGTTGCGGAGAAAAACACTGAAGTTCTGTGCGGCTAAACAAACAGACAAACAAATGAAAAATCACTCATAGATTGACAACTTGTCAAAACAGCACAAAGTAGAATGGCACTTGGTTGAGCACATGCCTCTGCCAGGTGGAGCAGTTCACGTTTTGTATCCCACTGTGGGCTGGATCAGAACCAAAATCCATTACGCTTGTTTTTGTCACCTATTCAACTCATCCACCTTGTTTTGTCAGAACTTGTCCACAACTTTTTGAGATAAACTGATATATTTCGTTTTTGGCCCTATTTATTAATTTTAGAAATTAGGCCTGTGTTGACCTTTTAACCGTAAAATTAATCCGATATATTATTTCTGTTAATGTCTGCACGTAATTTGACATATCTCCTCCGAAACTGCCAGACGGATTGTCGCCACTTTTGGCATGCGGGTGCTCTGTGGTCTAATGAACAGCATGGGCTATGTGAGATCGCGCCAGACGGAGAGGTTTGGGAATTTTTGGCGACTTTCTAATTTTTACATTCGTTTGCATGGCGACGTGTGACGTCACCGCTGAGGCGTAACGACGTCATGACGTCATCGGTCATTCGCTGACGTCATTACGTCTGTCGTCGAGAGACCGTCACCGCTGAGAGGCGTAATGCCACTCTGAGAAAACAGCGTCTGCAATGTAAAACCCTCTTCTGCACATGCTGACTACCTCAGAAGGTGAATTTGACACAAAAAATGTATCAAGAAACATTGTATATAAATAAATTCGATAAATCACATTGTGAACACTGGATATACTGACGTCCTAACGAACCCTCACTTTCGAAACTTCGTGCAGAGCGCGGGTTTGGCGAGTTGGTGGTTGAATTCAGTGACCTGGCGTGAAAATGCTCTTCAAATTTCAAGTCAAGGATGAAAATTGAGGATTTTAGAAAATTTGTCCAAATTGGCCTTTTAGCCTATTTTGACCTTTTGGCCTATGTTGATCTCAAAATTAATAGGTGGTTGAACTCAGAGACCTGACATGCAAATGTTTTTCAATTTTCAAGTCAATCAGATGAAAATTGTCAATTTTAGAAACAATTTAAAAATCTGGCCTATTTTAGGTTGACCTTTTGGCCTATGCTAGCCTTTTCGCTGATGGTGACCACAAAAAAAATAGGTGGTTGAATTCAGTGACCTGTTATGTAAATCCTGTTGAAATTTCAAGTCAATTGGATGAAGATTGAGGATTTTAGAAAATTCGGCCGATTGGCCTATGTCGACCTTTTGGGCTATGTTTACATCAAAATTAGTAGGCGGTTGAATTCAATGACCTGATGTGCAAATGTTCTTCAAATTGCAAGTTAATTGGATTAAAATTAAGGATTTTAGAAATTTGGCCTATGTTGACCTTTTGGCCGATGTTTACCTTAAAATTAATAGGTGGTTGAATTCGGTGACCTGATGTGCAAATGCTCTTCAAATTGCAAGTTAATCGGATTAAAATTGAGGATTTTAGAAATTTGGCCTATGTTCACCTTTTGGTCTCTATTGTCCTCAAAATTAATAGGTGGTTGAGTTCATCGACCTCACATGCAAATGGTCTTCAAATTTCAAGTCAATTGGATGGAATTGGAGGATTTTGGAAAATATGTCACAAATTGGCTTATTGGTCTATGTAGACCTTATCGGTCGAACGAATTTTACGAAACTTCAATGCGGGACCGTCGCAGCGTCGGTGACATTCATCTCTGAAAAGTTTGAACGATCGGTTGAGCGGTTTGGGCTGGAGGCGAGTGCACAGACAAAAAAACACACAAACAAACGGAGGTGATCAACATACTTGTCAAAAAAAAAATTGCCAAGTAACAAACAGACAAACAAACAAACAGACCCAAATGCAATACCCTCTCTTCTGGCGAGGGTAACAAGCAGACTGTCTGTGTGTTTTTCCTTCAATACGAACTGCCATGTTAATGGCCAGCTCCACTCTCCAGGTGAAACTGCTCTCCGGGGACACCAGAAGTCAACCCCGTGATCGTGCATTGAAGTTCTTCATTTGTATGTAGCGCAGCACAAAGCTACAGAGTGGCATCATTGGCTGAGGGTGCAGCTGTGCTGCTGATGCAGTGCCCTCTGCTGGTTAGGGCAGGGATTTGGCGATGGTGCCGGAGATAGCTCGCTTACTCTTCGGGATACTCGTCTAACGTCTATCCGAGGAATGGCGCACACATTGATGAATCACAGTGCCTGTGAAATCACGGCTGACAGTTTATAGGTGGGCAGACATTTCAACCCAGGCTAGAAAGCTTAGAGGTGAGTGTGTGTACACCTTAGTATAGGGCTCCAGGCCATCCTGTCAGCCCCTGTGTTGAATGAAGTAAGAACCACAAATGCCACCAGAAAACTGCTGGTAATTTTGGGCATGTCACGGGCATAAGCAGCCCGAGGGAGAACCAATGGCTCACGATCGCAAGGTAAAATGGTGAAGGGGCAGAGTTATCTGGTGGAGAGAAAGCTTGGGCGATGCCTCAATTTCTGCTGAATGTATAGCTGAGATTATGGTTGCAGGAGTGGAGGCTTATATACCCTTCTCTTTGAAGTCTATCTCTCCCAATTATTGGTTCAATTCATGCAAGGGATGCTGCATATCGGATATGGAAAAACTCTTCTTCCTCCGACTCGCATTCAGCTTTCATATCTGCCAGAAATCAATGCAAACATGTTATTCGTGAAGCGAAGCATTCCTTTATTCAAAAGAAATGTGACAACCTGTCATCTTTTTCCACTAATAGATCTTTCTGGTCCTTAGCTAAAAGTATCTCCAACAACTTCTGTCGCTCGACCCTCCCTTCGCTTTTCTGTTCCGAAAATACTATCGCTGTCTCTCCGACCGATAAAGCAATTCTTTTTCGTTTCTCTTTTCTCTTCCAACACCACACTGGATGACTCTAGCATTCCATCTCCCTCTGATGCTCCCCCTCACCAATCTTATGTCCTTCCCTAAAATCTCTTTTCATGAAGTCAAAAAAATACTCCTTTCTCTGGACAGAAGCAAGGCCTTCGGGCAATATGGCATTCCTCCCCACGTCTTGAAGGAATCTGCTTCAGAACTTGCACCCGTGCTTGCTCGTTTGTTTCGTTTTGTTAAAAAACCCAAACTTTTCCTCTTTCCTGGAAACATGCCTTCGTACAGGCTATTTTAAAGAAGGGTGATCGTTCAAATCCTTCTAACTACCGTCCCATTGCTCTGTCTCTCTGTCTCTCTCTCTCTCTCTCTGTCTCTCTCTCTGTCTCTCTCTCTCTGTCTCTCTCTGTCTCTCTCTCTCTGTCTCTCTCTGTCTCTGTCTCTCTCTGTCTCTGTCTCTCTGTCTCTCTCTCTCTCTCTGTCTCTCTCTCTCTCTGTCTCTCTCTCTCTGTCTCTCTCTCTCTCTGTCTCTCTCTCTCTCTGTCTCTCTCTCTCTCTCTCTCTGTCTCTCTCTCTCTCTCTCTCTGTCTCTCTCTCTCTCTCTCTCTCTCTCTCTCTCTCTCTCTCTGTCTCTCTCTCTCTCTCTCTGTCTCTCTCTCTCTCTGTCTCTCTCTCTCTCTGTCTCTGTCTCTCTCTCTGTCTCTCTCTCTGTCTCTCTCTCTCTCTCTCTCTCTCTCTCTCTCTCTCTCTCTCTCTCTCTCTCTCTCTCGCAGCCTGCGGCTGCTGGATGTATCATTGGTTGGGACACGGCTAAGCCGCTGATGCAGTGCCCCCCTTACCAGTGCACTGGTACTCATTTTGCCGACCACGGAAGGATGACAGGCTGAATCAACCTCCTGGTGTATTAATTCAGCGGCCCAACGGAGCTTGAACTCAGGACCCTTGGATCCAAAGCCGCCACCCTAACCACAAAGCCAACACCAGGCTTGTCCCATTGCTCTGACGTCTAATGTTTCCAAAGTCTTTGAATGTCTTCTCGACTCCCATTTTCTCAAGCATCTTGTATCTCACAGTCTTCTATCTGACCACCAATATGGCTTTCACAAGGCAAGATCTCCAGATGATATCCTTTCTTACATTACGAATGTCTGGGCCTCTTCTTTGAGAGACTTTAGGGAATCCTTTGTTGTTGGCCTTGATATCCCAAAAGCCTTTGACAGAGTTTGGCATTGGGGTTTAATTTCCAAACTTCCATCTTTCGGCTTTCTTCCTTCACTCTGCTCTTTCATCGAGCTTTCTCTCCGACTGCTCTGTCTGTAATTGTTGATGGTTCAACATTCATACTCTTCCCTATCAACAGCGATGTACCTTGGGGTTCTGTCGTGTCTCCAACACTCTTCCTTCATTTTATCAATGACTTTCTTTCTTCCACAAATAACCAAATGCACTCATACGCTGATGACTCAACATTACATTCCTTCATCTCTTTCCCATCTGCCCCGTCTTCCCTCACTCGATCTACATCTCATTTGATCACAGCCACCTCTTTAGATTTGCCTCACTGGGAGATCTTGTCCAAATCCGAATTTCATCAAGTTACGTTTAATGATTCGAACACTCAATTTATTCTCATCTCCCTCTCTCTCTAAAACTCCTCTCAACCCTCTAATCTCCTTTGAAAGCTCAACAATTACACCATGTGATACAATAAACCTACTAGGTATCACTCTCACATCAAATTTATCCTGGAATCCATACGCTACACAAATAGTTAAGTCTGCCTCTAAGAAACAGATGTCGAAGATTCTTCTCTAAACAGTTGCTTCAACTATATAAAGGATTGATTTGTCCTTGTACGGAGTCCTTCTCTCACATCTGGGGAGGCTCGAGCTCCACATACTGTACTTACTGGACAGAATTGAATGCAAACGAATCCACCTTATCAACTCCACCAATCTGACTTCAAAACTCGACCTGCTCGAATTATGCCACAAAGTTGGCTCTCTTTCTCTTTTCTATCAATGTTACTTCGTGTTCTGCTTCTGAGAAGTTGCTGCTTGTATACTTCGGCCATTAGCGAGACCACAAAGTACTCTACAAGCCACTACATCACATGATTATTGTGTGGCGATTGGCAACTCAAGAGTGGGCTGTTATGATGTTTGTTTCTTCCCCTTCACTGCCAAACTCTGGAACTCTTTACCTTCTCATGTCTTATGACTTTCCCTTTTTCAAAAAAGCACACTTTTTTACTTCCTCAAAAACTTTAAGACAATTCTCTCTTTTTTCACTTTTCAGTCAATGCAATTATTTTATTTAAGACCTGGCTTCGATTATGACGACGTAGTCCGTGGCTGGAGCCTTCGACATAAAATGTTTTTGTTCTTTTTAATGACAGTCTCTGTTTTCGCATCAGGGCTTCTAATGTACATGATGGTTTAAGTTCTACAAGCAATGATTTGTTTGCCAACAACGCCACCGAAGTTTGCTAACTTTGGACGGGGGTTATGTATTCACTTTGGACTTTGGAAGGGGGTTTGTTGGTCTGTCTGTTTGTTTGTGAGCAGGACATCTCAAAAAAGTTATGGACGGATTTGGACAAAACTTGGTGGACAGTTTGGGACTGTGACATGGATAACTTGATGATATATTGATGAGGAACCGGATCCGAATCCAGATATTATAATTTTCTCAGTGATTCTTTACCATTGAGAGAAGGGAACAAAAACGATATATACCACAACATCTCAAAAAGTTAGGGACGAGTTATGACAAAACTTAGTGGATGAGTTGGTTAGGTGACAAGAACAAACCGATTTGATTTTGGTTCAAGTCCGGATCCAGCCTATCAGTGGGATACAAAATGTAAAATTTTCAGCCCTGGTGGAGGTATGCGCTCTTCAGAGTGCCATTAGATTTGAAGCATTTTTATGCTATACGAAGCAAAAATTTAAATAAACTCTTGTATTATTATATAAAAATATACAAAATTGACCAGCAATATTGTGAAATAAAAAGTTCCATATCATTTTGGACCACCGTGTATATACATAAAGTATAGGCTATCTGTATGTATACACAAGTCAGAAAAAAAACATTTTCTAAAAATGGAAACACGTGGGAAAATGACGGATATCAATCAACGGCTTCCACACAGGTGTGGCCCATGTGTAGTGTGGCCCACGTGTAAATTAAGCAAATAACATCCCAGCATGCTTAGGGTCATGTATAAAAATAGGACCACTGGACCTGGAGCCTAATTGAGCCCTGGCCTAATGTTGTAACACAAATGTGGTAGCATTCTCATTGGTGGGTATAGAGAGGAAGGTTTTTGAAGGAATTTATGCGTTTTTTCCCAAACATTTTCGAAGTCCGTTATTTTAACACACTTCCGGTCATGTGATCGGCATGACTTTCACCATTTAACATTACGACCCTGTCCTAATGTTGTAACCCAAATACAGAGACCAGGGAAATGACACCCAAGAAGTGATGAATCCTTCATCTCATAATTCAGTCGTGACTGGTGTTACCTCAATTATCATTGGAATCAGCTTATTGGACATGGTGAAGAAGGTGGGTGGGATGGTGAAGAAGATTTTTAAAGGAATTAATGCGATTTTCCAAAATGTTGACCAAGTCAGCCATTTTAACACACTTCTGGTCATGTAATCCACATGACTTCTGCAATATAATTAACATCTCTACCCAAACCTAATGTTGCAACCCAAATTTGGTAGCATTCTGACAGGTGGGTCCAGCGAAGAAGATTTTGGAAGGACTATTTGCAACCGTCATTTTGACACACTTCCAGTCACGTGATCAGCACGGCCTCTGCAATTTAACATTAGGACCTTGTCCGAATGTTGCAACCCAAATTTGGGAGGATTCTGACTGGTGGGTCTGGAGAAGAAGATTTTTGAAGGAATTTATGCGATTTTCACAAAAATTGACAAAGTCGGCCATTTTGACACACCTCCGGTCACGTGATCGGACTCACTTGGGCAATTTAATATCTTTGCTCTGGCCTAATGTTATAACCAAAATTTGGAAGCATTCTCAGTGGTGGATCAGGAGAAGAAGATTTTGGAAGGAATTTGCGGGACTGCCATTTTGACACATTTCCGGTCATGTGATTGGCATGGCCTCCGCAATTTAACATCAGAACCCTGTCATAATGTTCTAACCCAAATTTGTTAGCATTCTGACTGGTGTGTCTGGAGAAGAAGATTTTTTGAAGAAATTTACACGATTTTCCCGAAAATTGATTGTTGGCCATTTTGATTTACTTCTGGTCAAATGATTGGCATGACCTCTGCAATTTAACATCTTTACTCTGGCCAAATGTTGGAACTCTAATTTGAGAGCATTCTCACTGGTGGATCTGGAGAAGAAGATTTTTGATGAAATTTACTAAGTCGGCCATTTTGACCGACTTAAAGTCATGGACCTGGAACACGTCAAGCCAGATTAGATCTATGACTTGCTAAAGGCCTCCAAGTACCATGTAAACCGACATGAACCTGTTGTTGGTGACTAAACTGTCTCCCACACCAAGTTTCCTGGTGTGGAGAGTATATGGATATGGACACTCAGCAGGATTAAAAACAAAACCTGCCAAAGGGCAGAGGAGCTCCTTGTGAGCCAATAGCCATCCATATCTTGTGCCCAACTGTGTCTGCGGATGTCCTCCTGCAGTTGGGTTACTTTTTTAGGAGGTTGGTGGCAGGATTTGCACTCTGGCCACCATAAAACACTTAATTCTGCAAAACCCATAAATGCCAATAAAGCTGAAATCCACTCTGTGGGAGTACCTCTTGCGCTGCTGCCCTTCGCAGGGCAGCTCACCGGATGACGAGATTGGGGCAAAGCCTTCAGGACTCCCATTCCTTGATAATAGGAGAAAAAGCATGGGGTAAACTTCTTAGGTCAGATAGCGGTGGTGTGTGGCAGAGTGGTGCTGAGGTGTTGTCCACCAGACAGCGGTTTTCTTGGGTTAACCTGATGCAGACTCTTCGGGTGGGTGCCTGGAATGTCCTATCACCAAGAGAAGATGATCACCTGTCTCTGTTATCATCTGAGCTCAAGTGTTTGAACATCGGTATTGCAGCATTCTCTGAGGTTTGGAGACCAGATAGTGGTGACATCATGGCAGGTGGTTACACCTACTATTGGTCTGGTCACTCTGATGGTTACCATTCCCAAGGAGTTCCTGTAGCTGTGTCCAATAAGCGGATTCCAATGATAATTGAGGTAACACCGGTCATGACTGAACTATGAGATGAAGGATTCGTCACTTCTTGGGTGTCATTTCCCTGGTCTCTGTATATGCTCCGACTGAAGCGAGTGATCTCACTCTGAAGGACGCATTCTTTGCTCTCGTCTGTGCTTGATCAGTGCCCCGGGTGAGATACACTTCTTGTCTTGGGGGATTTCAATGCATTGACTGGAACTGAAAGGGATAGTTGAGACATGTGTTGGTTCCCATGGGTCTGGAAAATGTGAACGAGCATAGCATGAAATCCCTTGACTTTGCAAGAAGTCATGGACTTAGGGTGGCTAGTTCATGGTTTCAGCAACCGGAAGCTCATTGCTGAACTTGCTATTCCAATGCTGGTGGTGTGGCAAAGGGGATTGATGATGTGGTCGTTGGTGGTTGCTGGAGGATGATCCAGAACTGCAGGGTCTACCGGAGTGCTCGGTTCCTCAATACCGACCACAGGCTTGTTGTAGCAACTCTGAAGTTGCAGATTAAATCCTGGAGAATGGTACCATCCCAGCCAAGGGCCGGATGTTGGCAAGCTCAAGGACGAGAGGGTAGCTGAGGAGATTGTGAACAGTCTGAGTGGGGATTCGGGGAGTTTGAGTGCTTTGGGGAATCCAGAAGAGTTGTGGAGGACCTTCAAGACCAACTTCCTTGATGTTACCGGTGGATGTCTTGGAACTCACTGTCGGGTGAAGAATAATTTTGTCTCTTAATGGGCACTGGATATCATTGGCCAATCGCAGGGCCAGGCTTAATGAGAGAGCTGACCTGTTCAGGGAGTTGAGGCATAAAACTGTACATGTGCTGAGGGTGGACAAGGAGGCCTATGTGCGAGGAATCTGTGAGGGGGTAGAGCATCACCTGTGGTCAAGTGATTCTCATCCTGCTTTAAGGTGAATTCATGC
Organism: Eptatretus burgeri; assembly: GCF_056783735.1. Classification (NCBI taxonomy): domain Eukaryota; kingdom Metazoa; phylum Chordata; class Myxini; order Myxiniformes; family Myxinidae; genus Eptatretus; species Eptatretus burgeri. Next base: position 2,630,333 of record NC_140962.1, on the reverse strand, counting down.
ATTGCATTCCTCCATGCCCATCCCTCGGCGTACTGCATTTAGAGCGAAGAGTGGTGGGCTCTTGACAGAGGAGTCCGAAGTGAAGGCCCATTTACTTTGAGCAGCTGGACCAAGTTGATCCACCAGCTGTTGGGTTGGATGTCAGGGGTGTTACTATCCCGACTGCTGACCCTCCAATCAACTGTGATCCACCCTAGTTTGTGAAAACACAGGCTGCGGTTAACCGGTTGAAATAGGGTAAAGCTCCAGGGATCTGTGGCATCCATGCTGAACTTCTCAAAGCTGATGTAAATGCTGTACTCATGTCATTGCATGCAGTTCTGTGCCCTGCCTGCAACACAGGCATCATCCCAACTGACTGGAAGAGGGGCCTTGTTGTCCCTCTGGAAAGAGAAGGGTGATCGCCAGGACTGCAACAACTACCGAGCTTGGGACAGACTTTTCACCAAAGAGGTCAACGATTGACCGTATCCTTGCTCTTCGGGTCTTCACCGAACACAGATGAGAGATTTGGCAGGGGCTGCTTGCAGCCTATGTTGGTCTCTGCAAAGCGTTTGAGTCAGTGAATCGGGATACCTTCTGGAGGATTATTGGTCTTCGTGGGGTGTCACCAAAACTGATCAATCTGATGTCTGAACTATACTCTGGTACTGAGAGTGCTGTGAGATGTGATGACACCATCTCCAATTTATTTCCAGTTGTTACTGGAGTTCGTCAGGGGTGTGTACTAGCCCCTGCACTTTTCAGCACTTGTATGGACTGGATTCTGGGGATGATGTCAGAGAGATCAAGTTGCAGTGCATCATTTGGGAATGTCAAGAACACTGATCTTGATTTCGCAGATGATGCATTCATCTTTGTGGAGAGGCTGGATATCCTTTTGGGGGCTCTTGAGGTGCTGAATGAGGAGTCGGAGCCACTGGGATTATGACTTTCCTTGGTCAAAACTAATATCCAGACTTTCAATGACATCTTGGATGCTGTTATCTTGTCTGTACCTGTTTGTGGTGAGGATGTTGAAGTCACCGAGAGATTCACTTACCTTGGCAGTGACATATGCCTGGTGTTGGCTTAATGCTTAGGATGTTGTCTTGGGATCCCAGGGTCCTGAGTTAAAATCCCACTCGGCTGCTGAATTAATACCAGGTGGGGTTGACTCTGCCCATCATCCTTCCGAGGTCGGCAAAATGAGTGCCAGCTTGCTGGCATTCTTTTTCGGAATGGCGGCCCATCTAGGATTGTGTCCAATAGCCAATTAGACTGCTTAGGCAGCACCAACGCCCTGCACAGAGGATGACCCCAATGGATGGATGGATGGCAGTGATATTCTTGTCTCCGCTGCCTGTGATCCAGAGGTTAATAGGAAACTGGGTCGGGCCTGGGGAGTCATGGATTCACTGGATCATGGGGTGTGGCGCTGTCGTTACCTGTGCAGGAGGATGAAAATCCGAGTCTTCAGGTCCTTGGTGTTTCCAGTCTTGCTCTATGGATGTGAGACTTGGACGCTGACCAGGGATCTGAGATGGAGACTTAATTCCTTTGGTTTCAAGTCTCTTTGGAGAATCCTTGGCTATCGCTGTTCGGATTTTGTGTCCAAAGAGCGGCTGCTGAGAGAGACTCAAATGACATTTGTTACTGGAATAGTCCGTGAGCATCATTTGCGGCTGTGTGGACAAGTGGCTCATTTTCCTGATGCTGATCCTGCTCACCAGATTCTTTCAGCGAGGGAGCCTTGTGAGTGGAGGAGGCCAATGGGCTGACCACGTGCCTAGTGGTTGCAGCAGATTGTTCGGCATCTCAGGGAGATGGGTATGGATCAGGCATCTGCCTGGGAGATGGCCAGATGGAGGCTTCTGGAGCACCGGCAGAAAGTGGACACAGCGATGTGCTGCTCCTAACCTGGCCTGAAGCAGAACAAGCTTTGCAATTCCTGTTACCAGTCAGGAGAGAAACGTTGCTGCCAAATTTCAGCCGGATCGGCTCAGCGGTTTGGCCGGAGAAGTCGAAAAAGGAGATGGATGGATGGACGGACGGACGGACAGACGGTGCGCGATGACAATACCTCATCTGGAATTTTAATTCAATATTCGACATACGGATATTGTGGCAGCAGGGCTGCAGTTGGACACAATCAGCAAGGGAATAAAGCAAGTGGAAAAGAGGAGAGAGAAAAGGAGAAAACAAGGTAATCTGCAAGTAAGAACATTGTGTTGGTTGAGGTATGGTTATTCAGGATAGAAAATGCTGTGGGTAGTGATGGGGGATGACATGAGATGCTCATGCACCACTTACTGGAAGTCCTGGAAAGAGGGGTGGGATTGAACGGCTTTCGGAAGGCAGTTCCACTAATGGGTGAAAAGTGAAACAAAAGAATGGATCTGTGCAGTAAACCTGGAATTTTGGGGTTTATCCAGGATGGGGTTACTCAAAGAACATGTGCATCCTGGAGGATTTGGGAAGGGGTGGAGGGTTGAGGGATCAGAGTGAACAAGACCATAGGAGAAGCATTAATAACAGACAGGCTAATGAATGACCTATTTGCAATGTGAGAGCAACAAGCCTTGCACTTCGGCCGCATTGCAGGAGATGCCAATAATTTTGAGAGTTTTAATTTTCAGAGAATCCAGGAGAGGCAGTTGTGATGATGGGGCATGATATAAGGAAAAGCAGCATTCTATTGGGCCTTGGACAAAAGCTATGTTGACCGAATAGTTCTTATTTTTCAAGAAGTATTTGGAATGACATAGAACGCCCAGTCTACAGCTGGATTTTGTGGCCAGAATTACTATATCGTCCAGCTCAGGAGAGGTCATGGCTTATGGTGAGGCCAAGAACTTTAGGAGGTTGAATCTTTTCCAGTGGGTGACCATGGAAATGGTTAGGTTGGTTTGTATGACGATCCTACCAGATCAACAAGGTGAGACAAAGATTTAGTGGAAATGAAAGACGTTCTATTTATTAGATCAGTGCCTAGTCATTTCCAGATCAGCGGAGTGATGCAGCAGATCAGCACAGTCTGCCTGTCAGTGGGATGGGGAACTATAGGAAACAATGTAGAGTCATCAGCAAAAAGAAAAAAGGGCTTTTCCAGAGCACTGGAGAAGTTGTTCATACACTGTAAGTGAAGAGTGTGTTTGCTTGATAACATATTGATTGAGAGAGTGGTATAAATAATAAAACCAGCGATGAATGTGGCCTAATCGTACAGACACCGAGCTCGGAAAGCAGAGCCGGATACCAGCGTTTCAAATTCCCAAGTAAGCTTCCTGTTTTGTGGTTGATGAGATCTATTTTCTACCATTCTCGTGGATGGAAGTGATTTTCCTGTCTTCCAGGGAGACAGGAGGTGGCCAACAAAGAAGTCCAGAGTTAAGGGTGCAGATAGATGATAATCAAGAAGAGCAGAGCAGGATTTGCTAACATGGGCACTGCTTCCTTTGGACAGGTTGCCAAGGCAGGATCGAGACATGACAAAACTTTATCTTCTCGGGTGAGAAGGATACAAATTCCAGGAACCAAGGGGTTTGAGTGTGTAATATGGGGGCAGCAGAATGAGTTGTGTACAAGGGATTTGGAGACAAACACCAAGTTGACACATTCTGCCTGCAAAGTCCACATTTGAACATTAGTGAGGCACTGTGTGTGTGTACAAAACTAGAATATCTTGGGTGGATAAGCGACCACCACCCTGAGTAAATACTTCATGGAAGCATCTTTCACAGCAATTACAGCTGTGAGTCTGTTGGGATAGGTCTCTCCCAACTTTGCACATCTTAATTGGGCAATATTTGTCCATTCTTCTGAACAAAACAGTTCAAACTCAGTCAAGTTACGTGGGGAGCACTTATGGAGAGCAATCTTCAAGTCATGCCACAGATTTTCGATTGGATTTAGGTCGGGGCTCTGACTGGGCCACTCAAGGACATTTATCTTTTTGTTCCATCACCACTCCAGTGTAGCTTTGGCTCTGTGCTTTGGGTCGTTGTCATGCTGAAAGGTGAACTTCCATCCCAATTTCAGCTTTCTTGCAGAGGGCAGCAGGTTGTCCTCTCGGATTTTTCAGTATTTTGTTCTATCCATTTTCCCTTCTCTCCTGACAAGTGTCCCAGTCCCTGCTGATGAGAAACATCCCCATAACATGATGCTGCCACCACCATGCTTCACAGTGGGGATGGTGTTCTTTGGGTGATGTGCTGTGTTGGGTTTGTGCCAATGTAACCTTTTCAATTTAGGCCAAAAAGTTCCATCCTAGTTTTGTCAGACCACTAAACTTTTTGCCACATGGCTTCAGAATCTCGTGTTTTTTGCCTTCCTCAAACAGGACTCAAGCTGGGCTTTTTTGAGTAATGGCTTCCTTCTTGCCACCCGACCGTACAGGCAAGATTTGTGGAGTGCTTGGGATATCGTTGTCACATGCACACAGTGACCATTTTTTTCCATGAAGGCGTGCAG
>NC_140962.1:2598381-2620881 GCF_056783735.1 Eptatretus burgeri | reverse complement strand
ATGACCTTGCTGATGATTGGAAGTGCAGTAAGTTAATTGGGCTGTAGTTAAGGGCACCTTCTTTATGTAATGCTGTGATGTTGGCCGATTTCTAATTTCCCAGATAGATATCGGAGACCAGTGTTGAAGTGAAACAAAATAAAAAATATACATATTTTTCACTGTGAATACGCGAAGCATAAATGTCTAATTTTTCACACTTTATGACCCCCGAATATGTGCAGTCTGCGAAAAGCGAATCAGCGAATAACGCGGTTTGACAATATACATGGACCCCCAGCTACATAAATATGAAAAATATATACTGTTACGGCTGTGGAAATTCGCAGAGCACCATATGGGTCCTTCGATCAGTTATGTCGATAAGTCTGTGTTCAGATAGATTTCCCCACCGATGTCTAAGGGATTTATTCGTATAACCGGGCTGTGAATCTTCAGTTAGCCGTTTTTCTTTTGCTATCGTTATTTTGGACCAACCGCTTCACAACAACCACCTCCACCACCAACATCGCTCTCATCAACCGCTTCACAACAACCACCTCCACCACCAACATCGCTCTCACAACCGCCCTCACACAACCACCTTCTCCACAACCAAGCTGTTGGTTGTGCAGTGTGAGGTTTGGAGCAGTGTGAGGAGCGGAGCTCGAGTCCAGTGGAGGGCAGTGGAAGTCCGGGTTCGCTGAGGAGACGGAGCGGGGAGCACAGCAGGCCGGCCGTGCCACGCCGAACTGCGCATTTGTGTGGGACGTGGGGAGACCCGGAGAGAGGTCGCCAGCCAGCATCAAACGGTCCGTGGTGATCGGGCTTCGGGACAGTCCGAGCAGCGCTGAGGGACGGACGGGCTCTTAAAGAGAGCATCAACTCTGAAAGAACAAAAGACCCGTTCGTTCCTCTGAGACGTTGCTGGCTGGGCCCGAATCACCAGGCCGTCAGATGAGGCCTGGGCCGGACCGCGGTCACGACAGCTGCCGTGGGGACGGAAGTCACGGGTCGCCCCAGCGAGGTAAAGGTAACCAGCGTGGCCTCGCGGAGCCTCTGTGGTGAGCCTCTGCGGAGCCATCACAGCTCCATGAAATAAAGACCCAAGAGGTCCAGTCTCCCCTCATCTGTCCTGGGGTTTTTCCTTGCTTTTGAATGATCGTTGTGGCGCCATGTCTTCAAGTAGAACTGTTAAGTGTGTACATAATAGATAGACAGTAGTAGCTCTTTTGCATTGCTTTTGTTGGTTGTATACTTGCGTGCGTGGTCGGCCTTGCATAATTGCCATTGCTGCATTGATTGACGTGCATGCCTGCATATGTGCTTATTCAATAAATGTGCTTGTTTAAATGTTAACCCGTTCGTTGTGTCCTCTTCCCTGCATTGAACTGCCGTATTGAGTTCAGAATAGAAGCTGGCTTTTTAATAGCCGATAAAGTGGTCAGGTCCAACAGGGCTGCGCGATAAATACCCTGCTCGGTTATCCCAAAATGAAGCGAGCTGCTTAAGCGGCTCGTTTCCCAGCGGCCCCGTTGAGGTACAGTCTCTCGGTAGTCTGCCCGCACAATTAATTAGGTATATCGACAATTCGGCGATTGACCCTGTCGCGCGTGGGTAGAATATTGACAAGGCTGTGGTGTGCTTAAAAACACACCCGTGGCTGGTTTCCGGCATTGATCCGGAAAGCCGCGACTGGATTGTCCATTCGGTGGGCAAAGTGGCCGCTATTGGTAAAACGCGGTCGTTCGCACACCGGCGGGCGAGAATCCACAACAATATGTAAATATATATACATATATATATATATATTCATATACATATACACATATATTGTTGTGGTTCTGAAAACTGCATGCCTCTAAGACAATAGCACCCAACATACAGTGATCCCCAGACAGATATTTCATTAGTATACGTGCAATTAGACCTTCCCCTCATGTTGAATGGGTCAAGGGACGAAGTGCGTTGCGTGGGTCTTATAGCTAGGTCTAATTACATCTCTATCTTCATTCCAACTCTTTCCTCTTATTCATGACATAAATCAAAGCAGGCACCGCACCCAGACGGCCACCTCTGAAAATCACGGTGAAAAACTCTCCACCACTAGACTGTACAGGACGCGCGCAGCCGATGAAAAACCCTCACCCACACTGTACAGGACGCGTGCGGCATGCACTTTCATTTGAATTTGCATGTAATAGTTATATCTATCGTCTTTTCAACCCTGATTTACATCCAATCCTTTCCTCCAATCCATGATACAAGCGAGCAGGCACAAATGCATAACAGACACGCGTGCAGCCCTGTGATAATTACCACTGCACTGTATGGGACGTTCATGGTGCACATCTTTATTCGGGTCTGCACGCTGATTTACAATTGCGTCTCACCGCCGACCTTCGCCCGCCTTCTCGGCCACCAAAATCTCTGGAAAACGGCACAGGTCATCCCGCGCCTCCTAACACCTCTGCCTCTGCAGTGGCCATCAAGCAGAGGCGCAAATGCACAGCCCAGATCGCTAGGGCCGCGTGGCATGTGGACGGAACAAGCGCATTGATCAGCGCCAACCGCAGAGTGCCGGGGGTGTCCAAACAGGAATGCGGGACCAACGCGACTCTGGTCTAGTCACCGGAACATGGCCCGGGAGTTCCGTGCAAGGCGATTCATGTCGTGGTGTTCAGTGCAAGACAATTCCACAGCTTGGCCATGTTGTGCTGGATGTACAAATTAGACCACTTCCGGCCATAGGGGCCAGGCAGCGTGGGGCCAGGGTCCAATAGGAGTGCACAATTTCGGGTGACGATGCATCGCTTCGGGTCGTCACCCCAACCTACACCATGGGGCTCATCAAAGGCGGATCACGAAGCCGTTCACATCTCGCCTTGCTTCACTCGCTGGGATCTCTACATTCGCTGGCTGCTCCACCTGACTCCACCTGCTGACTCCGCATTCCACCTGCCTGACTCCGCCTGCTGACTCCCGCCTTCTCGTCTGCTGGCTCCACCTTCCACCTGCCTATTCTCTGGACCAGTGCACATGCTGTGCCCGGCACAGTAACCAAGCAGGAGACAATGCGCCGACTCTCGAACTGGGATCGCTCAGCGGAGCGTCTCCCAAAGTGTACTGGGTAGTGTGGCTGGCCGACTGTGCAAGGTATTATGAGACCGTTAGCCCTCATCTCCTCTCTTTCTTCTGATTAACTCCTCTTCATCAGGATGTGTGTGTGTGTGTGTGTGTGTGTGTGTGTGTGTGTGTGTGTGTGTGTGTGTGTGTGTGTGTGTGTGTGTGTGTGTGTGTGATGGTGCCTGTCCTTGCCAAAAGTTAAGAGTGTAGAGGAAATATATTGGGATAAGTCTGCTCTGTGTCTGCTTTGGTAAGTTGCTTGCTTTCGTTTAGTCGCTCCCCAAAAATTCCTTCCTATCCCTGCTTGGTTACTTTTTTTTTGTCTTTTCTTGTTTTTGTCTTTTTGTCTTTTCTTTCATTGGTCCAGCATAGTCTGTACCCGAGCCTAGCCGGGACTTTATTTCCCAACGATCCGTTCTTCGAACCGGTATGTCATTGGCAGTTACGCTCGGCTGCATCTGATTCGGTAAGGTGACCTGGTTCGGACAAGGTGTACCGAGGGTGTGTCCCCCGGTAATTAGGTCACGTGACTATTTTAGGTAACCAGTTAAAGAGTAGACGGAAGACCCTAGGTCACGTGGTCAAGTTATTGGCGCTCATGGTCGATTAGCCGTGTATATATATATATATATATATATATATATATATATATATATATATATATATATATATATATATCTTCTTCTTTCGGCTGCTCCCGTTAGGGGTCGCCACAGCGGATCATTCGTTATGATCCGCATACTGATTTGGCACATGGTTTACGCCGGATGCCCTTCCTGACGCAACCCTGGTTGCCTCTTACGACACAGGGATAAGGATTGGGTTTCGCCATGATTCCGGGCTGCCCTACACCCTCTCATAGCGCGGCCCAGTGCAGAGTCCCATCCTCAAGCGATCCTCCAACCCAAGCCTCCGAGTAGCCGGATTACAGGCGCACGCCACTACGCCCGGGGCATATATATATATATATATATATATATATATATATATATATATATATATATATATATATATATATATATATATATATATATATATATATATATATATATATATAATGACCCCTCCCAAACTCTTCTGGCCGAAGAAGCTGCGTAAAGCAACCAAAGATGACCTACACAAGGTAAGCGCTACGCTGTTTCGAACCCTTCCCAGAGTTCCTCAACAACTATAAAGACGTTCACACATCGTACACACACGAGAATCCTAATACTACATACCCCCTCCACGACCGGACTGGTTTCATCACTAATTGGCGAATCATCCGTGTTTGCGTAAACATGAATGCATACCAAATAGGCTCCCAAGCAAAGAAGCTGCTTTGTTCCCCCCCTCCCCCCAGATATCTGCAGGACACACACAGTTCACCAGCAACCCTCTCCAAGTGAAACTGCCGAAATCCAGAATCACTGCTCACCACTCATTTGTTGTGGTTTATAATTGTCTTAAACTCATTTATAAATAGCCTAAAATCAGACTTTATCCGCCATTATTTACACATCCCAACCCACAACTTCCATTTCTCTTGCCTGTGGAGCCAACTTTCATACTCTCTTCAATCCCATTCTTTCCTTCAGGTCTTCAAGACAGCCATTCACCAACATCTCAGATCACCCCCATCCAAAACCATCATCTTTTCTACACCTATTAAACTACCCTCCACCCCATCCAAAATTTTGCTTCTGCACGCATCTTGTCCATTCCTTGCGTTCTCCCCAACCCATCATCATGACCTGTATCTCTTGTTCGTCCGTCTCCATTTATTTTCTCTCTCACCCTGCTGTTGGCATTTCCCCCTTCTCCTGCCGTTCCTTTTGTTATGTTGTGTCGCGATCCATTCTGTGTTCTAGCTCTAGTTCCATGAACCTTGACTATATGTAGGAAAAAAAAAGGCTCACATGTAATAACCTGGTACACCACAAAACTTATTTGATTTTCTTTTATATTTTCTGTGCTAATATAATGTATCCAAAATAAAATTACCATCATTATCATCATCAATCATTATCACCAAAATAAAATATGCAATTTGGTGTCTGTCTGTCTGTTTGTCTTTCTGTGTGACATTTTTTGACCGTGAAACATTCGGTCATTATTTATCCATTCTTAACCAAACTTTACAGGAGGATTACGGGTCACACTATGGAGGACATAGCAACTACATTTTACCCGCTCCCCAAGGGGGCTTTCCACCTTGGGCAAAATCTGTGTTCAGGTGGATATCCGTGTTTAGATAGCTAATTGTGGCGTTTTTCCAAGGCTGCTTCAAAAACAAAAGTAAAAACAACATGAATGACAATAGTATAATATTTATGTTATTACAATACAATATTAATTCAAATAATATCACCTCTCCCCAAGGGGTTTTCCTTCCTTGGACAAACACCGTGTTAACGTGTACAAATCACTTATCATGACGTATCGTGGGGTCAACGTTCCAGAAGTAAAAATACTATAAACCACAAATATGTATGATGACCTTTTGATACAGTCGCAACTGCTGTTTAACACTAAACTGAAATAAATCTGGAGGAATCCCAACATCTTTGAGGCATTCTATGTTTATCGTGTCAACCACAGACTAACGACCCGAGCCGAGATGTACTGTAAATTTATATATCTCAGAGAGGATAATAACACGACCCTTCCTGTCACTCCCATAGGGAGTGAGTGTACTTATCTAAGAATTACCCATTTCTGACTCATGTGCCTGTACGAGGAGACCATAATGGCTGAAGATGAACATAATTATTAGCATGGTCCCAGAGGTCCTGTTGACTACTGTATTGAGGAAATTGTTCACCATTGCCCAAAGCTCCAAAATACCTTCGTGCTATGATACTATCACAAAGATTAGTTGAGCAATATATTCCTTGCCATAGTCAGCATTAATTTACTATATGTAGGTTCAGGCTCAAATCCGAGACAAACTCATAAGAAGGAAATGTAGTTAGTGTGTTTACTCAATTAAACTATAACGACACTCAGTAGAGTGCATACCTCCGTCAGGCTGAATAGTTCACATTTTGTTTGCCAATGATAGGTCAGATCTGAATCCAGACTTTAACCAAAATGGAATCGGCTTGTTCTTGTCACCTAACCAACTGCTCCACCTGGTTTTGTCATAACACGTCCACAACCTTTTGAAATATCATGCTACATATCGTTTTTGGTCCCATCCCTCAATGGTGATCAAAGAATCACTGAAAAAAGACGAGAAGGGCACTCGGTGGAGCGCATCCCTCCGCCACATAATGCCTGATCTACGAGAACATATCGGGCCCAATACATATGTACAATACATATACAGTACTATATCGTTTTTGGCCCTGTCTCTCAATGGTGAAGAATCACTGAAAAAATTCAAGTAGCCGGATCCGGATCTTCAACAAAATCTAATCAGTTCGTCCTTGTCACACACTGAACTTGTCCACAAAATTTCATCTGGATCCGCCCACAACTTTTTGAGATATCTTGTACACAAACAAACAAAGACAGACAGACAGACAGACAGACAAACAGACAGACAGAAAGGGGTGAAAATATAACCTCCTTCACCTTCGGTGGTGGAGGTAATAAAAAATTCTCATATCCAGATCGGGATCTTTACCAAAATCGAATCAATTCTTCCTTGTCACACACCCAACCTGTACATCAAGTTTTGTCCGAATCCATCCATAACTTTTTGAGATGTCGTGCTATATATAGTTTTTAGCACTATCTCTCAATGGTGAAAAATCACTTAAAATTTATAGTAGCTGGATCCGGATCTTCAACAAAATCTAATCGATTCGTGCTTATCACACACCAAACCTGTTCACCAAATTTCATCTGAATCCATTCATAACTTTTTGAGATATCCTGTTCACAGACAGACAGACAAGGATGAAAACATAACCTCCACCCACCTTCGGTGGCAGAGGTAACAAATAAAAATAATTATAAAGAGAACTTAGCTTTACTCTCAGTTTCTGGGCAAAGAAATATGTCCACGAAAATTACGAGACACCGATAGGTAGATAGAATACAGAAATTGACATTGGGTGCTCTTTATTGCATACAAGCCGAGCTACCCAGCATTGCCGGGCAACGTCCGGTCACTTCTCCCATCCCTTCCCCTCCCCTCCTCCCACCATTTCCCCTGACTCCAACTACCCCCTCCGCTCCCTCCAGACTCACATCCCACCCCTTCCCCTCCTCTCTCCTCCCACCTACTGTGGCGTTGTCCAGGATCTAGCATACATTTATTGGACTACCACAATTAAGCACATATTTAGAGACAAACATTTTATCAAGCTGCAAAGTATTGAAAAGAAATATCAACAAAATTGAACATATTATTGTAATGTTTTGAGGTAGACAATATTGAATGCTTTCCCATCAAGGGCCAGAACACGTTTACAGATCAAAATCGCTCGTTTTAACATTTTATCATGGTGTATATGTGGAGAAGTAAGCTGAGGTGGTTCCAGTAATATTTTTTTTTCTACAAACTCTTCTTTCACCCTTGAGAGTTATGTTGTTAGATGAGTAGTAACATTACTTTTAAACCAATGAATAGGTTATGTTTGTACTATTTTCGGTTTTTGAATAATTAGCGATTAGCACGCCTTCACTGATCTTACGGGTCATTGCAACGTATTAAGTTATTTTTCACATCCGATACCATATTTGACAATAGAGCTCATCATTTCACAAATTATATAGTTTCTATAATTATACAGGTTGAAAAAAATTGGAGTTTTATAAATCATTGTATGCAGTAAACACTCAAATATCGCAGGGACTAATATCACGTGTTTCATCCAATAGCAGGCAACCCATTGTATTGCAATTTCGTTATTGTGGGATTTCATTCCTACCAATCATTGTTTTTTAGTTGAGATGAGTCATCGTTTGCGTCCCATGCGTGTATGATTATCTTTCACGAGCAGGGTACCCGTCGAAGACGGGTAATGTCACTGAAATGAAAGCATATGTCGGTTACTCTCAGTTTCTGTGGAGTCAATTTTGTTACAAACGGGTCCCTTCGGTCGTCCACTGCAACACATTTCTAAAAACAACGTTCCTCATTTTCTTGTCTGGGGCATGGATGTGCAGCTTTGATCTTCATCCAACTCTTGATGCCACAACATACAACATACAACATTCCATGTGAGAAAACAGGCGAATGCAGATCTAGTCCGATTATGTTGAACGTCTGTCCCTGTGCTTTGTTTATTGTCATGGCAAAGCGAGGTCGTAAGGGAAATTGTAATCTACGGAACTGGAATGGCAGGTCACTGTCGGATGGTATAAGTGGTATCCTTGGAATTAATGCATGTTTTCCTGCTGCTGGTCCATTAATCAGGATTACTTCAATTACATTTGGGCTCATTCAGTAGACTGTGCAGCGGGTGCCATTTGTAATATTGGGTGGATCCAAGGAACGTAGAACCATAACTGGGCATCCCACTTTCAGCTTCAGTTTGTGTGGCGGTATCCCTGATATTTCGATGGAATTTAGGAATTCCACTTGGAAGTTCACCACCTCCTCAGGAGTGAGTGTACTATTGATGTAATTGTAGATCTTCACTTCTCCTGGAAAGTGTCAATGATGATAGAGTTCACAGCGTCCACTGTTTCATTTAGAGGCGCCAGTATCGCTCGTTCTAATAGCCAACTTTTGTCGTTGGCAGCACGTTCTGCTAGACCTCCATAGATTGCTTGGACTAATTTGGATGGAGTCTGGTGCTGATGGATTCCTTCTGGCAAAGCGATTGTATCAGGTTTATCTTCAATCGGGTAATCACCGTCACCAATGTTCATGAGGAGTTTGGCATATTCACCAGCTCCTGGGTCATTTGTTAGTTGCGCGCGCATGTTCCTGTATAGCCGGTATGTTGTGACGTGGTGCCACAATGATGATCGCTTCAACTTGGATGATGGGCTAAAATATCCTGTAAAGCAAATAAGATCGATTTTTGCCGGTTTCTGGTTATAAAAATGTTTTGTCTGCTTCAGTCCCCGAAGCTCATTTTCGCCCCTGAATTTCATGAAAGATAAGCATCAGTTCACCACAAAAATGACATTAAGCCGCCTTCCAGATAGTAAAGTAAATACCCCTGCCAATTGTCCAGAGGATACGATTTGATTTGCCATCGCAAATTGGCACCAAAATTTGGCATTTCTCTCATACTTTCTTATTCAATGACCCCCAAATTGGGTGTGTCCTGCCCATTTTCACCCCCAAAATTCACAATAGACAATAGTTAGTTCATAACGAAAAGTACATCTAGCCACCTTCCCAATAGTAAGTTAAATACCTGCCAATTTTCAGGAAGATATGATTTGATTTGACGTTGCAAAACAGGAACAAAATTCGGCGTTTCTCTCTTATTGTATGATTGATGACGAGCCTAGTGTTGTTTCTCGTGCACCGTTTTTAATAGCACCCAAACGTAAAGCGATGGACAAAGTTAGTTGTACCAAAAGGCAGAGAAGGGTTATGATGTTGGGCGAAAAGATCAAGTTGTTAGATTGGTTGGCTTGAGGTGAAAATGTGATATCTGTGGGCCGCCATGATGGGGTTAATGATTTTAGTTTCCCCATTGTTCTCTTCCTCATTCCCAAACCTTCATTATCCTTCAACCCTCATTCCCAAATCTTTATATTCCAATTTGAACCTTATTCTCAAACCCTTATTTTCCAACACCCGTACTCAAAGCGCAATTCTGAAACCCTTATTTTCCAACACCCATACTTGAACCCCCATTCTCATGCTTCATTCTCAAATGCACATTCTCAACTGCAGTTCATGAAACTAATCGAGGTGAAGGGATTTATGCTGGAGCAGGTTTTTAATGCTGACAAGACAAAATTATTCTTGAAGAGGATGCCATCTCGTACCTTCCTCTCTAAGCTGGTTAAGGATCGGCTTACCCTTCTCTTATGTGGCAAAGCCACAAGCGACTTCATCGCAAAGCTAATGCTGCTCTTCTGATTGCTGAATCCCCACTCCCCTTCCCCGCTCACCCTCCCCCCCAATCCCCTTTCCCCCATTCCACCCTCCCCCCTCTAACATCAACATCATCCCGAGCTAAGTCTCGTGTTTTCCTTTTAGGGCCGAGGACAGCGCGAGTCCAGGATGTTCTTACCCTCACCTACTTCGCTGTTTTGTAATCAATTTAAAAGGTTAAAGTCTTGTGTTTTGGTTTAATTTACACTGTATTTATATGTTTATTTCAATATTAACATGCTTTGTATTTATTTTACATGTTCATTTCAATTGTGATGTGTTTATTTATGGCTGTCATCCATCTTCCTCTATATTTTCTTGAAGTCCAGAAACTGAACCCCCCTTTTCCCATTGGATCTTGTTTTCCACGATTGCGCTTTTAACTCTTGCAGCATTTTCCAGGAACCTAACCCCACAGTATTTGAGGGTTTACTGCGTGTGGATATACCCTCGGATATTGCGACAGCTCGTGTTTATAAGTTATGAATTTTGAGAAAATGACTTTAAAACTGCAAGTGAGGTGCATCGTGGTAAAAAAAAATGTGATCCTTTAAAGTTTTCTCGCGATTAACCTTGGGAGCTCAGAGGAGTAGGAAAATCGCATCCTATAATGGAGAGGAGTCGGGAAAATCACCTCGCTCCAACCTACCAATTTGAAAACTATAGCACTGACAAAAGCGATGTATACAACAATTCACAGGTATTAATATCAGGCAGGCATTCGATGATATGGGTGATGAAAGTGAAAAAAAAAATTTTGAGCACTTTATCGTACAGAAACTGTTGTGGCCTGTTCCAAGGCAAGGCATTTTTGAGCAGGCCAAACAAAATGGCAGCTTAAGATCCCTCCCTGCGAGCTGACAGCAAGCTGTCCAAGATTAGATGGCGTGTCGACATCTTGGTGAGACTTTTTTTTATTTTTTGATAATGAGCACCCTGTTAATTATCTTCAAAAGGGGTGTTTAAATTTACCCAAATACCCAGCTTTCATTTATGGAATCTCTTGGCGTTCCCTTAGTATGCATGCAAAGTTTTGGGCTGTTAGGTTTCATTATTTTGGAGTTATGGAGGAGGCACACTGACACACACACACACACACACACACACACACACACACACACACACACACACACACACACACACACACACACACACACACACACACACATGCATACATTTATTATTATAGATACTGGATTTGAGGCTCATTGAAGTGTGAAAACAGAACAGAACAGAACAGAACAGAACAGAACAGAACACAATGGAACAGAGAACACAGTAAAAGTGGGGTGTTAAAAAAAAATCCAAAGTTTTTTAATTGATTGATGTCCAACCAGCAGCAGGTTTTAGCGAGGTCAAAATGTGCATTTAAATGGCTAAACCCAAGCAATGCTTGAAGAATACCAGAAAGGTGCTGTCAACAGCAAAACAAATGATGACTGTCTTTTCTTCATCTTCTTTCTCTGACATCATCAGGTGCATAGGCCTGCCAAGGCTGTTTCATTGGCGAGAGGGCACAATCCTGGATGAGTTGCCACTCTGATGTAGGATACGCAAATGGCTCATTTTCCCAGAGCTGGTGTTCATTTTGCCAATTGCAGCAGAAAGACAGGCTGACTCAACCCACTTGGTGTTGTTTATGACATGACAGGGGCTTAAGCTCAAGACCTTAGGATCTTAACCAGCCACCTTAACTGCGATGCCATCAGCAGGCTTCTTTCTTTCACTGCTGTACCATTTATATATTGTTACATTGGAGGGGGAACATATTAGGTAGATGATAAGTTAGTATGGTCAATGTGTTCATGTACATTCGGACTTTTTGTAATGAAGGACACGTTAGAGTGAAGTTGTCCTGTTATGTTTTGCCATGAGAGGGGCATTATTGACAAAGGCAATACGTAGGAAAGCATTATTTGTTTTTGTCATCTCTGTGAACCAGGCGAGGCACCATGCGGGGTAAGAAGAGAGGATGAACCTTGGATGTGTCAGCAGTCCAGGTATGGGCTGATAAACCCCCTCACCCTCTCATAGCTCAAGCTCTGGATAATAGGCATCCTGCATGGCGTTGGCCATTTCAAGGACACTCGACGCACGCTACCATTGAAGAAATGTAAAGCGTCACGTGATTCATATTGGCAGTGCCAGTGATGACACCACGTCCGCTGGGTGTCACCATTGAGGTGGTGACATGCTAACTCACTGGGCGGTGCTGGACCATGAGGAAAAAATGTTCAGAGGTGCAGCTTGTGACTGTGGGTGTGAGCAAAGTTGGTGGGAGAAGTTGTATTTGGAGGGTGAGGGAGAAGCACGTCAGAAGCCAGGGAATTGAGCTGGTCTGTTGGGGAGGACGGTGGCCTGGTGGAGGCAGGACCGTGAGACAAGGCCTGTACATAGGCTGTTCACTTGCGTGTGTGTGTGGTAGCCATTCCAGCTCTTTTCTTCCCTCTTGGGCTTTGCTTTCTCTCTTCTCTGCATGCAGCCTGCTGTTCTCCCTGGTTGCCTTCAAGCTCTTGCCACCTTGCTGTCTGCTCTCTTCACCCCACTGCATTCTTATTTTTGTTATACCTCATGTGCTTATATTTATTTCTCTGCCTCTATTCATTATTAAGGTTTGCCATTTAACTCGGGACTTTCGTATTTGTTTTCGCGGGATTTTCCGTATTTGTTAATCGTGGGATTTTCCGCATTTGTTATCGCGGGATTTTCCGTATTTGTTATCGCGGGATTTTCTGTATTTGTTATCGTGGGACTTTCCGTATTTGTTATCACGGGATTTTCCGTATTTGTTATCGTGGGATTTTCCGTATTTGTTATCGCGGGATTTTCCGTATTTGTTATCGCGAGATTTTCCGTATTTGTTATCGCGGGATTTTCCGTATTTGTTATCGCGGGATTTTCCGTATTTGTTGTCATGTCCATCCTTTCAATAAATCTATTATTCCATAAGAACTCATGCCATATAGTGACCTGCCATTGCCATCCTCACATGCACCTGAAACCGTTTCGGCTATTGATAAATCGTTGGGGGAGGTAAAATTGGTAACGTTCGCTTGAAGAGAAAGACGAGATGAGCATTTCTGCCCAGGGGGAGGGGATTGGGGGGGGCACGCCAACTGCTCGGTGTGATCTCTTTTGATTTTGGCCATTCGCGAAGGTACAATAGCTTCAGTGCGGCAGATCCGCATTGGCAGGCTGTCGACATGACAAAAAAATATAGTTAGACGAAGAAAATTCACGAAAACCCCTTCCTCTACAAAGTACTCATAATTACGAGATGGTTCTAAAATCATAAGTTGCGAGAAATTTCCCATTGACACTTAACAGTACAATATGTCGTGAATTTGCAAAATCTTTCCATACAGCTTAATGTCCAACTACAATGTTATAACTTTTCACCTTTTTACTCGACTCGACTTTCATAACAAACATCGCTCCTCAACGAACATTATGCAGTCATATTAAAAAACAAACAATCTGTTTTCCCCCATCACATCATAAGTATACAAATGTTAACATCCCTCTAAATTAATACACCAAACAGTCACTCTGAAAGAATTTGTGAACTGGTTAATAACACCAACAGCTGTGGAGAGGGACTGAGCAGAAGAAAACATAAAGGAAGAATGGGCAAAGGAAAGAATGAGACAGGAAGGAGAGGGGTAGGAGGAAATAGAGGGTGAATTAGCTGGATACAAGCTCAAACATACATTACATGGCCAAAAGTATGTGGACACCTGCTCGTCCAACATCTCATTCCAAAATCATGGGCATTAATATGGTGTTAGTCCCCCCTTTGCTGCTGTATCAACCTCCACTCTTCTGGGAAGGTTTTCCACTGGATTTTGGAACATTGCTGCGGAGATTTGCTTCCATTCAGCCACAAGAGCATTAGTGAGGTCGGGCACTGATGTTGGGCGATTAGGTCTGGCTCACAGTCGGCATTCCAATTCATCCCAAAGGTGTTCGGTGGGGTTGAGGTCAGGGCTCTGTGCAGGCCAGTCAAGTTCTTCCACACCGATCTCGACAAACCATTTCTGTATGGACCTCACTTTGTGCACAGGGGCATTGTTATGCTGAAACAGTAAAGGGCCTTCCGCAAAACTGTTGCCACAAAGTTGGAAGCACAGAATCATCTAGAACAGGGGTCTCCAACCTTTTTGGGTGGAGGGCCACAAAACCAAAGTGGTGAGGGGCGGAGGGCCGCACCCCAAAAAAGGACGCTAAATTCCGGAAAAAAAAATATATATATGTAATTAATATGCGGAAATTTAAACAAAAATTAGTGCTGAATATATTTTTCTTGCCAACGAATATGATAAATGAATAATCTTGTTAAAAACACGTGTCTAATATGAATCAAAATCACAAAAAAATTATAGAACGCTTTGATCATTGACCCTGACAAATTGGCAGTATCGCAGGCCACAATGTAATGTAAACTTAATATGGCACCGCGGGCCGCATAAATCCGTCTAAGGGGCCGCATGTGGTCCGCGGGCCGCAGGTTGGAGACCCCTGATCTAGAATATCATTGTATGCTGTAGCGTGAACATTTCCCTTCACTGGAACGAAGGGGCCTAGCCCGAACCATGACACACAGTCCTAGACCATTATTCCTCCTCCACCAAACATTGCAGTTGGCACTATGCATTCGGGCAGGTGGCGTTCCTCTGGCATCCACCAAACCCAGATTCATCCGTCAGACTGCCAGATGGTGAAGCGTGATTCATCATTCCAGAGAATGCGTTTCCACTGCTCCAGAGTCCATTGGTGGTGAGCTTTACACCACTCGAGCAGATGCTTGGTATTGTGCATGTGATCTCAGCCTTGTGTGCGTCTGCTCAGCCATGGAAACCCATTTTGTGAAGCTCTCAATGAGCAGTGCTTGTGCTAACGTTGTTTCCAGAGGCAGTTTGGAACTCGGTATTGAGTTTTTCAACCAACGACACGATTTTTCCATGCTACGCACTTCAGCACTCGGCGGTTCCGTTCTGTGAGCTTGTTCCAACCAAGGCTTCCAAAGCCAGTCACCGACTGGGAATTCTCCGTTGTGCAAAGTCCTTCCTTGGCCCACCTGAGCTCCTGACCACATACAAAGCTTTCTTCCACAGCCTGATGGAGTACTGCTCTCCCTCTGTGATGGTGCTCCTGCCTCCCACCTTTCTCAGCTTCATGCTGTGGAAACCAAGGCATTGCGGATCATTGGCATCTCCCGCGATGAGGCTGAGTCTTAGGGCCTCTCACTCTCTCACCACAGGCAGGTCGGTGGTCTTTCTGTCTTCTACCGTCTCCTCTCCGGTCTCGCTCCCCTGCTCTGTCTGCAATTTGTCCCCACCACATTTCCGCAGGGTGCTCAAGGTCCACCAACAACCCCCTTCTGGTAAAACTATCAAAACCACGAATCACTGCTCACCTTCACTCTTTCATTCCTCTTTTTCCCCACCTTTGGAGTAAACTCCTTCACTCTGTTCAATCCCATTCTTCTGTCCAGGCCTTCAAAAACAGCTGTTCACCACCATCTCTTATCGTCCCCCATTCAGATCCTCGATCTTTTCTACCCCTGTTAATCCACCCAAGCCCACCTCCTTCAAATTCCCTGCTTTCCTTCCTGAAAGTCCCTGTAGTGTCCATCTTGTGTACCCCGTGTTTCCCGCCCCATCCCTCTCCCTTCCACAGATCTCCTAATGTCTGTGTTCCCCATTGTTTTGTCCTTCCCACTCCTGCCCCTCTTGTGTCATGCCCCCCTTGCTGTGCGTTGTATATTTGCTCTCATACGAGCCTCGACAAGGTATACAAAAAACCCCAAAAAACTGTTGGCCATTTTGTTGCTTAAATATATCCCCAACCATTTCTCAGAAATGGTCCGATTTTGTTCAAACTTGGCACAAGCATAGTACACAATGGCATACACTTGCACCTCACTTTATTTTGTGATCCGATCAAAGATAGCCGACTGGTAGACTGGTGGCAATTTTTGTTGTAAAAAACCCGATGTTGAACATGTCCTCAACCATTTCTCGGACATGCATTTACCGATGTTAATGAAACTTGGCACCCAGATAACGAATTATGGCTTACAAATGAACATCATTTTTTATCGAGATCAGATCGAAGATGGCTGACTGGTGGCCATTTTGTGGCTTAAATGTGTTCCCAACCATTTCTCGGACATGCGTTTACCGATGTTAACGAATGATGGCTTACAAATGTACATCATTTTTTATCGAGATCAGATCGAAGATGGCTGACTGGTGGCCATTTTGTGGCTTAAATGTATTCCCAACCATTTCTCAGACATGCATGGTCTGATTTTGTTCACAGTACATGATGCACAGTATATGATGGCATACACATGCATCTTACTTTATTTTGCGATCTAATCAAAGATAGCCGACTGGTAGACTTGCGGCCATTTTAGTTGTACATAAATATGGGCTATCCCTTTAACTCCAGACACCAAAATTACTCAAACAACGGGGGCTATGACATTTTATGTCTTTTTTTTACTTGTTAAAAAGGGACCATATGGAGTCTCTGCCAAGCCATGAACTGGCCTAAGTCTATGATGCAGGTCACCATTGACTGGGTGTTGGGGATTGAACTAGACTAGAGCATCTGTGGAAAGTTATGTTGCTAAACTTTGAAAAGAGTTGGATAAGGCCCAATTGGGCTCAAATATCCTTCCTCAGATAGTTATTTGTGATTGGACGAGCCCTTGGCTTGAGAAAAAGGGATCCGAATTTGTTTGGCAAGGAAATGTGGAAGGAATGGCTGTAAAACAGGTGCTCCAATGGAATTGAATAACCTGCTCAGTGAAGATTTTGAGTGTATGAAAATTAAAACCTCTTCTTAGTGTCAAAACTCACCAGGCTTTGCTCGGGCTGTATGCAGGTGAGTCGGAGAACTGTTTTTGTTGAATCTGGCTTGAGGCAGTCATGAGGACTAGTACGTTTTAACTTGTAGAGAAGTTAAAAAATTTGAACATCAGAAATAAAATATAGATGTATGACACCTCTGTTGTATTTTTGCATGTGCGTGGCATGTCATGTCGGGGCAATTATTGGCCTGTATAGTAGGTGGTATGTGGATAAGAAATGGCAGCCAAGGAATTAGTTTTTTGTTAGATTTCTGCGTGAGGAAGTTGTGCATGTCCGCAGGTGGTTCAACCCCTCAGAGAGAAGTATGGAGCCCAGCACATGCCTCAACTCCCATGAAGACCCTTGTCATCCTTATGCCGGCCCCAGAAAGCCATTTTAGTGACTCGATCCAGCAAGGACAGAGCAAGGGAGCTGTGTTGGTGCTGGGAGACAACATGACTGGGGTGAGGTTGGGGCTCAGGATTTCCCTGAATACACACACTCTCACATCCCCTATCACCTCATTTTAGGATTTCTCGGCTACCTAGTTAGTGACCACCATGAAGGTAAAATAATGTCATGGCCTTGCAAAATAAATATGAGATTGAGGTGTTGTGTGAAAGATTCCACTTGGTCATGTGTAATTCAAATTCTATCCATGCTCTGGAAGGCATGGAATCCATGTAATTGGTTTGGTAGCTTTAAAAATTGGGATTGTGCTTGGCTTATCCAAGTGGAGCAGATGGCATCCACTGGTGGACTTGGTCAACTAGAAATTGTGATCATTTAGAATTTTCGGTAAGGTATGCCTGTGTTTTTGTGCCATTCCTCTCCCTACATTGGCATCAACACCACTCCTGACAACCTGGAAGAGCAATTGAGCAATGAAGTTAAAAATTATGAACTTTGAATTTGAAATTGAGTGTTTGCAGTGGGTTTAGTTAGATTAGAAATCGCCTCATCTTCCAAAGCCTTTTCTAATTTACTGGTGAAGATAATTAGAGTGAATATTTAAGTGCTAAGGCTTGCCCTTGGATGACCTTGTGATGAGCCTAAAGGCCCAGTCACACCTTGACGTTTTAGCTGCCAGGAATGGCAACGTATAAAAATGCACGTAAAACGTTGGCATACGCTGAAGTTTTGAGTTTTTTTTTTTTAAGTTTTGGTCGTATTCATAACGTGTTGGTCGTATGCATAACGTATTAGTAACGGCACAGAACGTTTCGTTGTGTTAAAGATAACTTATACCAACGAATGCTTAGCCTGTTGTCGGCGTTCACAACCTATGCCCAACGATAGTTTAACTTAGTCATAGCGCGCTGCACGTATCGCCGCCGAACTCGTGGCGTTCTCTGTTAAAAACCTGCCGCACGCAGATTTAAATCATAACCGCCTGAAAATTGGAAGTGTCAACATCGCAGTCACACCTTGACGATTTAGCCAGCATATGCTGACCTATGAAAAATCTGTCTAAAACGCTGGGACACGTCGAATACGGTATGGGTAAGTTGTGAATACGTTAGGAGCACGATGAAAAACAATGAAGTATGCTGGCATATTACGTGGAACGTCTAGTACGTCGTGAAATTTCAAGCATGCTGAAAATTTTACGACGTACTCGACGTATGGCTCACAAGTTCCGCATACGCTGGCATAAGTTCTTGGCACGCTCCGCAATCGTTTACACACGTCGGCCACACGTTACTTGTCAGTTACTCATAAGTCTAAACACGTCGAGGTAATGTTTAGCATACCCAAAACTTAATTTTTAACCTACGAGTAACGTGCTTTGAACCTATTAGTAGCATGCTTTGAACCTATGTGTAACGTATCTCAAACGCACATTGGCGAATGTAGACGAATTTGATTGACGTCTTCCGGACGACCACAGAACTTACTGAACGTGTTTCTAACTTACAGCTACCGTATAATGGCATATTGGCAGCGTTTAGGGGAATTGGTATATACAAATGGGCTTCACAAGAGGAACCCGTCAGTGTTCCAGACTCCATGTTGAGTAGATGTCAATGTCAGTAGCAGTGGCAGTAGTAGTAGTAGTTCGAGAGAATTTAGTGATGTCGATGTTAGTAGTAGTAGTAGTAGTAGTAGTAGTAGTAGTAGTAGTTCGAGAGAATTTAGTGATGTCGATGTAATTATTAGTAGTAGTAGTATCAGTAGGAGTAGTTCGAGAGAATTTAGTGATGTCGATGTTGGTAGTAGTAGTAGTAGTTCGAGAGAATTTAGTGATGTCGATGTTATTAGTAGTAGTAGTTCGAGAGAATTTCTGATGTCGATGTTGTTAGTCGTAGTAGTAGTCGTCGTACTTTCAAGTAACGTGTTGCAAAGTGTGAACAACGTTCGTGTAGCGTGCTTACGAAACGTTACTCGTAGGTTAGAAATAAGTTTCGGGTACGCTAAACATTACCTCGACGTGTTTCGACTTATGAGTAACTTACAAGTAACGTGTTTCAATGTGTGTCAACGATCACATAACGTGCCTACAACTTATGGCCAGCGTAGCGGAACGTGTGAGTCATACGCCGGCATACGTCGTAAAATTTCAAGCATGAAAAAATTCGAGGAAAACCCAAAAGTTCAACGTTTAAAGCCAGCGTACTACCACTTATGGCAGTGTTTTTCAGCGTGGTCTTAACAGATACAAAACGTACCCATAACCTATTCGACGTGTACCAGCGTTTTACACAAATTTTCCAAAAATCGGCATAAGCTGCCAAAAAGTCAAGGTGTGACTGGGCCTTAAGGTCCAGAAGAGGGGGCTGTGTTGTGTTTATGGAGTAGGATCAGCAATTAGAATTTAATGCTTTAGTACCGTTTGTATTTGAGTAATTTATAGGACTTTGAAGCATGTATTCAGGACACGTGTCAGGGCGAAATGACTGGTTTATGGGCTGATTCAGTGAGCTTTTGTCCATTTTAGACTGGAGATGCTAAGTACAGTGGCTTGCAAAAGTATTCACCCCCTACCAATTAATGCCACATTTAGAGGTTACCTGTCAGCAATACCTGTAAAAAGCATGTAAAAATCAAAATTCACTGGTTGTAAAAGTATTCAACCCCTTACATGATGGAAGCACCTTTTGCAACAATGACTGTAATGAGTGTTTTTGGGTAGATCTCTACCAGCTTTGCACAGTGAGATAGTGAAAATTGCTCTAGTTCTGCCAAGTTTGATGGGGATTGTCGATGGACTGCAATCTTCAAGTCTCACCATAAATGTTCAATTGGGTTCAAGTCAGGACTTTGACTGGGCCACTCAAGAACATTTATTTTCTTCTTATTCAGCCACTCCAGTGTGGCTTTAGCTTTGTGCTTCTGATCATTGTCCTGCTGAAATGTGAATCTCCTACCCAGTTTCAGATTCATGGCTGACTCAAGGAGGTTTTCATCAAGGATTCTCCGGTACTTTACACAGTCCATTGTTCCTTCTATCCTGACAAGCTTGCCAGTCCTTGCTGATGAAAAGCAGCCCCATAACATGATGCTGCCACCACCATGCTTGACAGTAGGGATGGTGTTGACTGGGTGATGTGCAGTGTTAGGCTTGCGCCAGACGTAACGCTTTGAATTTAGAAGAAAAAGTTTAATTTTTGTTTCGTCTGACCACAAAACTTTTCACAACATGCCTGCAGTATCATCAAGATGTTTTTTTTCGCAAACTCCATATGAGCTTTTATATATGTCTTTTTCAGTGATGGCTTCTTTCTTAATGCCTGTCAATAGAGGCTAGCCTTGTGAAGGGAACGGGATGTTGTTGATTGATGAACACTGACTGCCATCTCAGACGTAGAGCCTTGCAGATCCTTCACCATCGTTGCTGGATTTACAGCAACATCCCAAACCAGTTTCCTGCTTGCCCGGCTGCTGAGCTGGGTGTAGTATGCGTTGTACGATATGTTTTCCACTTGTTAATGATGGATGTCACCGTATTCAGAGGTAATGAGTAACTTTGAAATCTTCTTATAACCCTCTCCTGAATGATGCTTCTTCACCACATTATGTCTGACTTCTTTGGAATGCTCCTTGGTCTTCATGTTTGCCTTGTTGGTTGACCAAGTGAGTTGTTCCTTAAAATTCCTTCAATAAGTGGGGAGCTTAATTTTTAAGTTAAACCACTGATTACATGCAGGTGAAACTTATTACACATATTTTATAACCTTTCAAACAAATAATTTGTTCTTGAAGTGATTTAGGGTTAATTAGGCTAAGGGGTTTGAATACTTATGCACCTGAGAATCATCTGATTTTCCCTGTTAATCTCACTTATTCACACTTTATCTGCATTTTTAAACTTTATCAATTTGGAGTAGTTAGTGAAGACTCTATAAAGTAAGTCTGACTTGAAAGCACAATGAAATAAGCTCAGGTGGCATCAAAATGTGAAAACTTTAGAGAAGGGTGAATACTTTTGAAGGACAATATATGTCCTGTCATGTGTGTCTCATGTTGAACTGGGCAGGAGTTGGCCACGATGGAGGCAGTCCAGGTGTCCTCCACATCCATGCCACAACATGCCTTCCCACTACCCTCTCATACACCATTGGAGAAGAGGTAGAAGTGCCAGTTCTCTCATCAGTGAGGGCACCACTCCCCCTTGCCCCACCCTCAATGACATAGCTGCCCTTAATTTGCAGTGAGCAAAGCAGCTCATGATTGATGCTGATGCTTAATTGGTGACATTTACACCATCCATTGGCTGAGACACTGTCACTATGCGTGGGTGTGGCACACCATTAACTACCATCCACTAGTGCTGATGAAAACGCCTTGAGGGCAGAAGAAGAGGATGGCAATTTTATTTAAAAAATAAATATGGGGGCTGTTGGCAGAGTTCACTCTCTCTCTCGCTGGTATACGGCTGTCTCTCCTCCCATCTCCTTCTGACTGGCCGTCCCTTGAGAGAGGTACAGCACACTCCAAGCTGCTGTGGAGTACTCCGCCACCTTCTACAGCATGCTGTCATTCAGGAACCAACTGCCACCCCCTCATGATCTCTCCCAGTTCTGTGTGAATGGTTGTCGTAAGCGTGGGTCGATCGTCAGGATTAGTTTAATCGTGTTTAAAAGTATTGTGATTATTTATTGTGTATTTGTCGGGAATTCTGTTCTGTATTCCTTGTCTTTACGCCCGTTACATTATTTGTATTTGTAAAGCTTGCAGCATTCTAGTTGTTGCTATATTTGCCAGATCAACGAAATTGGTTTATTGAAGACCCCTGGAAGGAAAACCATTAATGAGGATAATCCCTTTGTTTGGCTCATTATGATAGACATGCATTAGAGTGGAGGTGTGTCACAACTTCCACTCATGTGGCATGTCGTCTACATTTGGCATTAAGCTGTCTATCTGTGGGGTATAAATTCCTGGCTCATGCAGTTCCCACTTTTAATTGCTTGCAGTTTTGTGTGGTGGTTGAACAGATGACAATGCGATCATTGTTCCCATTCCAAAGAAATAATCTTTGGGCGTCAATGATGACAACACCAATAGACAAATTTCACTACTTGCAATTATATATAA
>NC_140962.1:2580881-2593381 GCF_056783735.1 Eptatretus burgeri | reverse complement strand
AGCCTATCAGTGGGATACAAAATGTAAACTGTTCAGCCTGGCAGAGGTATGCGCTCTACCGAGTGCCCATTCTAATTTTGAAGTTTTTTTCAACTCTATTTTGTTGTTTTATTTACTTTTTTATTATAAGTTTAATATATGGTCAGGCAGTGTCTGATAATGAGTGTCAGGTGTGAGTAGTATAGCATGGATGCTTCATGTATTTTTAAGTCTTCATCAGACCTGGTGGCATACAATGGTTAGAGCATCTGCTCCGAGTCCGAGAGGTCAGCGGTTCGTAACCCTGCTGAGTCGAAGCAAAGATCAAAAATGGTATGTGCTGCTGCTTCCTTGTTTGGTGTTCAGCATTTAAAAGGCTAGAACACAGACAAACATCCATAGGTTGGCTAACATTGTGCAGGCCTGAATGGCCTAATGGCCTCCTCCTGTGGTGAAGCTCCTTGTCAGAGAACTCGTATTATAAGACTTGAATTCCTTCCATTTAAAGACTGTTTTGGTAGTTATATGTAATGATTCCCTGGTCGACGTTCCAAGGCTATTCGTGTCTCCAGAGGAGCATGTGGAGCCCTGGGCGTCAATGGGAGATTAGAAGATGACGTATCTGGTAACGTGAGTGGGAAAGAGAGAACAATTAAGGAGCGGAGATGAGGCCCGCTTCAAGGCGAGTATGGATTGAAGGCCCGCGTGCTACTGAGACAATGCTCCGCAGCTATTCACATCTCCAGAGGATTCGAGGACGACTTGGCTGGGAAGAAAATGCTTGGACAGGAATGAAAAAAAAAAGTATCACTGGTGGATGCAACGGGCTTAGAAGCCTGCGACCCAAAATGAGGCTTGCGGTTGGTTACTTCTCGGCTGTGCCGCATGCAACTTTGGATGACTGTTATGCTGAGAAACAATCAAAGGACACAGTGTTGAGTCACCAGCATGGGTATCCTCGAGGTGAGAAATTACTGCCGATGTGCTCGGATGTGGAGGGTTGGAAATAAATTCCAACTGCACTGGGGGTGGGGGCGAATGAAACTTGTGTTGGAAATATAGGAAAATGAAATGAATTATGGGACACAGACCACTTATACCCAGTCTGTGTGGCAGCACCGTGCAGGTGCAATGTGCACTGCAAAGAATAAAATCTGCACCTCCTCTAGTGAGAAGAAAGACCACCTCACAAGAAGACAGGGATCTGCATAAAGCCAAGAGGCTGTGGAGGTGCTTCCTGTCTCAATAACGAAGCACAACAAGAGAAACCTAAACAACGAGTGTTGGAGCATAGAGGAGAACACCATTATCCACTATATAAAATCTATTCAAGACAGGAACAATGTGGGATGGCAGGCAGGGAAGCTGGATTCATCGACCAGCTGAAGAAGACCAGATTGGCCACCAGAGCAGCGATGGTGCCATCACACAAATTCATAAAAGTTGCATCAACGGAACATAAATTACAAAAGAAAAAAAAGCAAATGGATACCAATGAAGGCCAGAAAACAAGCAGAAGAAGGGATCGACAAGGTTGGACAAAGAGATGGTGACAAAGTCATCACAATGAGGATGGGCTGTGCGACGAAGCCGGGGTTTGGAATGTGGAGCAGCATGGGGGACAGTGACGATGGTGAGGTGAAACAGAGGGGAAGGAGACAGAACCACCCTGATCGGCATGGGGAACAGACCCAACATACAGGAGTGGACCAAGGGAAAACACCTACACAAATGGGAGGGGATGAAAACGAGAACAGCGAATGATAACAGGCATAACAATGGAGTGGAACAGAGGGGTGGAGGAGAGGAGGAGGATGATGAGAATGATGAGGAAAAGTAAAGACTGGAAGAAGAGCTGGCAAACAAAATAGTGGTGATGAGATTGACACCACTCGGGAAAATATCAGAACTATACAAGAGAGAAAACAACAATCGCACAAAAATACTAGTTAGGAGAATCAACAAAGCATTCAAAAGATTGGTACCAAAATAATCCCCATTAAAGCAACTCAACACAATGAGCTTTGTAGCGGCACTGCTCATATAGAGAAAAGTAACACGAAAACGACATTGCAAGAAGAGCAAACCAGCCCATACAGACAGAGACCAGGCACCACCATGGAAACTGAGGCGAGGGACACAAAGAGAGCAACTTAGAAAAGAAACGGGACAAATACAACTATTTATAGGAGGAAATCGAAGTCCAAAGTGAATGAGGAGAATCAAAAAAAATAAAAAAAAACAAATACAAAATTGGAAATAAATACTGAGAGGTAATGGTTGCTGAAAGCAAACACAAAATAGAAATTATCTCAAGAAAGATTAAAAAAAAAAAAACTTTGACAAAGTCAGCAAAGGGAGAAACCAAAACCGCATGTTTGAAAATAACCCGAAAAGATTATACTACAAACTAGGGAAACAAAAGGATTAAATCCCCTTGAGAAAAGTATGCCAGAAAATTTCTGGAAAGAAATCTATGAGGACCCAAAAGAACACAATAAAGAGGCAGATTAGATCCAAAACTTGGAGGGAAAAAAAACATCAAAAGGAAATGCCCCCAGTGATATTTAATGAAGAATAAATAAATAGATAAATAAAACAACTCGCAAAAATGCAGAACTTTAAATGCTCAGGCCTGGGTGGACATTCCAAACTTTTGGCAAAAGCAACTACATGCTTGACACAATCACAATACTTGAGCATTCAATAAACCTCTCCAAAGGGAGGTTGCCTTGGATGATTGGGTCATAAAACGTAACACCTTTCTCATCCCAAAATCAAAAGAAACCCAACGACTTCACAAGTATAGACCAATAACATGTCCACTAACAACATACAAATTTCTGATGGGAATTATCACAGAAATGATCTACCACCACCGAACACAAAAATGAGGCCGATAGGTAGAACAGAAGGAAAGCAAGAGAGGATTCTATGAAACAATAGACCACTAACTACTAAACAAGGTCATATGTTAGGTCAACATAACAACAAGGTCAACATAGAACCAAATTATCCACAACATGGATAGACTACAAAAAAGCTTTTGATAGTGTCCCACATTCAGGGATGATAAAATGCGTGCAATTGTACAAGACCAAGCCCCAAATAATCAAACTGATGGAAAAAGAAATGGAGCTTTGGAATACCACGTTGATATTACATCACTCAGAAGGAAAGATTGAAATACCAGGGACGAAGATACGTGATGGGATCTTCCGGGGAGACACCCTTTTGCCCCTCCTTTTTTGTCTGGCCCTGGATCCACTGAGCAACCTCATAAATGAGCAAGGACATGGATACACCGTGACATCAAATAAGAGAGTGTCCAAAGAGACAAGAAAGGTGACACATCTACTGTACATGGATGATTTAAAACTCTTTCCACCAAACAACGAAAAATTGGCAGAACAACTCAAATAAGTGAAACCGTACTCCAACGTCATTCAAATGGAATTTGGCCTCAATAAGGGTGCCAAGGTCACATTTATATAAGGCAGACCAACAAAAATAGACAACATAAAAATCGACACAGATACAACAATATAGGAGCTCGACAATGAAGCATCATGCATATACCTCATGGTAGAAGAGGGCCACCAAATATGTCAAAAACTAATGTGCAAAACAATTACCAAAGAATACCTGCATAAAACGAGGCTGATCCTGAAAACATACCTTTCTCCAAGGAACAAATCAAAGCCAGAAACCAACTCGCAATACCAGTATTCCAGTATAGTTGCAGAATAATAAACTGTCACAATCCAAATTCAATAAACTCGATATCAAAACGAGGAAACTCCTCACCATGCACAAAATGCTCTATAAAAGCCAATGCATCCCAAGAATGTACCTGCCGAGACGAAAAGGAGGTAGTGGCCTGATGGAACTCAACTAAGTGTGCAGAGTGACAACAGCGGGATTGTGTGAGTATGTGAAAACTACAAAAGACTACCAAATCCAATTTGTAAGCAAACATGAAGACAACAAACCAGAGAAGGTATCCCTAACCCACCGATAATTTTTTTTCCAAAGACAGGTGCGAATGGAAGATGTGACACACTAGACGAGGCAGCAACGAATACAGCCCCAACTATTGCAAAAAGGCAAAAGAAAAGTATGAAACTATATATATATATATATATATATATATATATATATATATATATATATATATATATATATATATTCATGTCAACTGGGAAAACGAAAAAAAGAACAGGAAGGTATAACAAAAAAGAGTTGGACAAATTGATCATCAACAAAGAAGGCTCATTGGAATGGCGAAGAAGGGACAGCTCAACTCGGATGGAGAAGGGATCATTATAAATGCCCAAAACCAAGGACACAACACGAATGGCTTTAAGAAAATAGCAGAATTGAGTCAATCGGACAAGTGTAGGTTCTGCAAGGTAGAAACAAAAAGTACGGGCCACCTCCTATTGGGATGTAAAAAACATGTCAGGGCAGCTGTACACCCAAAGGCACAACAAGGTATCTAGAGTAATCCACTGGCACATCTGCATCTGCAAAAGTCTCAATATCCCAATCCCTGAAAACCCATGGAAACATGAACCAAAAGCAATAATTGAAAACAATGAGGTAACGCTCACTTATGACCTAATTAATGATCCCATCGAGCGTGGCAGCAGCCGTGTATGGTCACGACTTGGAAATGAACACCCAAGCAGCTTGCATAGTACTCGCTAAGTGGTTTAACCACTAAGCAAACACTCCAACGAAACGGTTGATAAGGAACGGCTGGCTTGGCAAATGATTAGCGATCGCCGATCAGTCATATAAACACCATGCACTCGGAGATGCCCGGAATGTCAAGCGATGTCCGAATTGGACAAATGAAAACTTTTTTTAAGCAATCAGAACTGCTGCTGAGGTAAATTAAGAAGTTTGAATTTTAAATTCAGCTGAGATGAAGAGATTCTCAAGGTTATGGCATGTGCAGAAATGAAATATAAGCTAGGAACGCTGGCATCTCTGTGCATTCATAAGCATTGCAATGTATCCAGCGATTCGGAGGTATGATGATCAGGCATTCGATGATATGAGTGAGGAAAGTAAACAAACACTTTATCATTAAGAAAC
The DNA here is from genome assembly GCF_056783735.1 of Eptatretus burgeri. Lineage (NCBI taxonomy): Eukaryota > Metazoa > Chordata > Myxini > Myxiniformes > Myxinidae > Eptatretus > Eptatretus burgeri. The sequence continues at coordinate 2,588,299 of NC_140962.1, read as the reverse complement.
CATTGCGGCTTGTTCCAAGTCAAGACATTGTTGATCAAGCCAAAACAATAGCAAATTAAGGCCCCAGGGATGGACAGTGAGGTGACCAAGGATGAGCCTTGATAAAGGATAATTAAATCAGGCCATTAATTATCTTCAAAATAAGTGTTTAAATTAACCCAAACACCCAATTTTCACTCATGCATGACCTTGGAACTCCATTAGTATATATGCAAAGTTTGGAGCCACTAGGTTTCTTGGTTTTGGAGTTATGGAAGAGACAGTCGGATGGACTGACAGACTGACTAACACACACTCATGTTAATTAGTATGGATTTATGCAACTAGTGAGAGGCCCAACAATGGGAGAGCGTGAAAGGGAGGGAGAGGGAGGTAGAGAAGATGGGAGAGAGTGGGAGGGAGGGAGAGAGAGGGTGAAAGAGTGGGAGAGAGGGAAGGTGAGAGAGAGAGAGAGGGAGAGTGAGAGAGATGGAGAGATGGAAAAGAAGAGTGGGGTAGAAGGAGGGAGAGGGAGGGTGAGAAAGAGGAGGGGGGAGAGGGGAGTGGGAGAGAGAGTGGGAGAGATAGAGAGGGAGAGGGAAAGGAAGAGATGTAGAGAGGGAGTGTGAGAGAGAGAGTGGAAGAGAGTGGGTGTGTGAGAGTGAGTGTGCGAGAGAGTGGGTGTGCGAGAGAGTGGGTGTGCGAGAGAGTGGGTGTGCGAGAGAGTGGGTGTGCGAGAGAGTGGGTGTGCGAGAGAGTGGGTGTGCGAGAGAGTGGGTGTGCGAGAGAGTGGGTGTGCGAGAGAGGGAGTGTGCGAGAGAGGGAGTGTGCGAGAGAGGGAGAGCGAGAGAGACAGGGGGAAGAGAGAGAGAGAGAGAGAGAGAGAGAGAGAGGGGGAGAGAGAGCGAGAGAGAGAGAGAGAGAGAGAGAGAGAGAGAGAGAGAGAGAGAGAGAGAGAGAGGAGAGAGAGAGGGGGAGAGAGGAGGAGAGAGAGAGACAGGGGGAGAGAGGGGAGAGAGAGAGAGAGAGAGGAGGGGGGAGAGAGGGAGAGAGAGAGAGAGAGAGAGAGAGAGAGAGAGAGAGAGAGAGAGAGAGAGAGAGAGAGAGAGAGAGAGAGAGAGAGAGAGAGAGAGAGAGAGAGAGAGAGAGAGAGAGAGAGAGAGAGAGAGTGAGGAGAGAGAGAGAGAGAGAGAGAGAGAGAGAGAGGGGAGAGAGAGAGAGAGAGAGAGTGAGGAGAGAGACGAGAGAGAGAGAGAGAGAGAGAGAGAGGAGAGAGAGGAGAGAGAGGAGAGAGAGGAGAGAGAGGAGAGAGAGAGAGAGAGAGGAGAGAGAGGAGAGAGAGGAGAGAGAGGAGAGAGAGAGAGAGGAGAGAGAGAGGAGAGAGAGGAGAGAGAGGAGAGAGAGGAGAGAGAGGAGAGAGAGGAGAGAGAGAGAGAGAGAGAGGAGAGAGAGAGAGAGAGGAGAGAGAGGAGAGAGAGGAGAGAGAGGAGAGAGAGAGAGAGAGAGAGAGAGAGAGAGAGAGAGAGAGAGAGAGGAGAGAGAGGAGAGAGAGGAGAGAGGAGAGAGAGAGAGAGAGAGAGAGAGAGAGAGAGAGAGAGAGAGAGAGAGGAGAGAGAGAGAGAGAGAGAGAGAGAGAGAGAGAGAGAGAGAGAGAGAGAGAGAGAGAGAGAGAGAGAGAGAGAGAGAGAGAGAGAGAGAGAGAGAGAGAGAGAGAGAGAGAGAGAGAGAGAGAGAGAGAGAGAGAGAGAGAGAGAGAGAGGAGAAAGAGGGGGAGAGAGGGAGAGAGAGAATAAAAAAGAGAAAAAAAAAGAGAGATCCAAGGAATAAACAGCAATAACGCCTCAGTGGCAATATTTGAGTGAACATTCTAAGAGCTTCAGTGTTGGGAATCAAATGCTTTTTTAATACTAAAAGTAAAATAAATAAAATATTGTAACTCGGCTGAACACATGCACTTTAGCCAAAAGACCACAAGTCATGTAAAGCTATGAAAGGTTTGGCAAACTAATACACACACACCTTGGATCTCAGACGAAAGTGCATAGTCTTACAAGAAATTGTACCTTGGCCCGAAGGCCATAACGTGTGGTCTTACAAGCTTATTTGAAGCTTATACTTCCAGACGTTACCAACAAAAACAGTCAGGTTTACAATGCAAGGCTTATCTGTACACTGTTGTAATCAACATTACAAGAGTGTTACACTAAACAAATGCTCGATAGCAATAATCAAACATGTCATTAGTGACGTCAGAAAGAGAGGGGGGAGAGAGAGGGAGAATGTGAAGAGAGAGAGAGAGGGAGAGTGTGAAGAGAGAAAGAGAGAGTAGTGAGAGTGAAGCACGAGCTTATGCAATAGCACAGGGCCCTACAGCATAGGCATCATGCAAGGCAGGCAGGTGGGTTTTGGGGACAAGTGTAGGTTGCCATAAGTTTGGGGAAGAGAAGCAGGTTCCAAGGTAACAGAAAGGAAAAAAAAAGAGAGTGGTTATATTAGTTCCTTCATCCTCACGCTGTTTTTGAGAATGACATACTCATTGCACATCTAATTTATCAAGTATTGTATTGCTTTTACAATATGCATGACAAATTAACCAAATGGATGTTTGCTGACACTTGGAATTATAGTTATAGTCATTTAACATTTATCTACACCACTCTCATTTTCTTTATCTGTCTTCATCCCTAGCACCTGCCCTCTGTGCTTAGGGTTCAAAGTGACCATGAAAGCTGCAGTAACGGTTATTGGGCTGGAGGGATAGAGGGAGGGGCAGTGGGATATTCAGTCTGATGAACATCCTTTTAAGCCTGGATTTACAGGATAAGGCATCACATTTGGTGACAAATGTTGGCTCAATGATGTTTCCTTGAATACGAAGATTCACACATGCCTGAAAGGCATTTAAAAACCCTTTGCAAGGTTGAAAACTTTATATTTTTCATTTCAAACTTGGCCAAAAGTTAGACCTTGGCCTCTACCACGTGCCCACCAACCCAACCGTTACCACAATCTCCCAGCAAGCCAAGATTCCCAGCACTTGGTCAGTGGCGGATGGTGGCCCGGCTCCCCGCAGCCTGTTCTGGGGGGGGAAAGGACAAAATAGTAGCTCCAACAAGCCTCCGAGGTTGACTATCTCCTAACAGCCCAGTTTCTCACCCCTGGCCCCTGGCCCCTCGCCCCACACCCCTCGCCAAACCTTTCCGCTGGCTGCAGCGATGAGTGGAACGCCGTGGTGAAGAGTCATGCGATGGGGAGGCAATGAGAGTGGGATGAGAAGAAAATCTGTTAGCATCATAATGAGCTGGAATGTGTAGTTCTTATCATTCATTAGCTATGCATTTAAAAGTTTCTAAATATTGGCATAAACTGATGCTGAAGTAAAGAAGCAATGTCAATTAGTTATTTTTTTTATTGGTTTCATATTTACTTTCAATCCTTCTTGTACGTACGTACTCGTATACGTACACACACGTACACACACACACACACACCCACACCTTATGTAAATATTTATTCTGTTAGTGCCCCATAAGTTACTCCTTATAAACCTTAATATTGGCATGCTATCCTTTTCCCTTGATTTTTCAGACATTCTATGATCCTGGTTTTAGAATTTAAAAGTTCAGAGATCTGATGTCAAGCACAGAGATGAGTAGTGCAAATAATGAATGGGAATACATGCAGAGAGGTGTTTCTGCTGTATGGCATTGAAGCTGATGGAATGCTTTGTTGTCTCTGGGGACATTTGGTTTTCCAAGTGACTAGGAGGTCTCCATTGTGGTTGGTAAACTGATTTGTCTTCTCTGTAGCTAAGTGGTAGGTTGGTTGTTCATACAATTGTTTAGTTGAGTGGTCGATCGAGAGGTAAGCCATCACACGATATTGATAACTGCTGAGTTGTTTAAAGAGTTGTTTAATGTGCAAGCTAGTGACAGGTGCAGGTGACAGTGCAGGTGACAGTGCAGGTGACAGGAAAGTCTGGAGCCTTTTCATATCGCTGGTGTATGCAAGGCTAGGTGTCACAAAGTCAGGATGTGTAGCTGGCTGTGTGGTCAAATGAACATTAAATATGATGAAGTTTGTGATTGGATGACTGGATGATTGGTTGGTTGGCTAGTAGAATAGCCAGTAAGATGTTGACATGGGCGAATGCCAGCAGAGGCAAGCAATGGAAAAGGCGGCAGGGCAGGAGCCGGGGGGAGGGATTTGTGGTCATACTCACGGCTCGCTGACTGCTGGCACCCTGCATCTTCCCCATAGATTTGACAATTTTGGATTGTGCATGCAGCTGGAATGTCGATGGTTGAGGGGATTTGTGGTTCTTACTTTACTCCCACCCTTCGTCTTTTTTTTTCATTAATGATTTTATGGTGACAACCATGACTGGGAGGAAAACAGATTTAAATGGCTGGAAATGAAGTCCTATGCAATGGACTAAGTCACAACAATGCTCATAATTGGTGGAGCTATAATGTTTAGATTCGAGCATTCTTAATAGCAAATTAATCGTGTCAAAAAATTTGGCAACAAGGGGGACTAATAGCTGTTTTGAACAAATCCATTCAATGTTAATGTTGGCTCTTTAGATATTCCAAGTTAGTGATGCAGTATCCAGGCTTTTTTTTGTTTTTAACTGAGAAGCCAAACCAGTCAACGTTAATTTGCTGGATATCTTGTTAAATGGAAACAAACTACTGAAATAAGGAGTGACAGATTTCTGTCATTAAAAGAGAAAAGCCAATCTGCATCCAAAATGCCAAACAGCTTGCAGATAAAAGGTTCCAGATCTCAGGAACGTTTTAGATTGAGAGCAGAATATGGGCCGGGCCAAGTTCCGTGACCATTGCATGATGAGTGTGGGTGGGAGGGATTTTGGATGGGTTAAAAGAGGGAATGGGGTGGGTCAGGAGTGGTTTAAGGGATTTGATGGGGGTGGGGAGGTGGAGTTGGGGGAGGAGGGAGGGGGGAACAGAAAGGGAAACGCATGCAGACACCAAAATTGTCAAAATCTCAGAAGCGAAGCTGGGGTGGCGGGTAGTGGTGTGGAAGGGTGGTGTGGGGGTTTTGTACCTTTGGTGGAATTGCTCCAGCGGTTACCTTCAGAATGGTGGGAGAGGGTGAGCAAGCTGACACAAGAGGCCCCTGCACCAGAACCAAACACGGTGACACGTAGTGGGTCACCACCAAAGTGCCCAATGTTTTCGCTGACCCAACGCAGGGCCTGAACCTGGTCTAAAAGCCCCCAGTTTCCTCTTGCCGCTTGGTCACCCGTGCTTAGGAAACCTACAGTTAAGGTTGGGGTTGTGGATAGAAATCAGAGTTGTGGTTAAATATGCTGGTGAAGTTAAAGACAGTTATTATTGAGATGCCTTTGTAGGGGAGTCTTTAATATGTTGATCAGTTTTGCTGTCATTTATCTCTGTTCATCATCAAACTAATAGCACAATTCATAGGAAGCTGAAATATAGTACAAAGACAAAAGTAACATCATGTATAGATAGACAGAGGCATGGACAAAATTTGACTCATTTATAAATGTGACAAGCAATTTAAGGAACTATCATGTCAACATACATCTAATATATAAAGGAGAAAGGTTGTTTGTGTGTTTGTGTATTTGTTCATTCACACTCAGTCGGAACCAGTGCAACCAAGCTTTGCATTACCTCCTCTTTCATGCAGAGGAAGGTCGAGGGCTATGTTTGGATAAAAAATAATTGAAAAATTAAAATCAGATAATTTCCCTTCAGGCCTTGATCGGGTCTTGTGCATTTTCTTTTCCCCGGGAGCGATCGAGTAATACGTTTTGTGAAGATCGTACGTTGAGGTTGTAGTGATTTGTTGTATTAAAAAACAAAATTAAATAACAGATGTTAAAAGAAGGGAAGGTTTTCCAAGTGCATTTTGCAATGCCCAGGATTGGTAATTCATACGAAACCATCAAGCCAACATTCCCAATTTGTCATGCAGGAAATATTTAACGACATATTTCATTTAATTTCCCCGGCAACGCCGGGTACTTCAGCAAGTACTATATATGTATATACAGTGGCCTGCAAAAGTATTCACCCCCTACCAATGATGCCACATTTAGATGGATTATGAATTATGTGGAAACAATTTTTCCAAATGAACTTTTTATTCATAACTAGAGAGATCAAACTAAACACTGTTATAGTTGAAGGAGGTTACAGGTCAGCAATACCTGCAAAAAACATTTACAAATCAAAATTCACTGGTTGTAAAGGTATTCAGCCCCTTAGGCCAGTACTTGATGGAAGCACCTTTTGCAGCAATGTCTACTGCGAGTGTTTTTGGGTAGATCTCCACCAGCTTTACACAGTGAAATGGTGAAATCTTTACCCATTCTTCACGTGAAAATTGCTCTAATTCTGCCAAGTTTGATGGGGATCGTCGATGGACTGCAATCTTCAAGTTTCGCCATAAATATTCAATTGGGTTCAAGTCAGGACTTTGACTGGGCCACTCAAGAACATTTATTTTCTTCTTATTCAACCACTCCAGTGTGGCTTTAGCTTTGTGCTTTTGATCATTGTCCTGCTGAAATGTGAATCTCCTTCACAGTTTCAGATTCATGGCTGACTCAAGCAGATTTTAATTAAGGATTCTCCTGTACTTTACACCGTCCATTGTCCCTTCTATCCTGATAGGCTTGCCAGTCCCTGCTGATGAAAAGCAGCCTCATAACATGATGTTGCCACCACCATGCCTGATCGTAGGGATGGTGCTGACTGGGTGTTGTGCAGTATTAGGCTTGCACTCGAACTTAGGCTTTGAACGAAGACAAAAAGTTTAATTTTTGTCTCGTCTGACCACAAAACGCTTCTCCATATGTCTGCAGTATCATTAAGATGTTTTTTTACAAACTCCATATGAGCTTTTAGATGTGTCTTTTTCAGTAATGGCTTCTTTATTGCCACCTGTCCAAGAGGCCAACTTTGTGAATGCTACTGCAGATATGTAAATAAATTGTGCCTTTGATAATTGAAGCATGAAATTTGGCACACTGTTAGAATATACCTTAAGCAAGATTCTTGACTCGAGGGCCATCACAGATTTGCCCTGTGACAAAAGTGGTGGCCATTTTCCAAGATGGCCACCATCAGCTGTTATAGTACCTTTGATATGGTAGATCAAGTCCATTGTAGAGTGATTTATTTGTATTATCTCCCACATATCAGGAGATTATGTAACTCTACAATGGTAGATAATACCAAATATTATTATTGGGGGGTCGTAAAGCATTACTTTTATTTTAAGTGGGGACAACTTCACTGGAGCAATTGCCTTTCTAGCTAGTAATGAGCACACATTAATTAAAGGGGCTTGTCATGTTTCAGTTTACAGCTCAATGTGTCCAATTCATGTCTCATACGTCTTGTGACTGTTTTTATCTGTCAGTCAGTCAGTGCAAAGTC
>NC_140962.1:2553381-2575881 GCF_056783735.1 Eptatretus burgeri | reverse complement strand
CCGGGCCTTAACCATCAAAGTTTTCAGTCCATTCAAGGATATTCATTTTTTTCTTTACATCCTCTAATTTACTAGTTTTTAAATTGATTATTTGTTTTATTTACATTTGTTTTCGTTATTTTTTCAATAAGACTTATTTGATATTTTTCACATTCATTATGTTTTCCATTTATATACCAAGACTGAGATTTTCTCCACTCTTTAGTTTGATTAATACTTGGTTTGACCACTTATATATATTGCGAAAAAACGTGGCGGTAACCCTTAAAAAACCCTAACCCATCTTCCCATCGTTGAAACACAATCTATTTTATACACTCTATCATACAATATCCATATGGAACACAATCTATTCCATTATCTAAAATAAATCTCTGATCATCAAAAGCTCCGAATGCCTTTTTATTTACTTCTTCACGATATATGTTATGTTTATAACTTCTTATTGTATTCATTTTCCTATATTCTTCTTTCTTATTCATCAAACAATTATAATAATTTCTAAAAGTTATTGATTTCTTTATTACATATTTCTTTATTCCCTTTAACCTTTTATCAATCTGATCACCATACTTATAAGCATATGCCTTTGCTCTCAATCCAATAAACTCACTCATTACTTTTCCACCCAACTCATCCTTAAACTTACCAATAATCTTTTCATTCTTTTTGGAAAATAACTCACTCTTCTTACTAAAATTACTTGTATCATGGACTCCAATATTTTTCTTCATATCTTTATTAACATCATCAGTTTTTAGATCGAGGATAAAACTATCAGTGTCCATATACAACAATGAAACATTTTCACCATACTCTTTCTTTAAGTCATTATACAAATAATCATACATCAATATCTTTGATAAATCAAGAACTGCTGTTCCAATATAAATTGGTTTATCCATTACAATACTTTCCTTTTTCATATGAATTGCAGAAAAGTTCTCTGAAAAAACCTCTTCTCTCTCAAAACTTGGTTTATTTATCAATGTCGAAGCTTCTTTCCAAGATGTTGCGAATCTAATGTTTTGCCTGTTTCTAACATTTTCCATAGTCTTTCCAAATACAGCATTATTCATTAATTTATAAAAGTCCCCTTCAAATTTTACTTTTGTATTTGCTCTCATATCTGTATTGAATTGAATATACTTTTTCACCCAAGGACTTTGTTTAAATTTTAAAACTATGAATTTTGGCTACTCTCAAAAACTGTTTTAAGCTTCTCTGATGCAAAACATATCCCTCTTTATCATAGAATGTTGTTAATAACTTTTCTGTTGATTTACCTTTAATATTAAAACTTTTATGATAATCACTTAACCATTCTTTCTTTGGGGTTTCTTTCTCACATGCAAAAGGAAGATCTTTATGCTTATTATGAAGATCACTCGGGTACCTCAAATCAACTTCAAAATAATAACCTTCTTCTTCGTCATTCAATTCCTCTTGAGAAGAAATAACAATATTCATCAAAGCCTTTTCATAATCCTTTTCTTCCACCCACTCTAATTTACCATAAGGCAGAGATTGAGACATTGCCCATTCATACAAATTATTAGCATCAAAATACATCAAATAATTACTATCTTTTTCACTATATTATTTGCTTTGGCATATCTTTTTGAACATACTTGTGATATTCCACCTCTCTTAGACTTCTCAATCATCAAAAGCATATCAACATCACTGATTAAATCTATATCTTGTTTTGTCATTTTCAACATTGCACTCCAAGCTAAACCAGGAGCTGTGAAATAGTGGGCAGGGTCTAATCCATAACAATTTTTATTATGACAGAGTGATCTAAAAGCTTCAAACACATCAGCTAACAATAAAACATCTGTTTTTAGATATAAGATATAAATCATGATATTCTCCAAGGTTCTTTATCTTAAATAATTTCCATATTTCTTGTGCGTGTTTATATTCCTTATCACTTATCTCTTCTTCATAAAGGTTATTATAGAAACTTTCTTTTGATGGAAGTTGTGTTTCTTTAAATCTCATAAATGAATCCATATAATCATAAGGATAAATTCCCTTACTTGTAAGAATTTTCTCTTTACTTTGAATTTCATTCCTTGTTTGAATTTCCTCTCTCGTAAGAATTCCTTCTTTAATCAGAATTTCATCTTTAATCAGAATTTCCTCTTTAGTTAGAATTTCATTCATTGTTCGAATTTTCTTTATAATTAGAATTTCATCTTCAGTTAGAATTTCTTCATTAATTAGAATTTCCTCTTTACTTTGAATTCTCTCTTTAATCTGAATTTCCTCTTTCGTGAGAATTTCCTCTTTTGGAAAGAATGAATTAAGATTTGGAAAAGAGTCCGTGGAGCTTAGATTTGATGCGAGGTAGGCTAGTGGTGTTCCCATAAACTTGTAAGAATCAAGAAACCGAATACGAGTTATAGGTTTTGTGAATATCATTTTTGTAAATGAAATATACTTTTGACTTGTGTTTGTTCTGGCAGAAATATTCCCTGGTGTTTTTGAAAGTTCATTTATAAATAGATGTGTATCATAGTTGGCGCTGTTGTGAAGAAAGACTGGAATAAAAGAAGGAAATTTATAATTAAGATTACAACAGGAATGAGCGGGACCTCTATATTTACCAGTAAGATGACAATGATCCCTAACTTTAGACTCCTTAATTTCCCCCTCACAAATATGACAGATATTGTTCTTTCTAAATTCTAATTTTTCTTCTTTGGTTAATTTCATCGGTTCATTTGTTCCTTTCATTAATTTAGTGAGTCTTATACAATCCTTTTCTAATCGTTTTACAAACTCTTGTGAAGCTTTTTTTCCACGATAATGTTCAAGTTTGTTATACTTTTCTCCAACAGATGATTTGAGATAATAACAGAAACCACAAGGAATATGGTTTTGATATTTATTTGTATATGATTCTTTTGGATTAGGAGAAGCAGTATTTATCTTTTTAAGGATACACTCAAAATCAGCATACATCACAAATGGGTGCATGATAGATTTATTATAATCTTCAAAAGAAATCTTTTCACCAGGTTTAGGCATTGTAATTACAGCTGATTTATGATTACTACAATATTTTGAATGTTGTTCTAATCGTTCTTTTGTATGAAATGAATTAAGACATCGCTTACAAGGATATATTTTGTTTGCTGTTCTGAATACCTGAGAAGAGATTAATCTTGATAAATTATTGATGTATGTGTAATGTGAATTCTTTCCAACACTAAAATATAAAAGATCAATGTGTGTTTCTTCATTTTTATAGTTGTTTGAAATTTTTAATATTTGAACTTTGTTTGTATCCGTTAATCCATATACATTAATAGAAAGATTATTCTTTTTCTCAAATTTAGGAATATCTGTTAGTGGCATTGGGAATTTAAAATCTTTAATGTCCAAGGTATTCTCATATTTCATATATTGTTTTACTCTTTCTGAATTACATTTTGGTGGATCAAAGTGAGCAAGAACAGACCAGAGAAAACATTTATTATCATTGTTCTTAATATTAGCAACTGCCTTCTTTAGTTTTATTTCTTTTGGTAATTCAATATAAGAAGAAGCTTTAAGAGGGTTTGATTTTAGAATGTGTATATCTAAAAAGATGATTTTTTAAATATTGAATCCACTTCCTACCACTGTATTATCAACATCCTCCTCTTGTCTTGATAGTTATTCAATTCAAAACCCCACTATTCAAAAAATCTTGAAATGATGTTATAAAATGAAGATCTGTTCTCATATAAGGAGTTTGTTCTTCATCTTGTCTTTTCATATTCATTTTCACTCCCATATAAAACTTTAAAGTTTTCATTTCTTTTAATGTCTTTTTAATAAATTTTTCAACATCGGGTTTCACTATTACAATTGATTCAGCTATTGATGATGGACCGGGTTCTCCAAATTGAAAAATCCTTATTTTTATATGCCCTTTAAATGCCCCATCAGTGTTTTCAATATAATAGTCTCCCTTTACTTTAAACTCATTTTTCTTGTGTTTTTGTGATTGAAGATGTTTATTATAACTACTCTTCAAAACATCCTTTGAACAGATATCACAATGTTTTCTTTCCAACTCAAGAGGAGATATTTTATGAAACAGATTGAATGTGTGTTTGTTGGTTCGGAGGTGTTTTCTATAATGTTTATATTCGTGATTACAAACATCGCAGAATGTTGTATTCACCATATTTATATAATAAATCTTTGCTTAAACTAAAATTTTCTTGATGAAAATTTCGTTTATTTTACAGGTGAATCTGTGCTTAAAACCATTTTATCCTCCAACTTTTTCACTTAATAAATACAATGTTTCAAGACACAAAAGACAAGTTTCAATCAATCTCTTCATTTGTTAAAGATACTGAGAAATATGTCAAGGATGTAAAATTGAACAAAGATAAATATAACAACTATTGGATAAAAACTATTATGGGAAATAATATGAGTTCTTAAATTTCCTTCAGTGGAAGGGCTTTTAGTATACCTGGTAGAACATCAATTAAAGTATCTCTAACAAAAGTTTCTCCTCTCCTTCTAGTAATATATTCAAAACTAGAAAAAGCAATGAAACAAGAAAAAGTGTCAAAAAACAAAAACCTTATGGATGAAGCTTTTGAAAGAAAAGATAAGACCATCTGTAACATGCAAGGAGAAATTTGTATTTTTTTCAACAACCCCAAAGATGTAAATCCTGATGAAATAAAGGATGTTAATATATCAGGTGAAATGACATTTCGTTCAATAGTAATTAACGATCATTTTAAAATTACCTTTAATATAAAAAATGTTGTCGTTGAATCTGATAATGAAAAAAAGTATATCGATATCAATGGTAATATTATTAAATATGAGTCAATATACAACTGAAAGTATAGATGAATTTCAGTTTAAGTAAAGTTTTACTTTATAAATATGCTCGACTTTCCTGATTCTCCATATGACAAATTTGAGAATTGTCCTGCGTGTGAAAGACGGGGATTAAACACAGAGTCAAAAGCCTATAAACAATGTATATTCTGTGATTATCTTCTAATTAATGATAATAAAAAATATAAAAAGGAAAATAATTCTTTTAGATTTACACCAAAAATGAATTACTTTACAAGATTGATTAGAGAAATGAATGTAAAGTATGAGGGTGATAACACACCTTTCCTTCCAAGGGAAGAAACTGAACGTATAAGAGAAATGTTCAAAGGATTGTTGTTATATATTATTCATGGATGTAATTTTCAGGGAAATATCAACACAAGATATTGTATAAATAAAATAATGGATTATCTTGAAATTAAACCTGAACTGAGGATAAAATATAGAGTTTCTAAAAAAGCCAATAATAAATTAAATAACCTGTTTTTCAAATATATAAATGAATGATTTTTTACCTATTTGGGAAAATAAGATAAAATTTAACAACCATAAAAATCTCCCAAATTCATTAAGATGTCTCATAGTTGGTTCAAGTGGATGTGGAAAAACCTGCTTACTTTTAAAAATGCTCCTCACTCCCAACTTTTTAGATTATGATAATTTAATAATTTTCACAAAGTTGAGTTTTCAACCAGAGTATCAACTACTCTCACAAGGTTTTAATGCTGGTCTTCAAAAAGAAGATATAATCGGTTTATTTAAACGTCAAAAAAACCTAAATGATTATAACATTGAAGATATAATTCAACTATTTTGTGATACACAGAGATGTAAAAAGAAATCAAATCCTATAACTTGTATTCTTAGTGATAATACGGATGATATACCGTCTCCCCAAGATTTGGATAAATCAAAAAAGAACCTCGTTATCTTTGATGATTGTGTTAATGAGAGAAACCAAACGGTAATGGACAGCTACTACACAAGAGGGAGACATTCTTCTTCTAATTGTATTTATCTTAGTCAATCGTACTTTCACCTTCCTCGTCGTTCCATCAGAAACAATGCTAATACTTTTATTTTATTCAAATAAATTCAATAGATATCAATAATTTTTGGAGAGATAATTGTTCTACATTATGTAGTAAAAAGAAATTTGAGGATTACATGAAGCACACGACTGAAAAATATAAATATATTGTTGTGAAAGAATATGAGATCTTAAGGGATATATTTTTTGTTTTATAAACAATTACATCTATAAATGACAACTATTATTATAAATCTTGTGGGTAAATCTGCTTCTGGAAAAAACTTTCATAAATCAAGGTTCTTGTGTAGTACAAATGAGAATATTGTAAATTTACTTAAAAAACACCCCGTGATACGCATTGTATCAACAACTAGAGCAATAAGACCTGGAGAAGTAAAAGGTGAAGATTATCACTATATTTCAGTGGAGGAACATATGCGATTGAGGAATGAAGGCCAAATGTTTGAGGAGGTTTCTCTTGGTACAACAAAATATTCACATTGTAAGAGTGAGTTAAGGAAACTAAAATCTGGTGGTGTTGGGATATTAGAAACTAATCCAGAAGGAACGAGACAAATTATTAAACATCTGAGTGGAGTGAAGATTTCATCATTCGGTTTTGATGTTGATGAAGAAACTCAACGCAAACGTATGAAAAGCAGAGATGCAAGTATTAGTGAAGAAGAAATTACAACTCGCATTAATGTTAATAAAGAATTTGATGAAATATTTAAAGAAAAGGATTTATTTGAACACATCTACTTGAATGATGAAGAAAAGGAAAATTTCCCTGTTGATCTTTACAATTCATTAAATTATATTTTACAATAAATAAATGGATGCAAAAGAAAGAGCAAGAAAATTTAAGGAACATCAAGAGTTGGTTTCAAAAGTTGTAAAACAACAGGAAGACATAAAGAAGAAACGCAGACAGAAACTAACGGGCGAAGAAGCATTTGAAAGAAAACAAGAGAAATTTTTTAAACCACTTTTAAAAACTTCCCAAGAAAAAATGAAAGATATTTCCACAGTTCCCACAGTAGAATATACTCCTAAAAAACTTCAAATGTTAAAAGATTTTGATCAAATGACGGAGGAAGAATTAGAGCATTTAGGAGAATTAGAATATGATGATGAAGGTTTATTTCAACAACTGGAAGAGATTAATCGACCCCCTGATTATATTGTGAATGCTCTTCAAAACAATGAATATTCAGCGGATTCAAAAACCAAAGCAGGACTCATTCCAACAGAACAACCAGCAATATTTCATCTTGTTCAAGAAAAGGTATTGATATTTAATGATGAATTAAGGTTCTTGGGTTCTGCTCAACCCCCTGTAAAACTAACTCCGAGATTAATGTTTCTTCTCACAAAAGATGGAAGACAAGGATGAATCAAAGTATATTGATAAACCATTGGATATGGAAAATAATGATGATAGAGTATATATTGATCTGCTGAACACTCTAAATTATAAGGTTATTCTTTCTGGTAAAAGTAGGAAGAATGAGAAGGAGACACACATTATTCAGGCTTTAAGTATCCTTGGTTCAGGTGTTAGTTTTCTTCCAAATGACCCATCGCAATTAGTTAATAGACTGTTATTGTTGTTAGGCAGTAAGAAGGCTGGAAATAACAATTGTTTTAATGAAGCATCAGCCATTTTAGACCAGTTGATGAACATGAAAATAATTAATAAATATCAATATAAAGACATTTTATCTCATATTAAATAAGATGAGAAGCACAATCCTTAGTTTCAATTTCACAACAAGCGACCACACATCTTCATTCCCATACCCACTACAACTTGACACAACAAAAGAATATGAGGCATCTTTATTATCCATGGAAACTTATAATACCTTATTTAATATAACCGAGAAAAATGACAAGTTTAGTTATAATCCGGGAAGTGGATACAAAACGATAACAGTCTCACCCGGAGCATATGAGATTTCTCAAATATCTTCCGAAATTGCTCGTCTTATGAAAGAACAGGGTGATGAACCAAAAAATATTGTTATAGACATTCAAAAACATACTTCAAAATCAACGATTAAAGTTAAAAATAACTACAAGGTTGATTTCACAATTGATAATTCATTTAGAGAGTTATTAGGTTTCTCCTCAAAAAAGATTGAAACTAATGGGACGTTTTACAGTGATAATGTCATTCAAATATCCTCAGGAATAAATTCGGTGTTAATTCACTGTAATTTGATTGATGGTGCTTATAATGATGGAAAAAAAACAAATACAATATTTTCATTCAGCGCATACTCAACCCCAATTGGTTATAAATTCAATGTGGAACCCAAAAATTTGGTTTATCTCCCTGTGTCAGGAAAAACCATACACAGAGTAAATTTTAGGATAACCGACCAAGATAATCGTGTGATTTCTTTTAATGGAGAAGTTATATCTATCAGAATTCACCTACGTGAAGTTTTCCAATAAATAAATACGATGGTTATTGTGAGGAAACACGAGTTGGGAAAATATAAAATAATTACAGGGGATGGGATGTTCCTTTCCCCATACTACAAGGGTGAAGGTATGTATCTTGGTGGCGGATACTATAAACCTAAGAGACAAAGGGGTGTTGGACATCAATTTAGAGGAGATGGAATAATTGATACTATAATGGGTATTGGTTCAACTATTCTTAAACATAAAGATCTAATTGGTTCAACTGCTTCTGCTGTGGGAAATGTCGCAGGTGCTGTAAAGAGTATAAAAGATGCTCAGAAAGAATCTCATAAATTACAAGCAATAAAAGAAATTAAGAAAGGCAAAACTCAGTTGTCCCCCCAAGAACGACAGAAAATAATTCAAATACTTGGATCAGGGTTTCAAAAGTTTTAACATCTTTTTTCCGAAATAAATACAAGTGTGGAAGCAATTGATAGTATCTATGATTTGGATGATACTATTATTATCTCAAACTCCACTAAAAAAGAAGATTACTTCAAGGTAAATGCAATAACTGGAACAGACTGGAATACGAATGGTACAAAAAGTTTTGAAATAAATAATCAACAAACCTATTTGAATCTCTCCGAAAGTTTCTTGTTGTGTAAATTTAAATTCACTAAAGCTGGGAATAACACAAACGCTACACTTGTAAATGATTTCTTCTGGAAAATCTTTGATAGTGTGCGTTTGTATATTGGAACACAAGAAGTTGAAGCGGTTGATTATGTCTCTGCTGTATCTGAAATGATGAAATTTACACTCTATACATTCAGTGATAGAATGGGAAAGGGGTCTGTCGAAGGTTTTATTCCTGATATGTCAACGGGAACAAACACAGACCCTGGATATACTCAAAGGAAAGGAATGTATAATGATGATACAAAAACAGAAAATAGTTTTACTGTGGCAGTTCCTCTTAAAGGTATATTTGGATTTTGTGATCATGATAAAGTTCTGTATGGTCTTAAAATTAGATTTCAACTACAAAGGAATGATAATGAAAATCGATTGATTTTTGGTGTTGGTAATGCTTTTGGTGATCAGAATAAATTTGTAATTGAGGAGATGAGTTGGTATATCAGTGAATATACTCCTAATCTTAAAACAGAAGAGATGTTGAATCGAAGATTTAACTCAAAGAAACCACTCAGTGTATCATACCTCAAAAGAAGATGTCAACACGTTAAACTCAATCAAACTACTTACACGTGGAATTTGGGTGTTCTGGAAGGAAAGCCACGATATCTGTGGATGATTTTTAAAAAGCCAGATGGTGATACTGCGACTGATAAGAATAATGCATTGAGTGATAATGCTAAGGTGAAACAACTTCGCGTTTCTCTAGATGGAACATTTTATCCACGAGATAGATTGGAAATTAATTGGGAAAAAAATGATTTTGCTGAAGCATACAAGTCTTACCAAAAGCTGTGTGAAAGTAATGGAAATAAAGAACCTATTTTGGATATGACAGCATTTAAAAGTTTGTATACAATCTATGCGTTTGACCTGAGCGTGCAAAAGGAAACTATAAAGTCTAATCGAGTGGATACTTCCCTATACATTGAAAGAGGAGAGAGTGAAGAACTTGATACATATTGTTTGCTTTTGGAAGAAACAGAATTGCAGATTAATACAGCTAATGGTGTGATGATTAGTCTCACATAATTTTTTGTTAAATAAATGAGTGGCAAAGTACCAACTGGGGTATATGTTAATCAAATCAATCTTCATAAACTATCATCTTGTGTTCAAAATCAAAAGCCTTGTACGATTAACGTTAATACAATTCAGAGAAAAGGAGCAGTAAGAATTGATGTTTTGCTCACAAGAGAACAGGTTAAAATCTTGAATGACACTGGCTCACTTAAAATTAAAATGACAAAACCAATGTTGAAAAAATATTCAATAAGAGAGACGAGTGGAGGATTTCTCCCATTTCTAATTCCTTTATTTGCTGGTTTAAGTGCGGTTGGAGCATTGACGGGTGGTATTTCAACAGCGGTGAAAACTGCCAACGAAAGGAAGGCTCAACTCCAAGCTCAAAAAGAATTGGAAAGACATAACAAAGAGTTGGAGAAACAAATTAGTGGAAGTGGTGTAATTGTAGATTTTGCTGAAAAACTTGAAGGTCTGCCTGATAAAGCGAGATTGTTAGTTGGAGATATGCTTTCTTCTATAGCACAAGCAGGTGTAAAATTAACGAAAAGAGGTAATGGATTATATCTTTCTAATAAATAAATGAGCATTGATGAGTGGTTGAAAGAATTTGGAAATAATACAACATCAAATTTACAACTTGTTAAATATTGTAAGAAATTAAATATTCATAATGTGGTTATTTGTATGAGAGATGAATTAACAAATGTGCCAAAACATACAAAGAATATTATTATGAACTTAGAAGATAATAATGGGAACGGTTCTCATTGGGTTTGTATTTTTAATAGTCAAGACAAATATTATTTTGATAGTTTTGGTCTTCCACCACCTGTTGAAGCCATAAAATTCTTACAGAATGGTGTTTATCAAACATTTCAAGTCCAAGAATTAAATTCCAAGTGTTGTGGTCAATTATGTCTATATGTGTTATTTCAACTCAACAAAAATAAAAATTTTTATATTATTTTTAATCGAATATAAATGACTTATGTTGGAAAAGATGGTTCTATCTTTGGTGTATCTCAAGAACTGGATATTGATTTATCAAATTATGACACAAAGGCACAGGCTGAACGACATAAATATAATATAACCAAAAATATTAACATGAAAAATGTTTATAAATTAAAAAATTATCCAAACCCGACTGACGCGAATGACTTGGTGAGATTAAGCGATTTATCACAATATATATCCTTAAATAAAACGGCCGTGTATTCCAAAGATACAGAAGTGTTGATATTATCTCCAGGTCATACAGAATTCACAGTTCGAATTAAAATAAATTTTTATAAAGAAGGGCGTATCGTTTGTCTGAGAATAGAACAATGGGGGTATGATATGAATGATTTAGGGTATAATTGGTCATTTAAAATTAACCTCGAAGACCTGGAACAATTAAATCAGTCTCGTAAGGAAGAATATTATCCACTTGGTATCGAGAATGAGTTTTGTGGGGCTACGATTAGTAAACAACAAATAAAAGAATTTAATAAGGGTAAATATAATAATGGTTTTGCCCTTGTTTATGTCATGAAAACAGAAAAAAACAGGATTATATATAATAAGTAAGGAAATACAAAATGATTTAACTATGGGAAGATGGGGAGGTGTTTCGTGCCATAATATTATTCTAACATATATTTCTAATACATAAATGACAGCAAGAAGGCTTCAAGAAAATTATCATTTCTGTGTCCAAGCATACCTTCAAGAAAAGGGTATTCGGTATTTTAATAAATATGTTCTACAACATAAGAATGAGGTGTTTTCAACAAAAGATTGGTATTATGCTGATGTTGATAAACCGACAACTTTAGATTTAATGAAAATGTTAAATAATGAAAAAATTATAAAGTTAAGAAAAGGTAAGGCTCTTTTAGAAATTCAAAAGAAATTTTATTGGTTTCCTGTTGTAAAAAAAATTATTTTCGATACAGGAATAACAAGAAATCCTGATGAATATATGTATAATATTCTATGGGGTGTAAGCGATTCAAGGGTAGTCAGGGATGAGGAAGGAGTTGAAGAAGAGAGGGAAGAGGAGGAAAAGGAGAAGAGAGAGAGGGAGAAGAAAGAGAAGGAGGAAAAGGAGAAGAGAGAGAGAAGAGAGAGAAGAGAGAGAGGGAGGAAAGAGAGAAGAGAGAAAGGGAGGAGAGGGAGGAAAGAGCGAGACAAAATAAATATCAAAATATGGAAACCAGTGAGATTCAAAAAAGATTGGTGGTATTACAGAAAATAACTCAACCCACCGAGGAGGAAAACAAAGAATTGACAAGTCTATTTGCAATATTTTCTTCAAGACTATCATCGACAAGCTATTTATTTCAATTCAAGTTTTTTTTAAATAAATGGAGGAGAGAGTGAAGGCATTTCTAAGGATTCTTTATGTTTTAAAAATTAAGATTCAAATGTGCATGTTGGAAACTAAAAAGGTTTTTGCACTCTGCAGGAATTTTTCACATAAATAAATGAGTTATTGTCTCAAATGTAAAAAGAAAACTAATACTAAAAATATTTCATATATTAAAAGTAAAAATAACAGGGTTATACAAAAAGGTATATGTTCGGTGTGTGGTTCAAAAAAAATCAATTTATCTCCAAACACAAACGAGGAGGAGATATACAAAAGTTTTTATCAGGAAGTAAATTTACAACTACTGGAATACCAGGGGAATTACATCTTCCAGGGTATTCTTTCTGTGGTCCAGGCACAAACTTGGATAAAAGATTAGATGAGGCAGACAATCCTAAATCCTGGAGTCAGCCTATCAATAGAGTTGATGAAGTGTGCATGAGACACGATATTGATTATGGGAATACCACAACGTTGGAAGAAAAGCATGAAGCCGATAGAGAAATGTTGTATAATTTGTCTCTGATACAAAATCCAACCTTGAGAGAAAAAGTTGATCGGTTCATTGTGAAGAAGATGATCAGTGCTAAATTGAAACTTGGACTTGGAAATTCAAAAAACTTATAGGCTCTAATGATGCCATTAAGACTGAAGAGCAATTAGCTGATGAATTACATAAACCAGTATTCACAAAGTTTCAGAGAAGGAAAGTTTATTCCAAGGAAGTTGATTATATCTGGTCTGCTGATTTGATTGAACTCAATAATGATAAGGGGTACAAGTATGCTTTAACCGTTATTGATTTGAGGAGTAGATACGTATGGGTTGTCCCATTAAAAAACAAAACAGGTAATACTCTTATGTGAGCCTTTCAACAGATATTTAATAAAAGTAAGAGAAAACCTAAAAAATTGTGGACTGATGAGGGTAGAGAGTTTTATAACAAGACATTTATGAATTTTCTAAAAAATAACAGTATTACATTATACAGTACCTTTAATGAAGGGAAGGCAGTTGTTGAACGTTTTAATCGTACCTTAAAAGAGAGACTATATAAAAAATTCACACAACTCGGTTCACAACAATGGTTATCTTTTATTCAGGATATTGTGGATAAGTATAATGACACGATTCACACGTCAACAAATATGAAACCATGAGAAACATTTACAAAATTAAAATATGAAAAAGAGATTAATGTCAGAAAACCTAAGTTCAAAGTTGGTGATATTGTAAGAATATATAGGTGGAAATCTCATTTTGAAAAGGGTTTTACTGAACGATGGACGAAAGAACTTTTTAAAATTGTTGATGTAATAGATCCGGTTCCTTGGACTTATAAAATATATGATTTGGAAGGGGAACAGATTTTAGGTTCATTTTATTCACAGGAATTACAAAAGACAAAGATAAATTGAAATTTTTTGACTCCGCCCCTTTTTGACTCCACCCACACAAACCCCACACAAACCCCACCACACACCCCTCACAAGCTCCAATAAATTGAAATTTTTTGACTCCGCCCCTTTTTGACTCCACCCACACAAGCCCCGCCCACACAAACCCCACACAAACCCCACACAAGCTCCACACAAAAACTCCACACACACACAAGCTCCACCCATATTCATCATATTCACATAATTAGTGATTAGTTAATTAGTTCCCCACACACAACATGTTTATTTAATTAAAAAAATATCCACCCATCCACACAAGCTCCACTCATCCACCCATCCACCCATCTCTCCACCCATCCATTTATCCACACAAACCTCATCCACATAATCCTCATCCACATTCACCCCTCCCACATAAGCTCCACCCACATAAACCCCTGCCCACATAAGCCCTGCCTACACAAGCACCACACAAAAACTCCACACACATAAACCCTGTCCACATAAACCCCTCCCACACAAGCTCCACCCACATAAACCCCGCCCACACAAGCCCCAGCCGCACAAGCCCCACCCACACACATCCCGCCCACACAAGCCCCACCGAAGCCCCGCCCACACAAGGCCCACCCACACAAGCCCCACCCCCCATCATCCCCCCTGTGCGCCCCGCCCCCCACCTTTGACCCACCACCTCCGTCATCCCACCCCCCACCCTTCCCCACACACACACATGGGGAGGGAAGGGATGGGATGAGGGGGTGATGGGTCATTGGGGGAGCGCACCTACCCCCCTTTATCCTCTTCTTGAAATTCAGAATCAAGTAATTGTAAACAAAACAAATATAATTTATTAATATTGAAAATATTAAATATTCATTTGCGAGAATGTATAATCTTTCCCAGCAATCTTCTTCAGATGTCTTGTGATTTCGAAACTCAGACACCATATTCTGTTTTGAAACAAAAAGTGGATAATAATTAGGTTTTATAAAGATAATTACATGGTAATATGAGTAAGCCTCGTTGACCACTGAATTAACACACCAGGAGCCTGTCATCCTTTCAAGGTCAATAAAATGAATTCCAGTGTACTGACAAAACCACGTCCAAACTAATGATGCAACCAACATAAGACGACATTCTAAAGAGAGAGTGATATTAATAATAATTCAGAAACATTTACCTCCAGAAAATCATGTGTTGTACAAGATTGCTTCAACAGATGATGTTGTGTGATAGTGCTGAAAAAAAAAAATAATAAGTCAAGGGTATAGATGAAGAGACAGACAGAGAGATACAAACAGACAGGGAAAGCAACACACACACACACACGCACACGCACACGCACACGCACACGCACACGCACACGCACACGCACACACACACACACACACACACACACGTGTGTCTCACCATTGGTTTAATTCATTCGAGATCAGAGACCAGTCATTATAAATCATTGACCTCTTCAATAAGAGCAGAGAGAGGTAGGTAGAAAGACAGACAGAGAGAGACACACACACACACACACAAGTGTCTCACCATTGGTTTAATTCCTTCGAGATGAGAGGACGTGATAAGACTTCGAACCACTCATTATAAATGTCTTTCAATTCTCTTCTAAAATCATTGATCACTTCAATAAGAGTATTCATTTCATGCACCTCGTCGTGATATGTAAACTCAATTTCTTCCAATGACCTGTCAGGGAAAAAAAAAAATATATATATATATATATCAGAATTATCATGATTTAATTTAAAATCGATTGCTTCATCGTTCAAAGAGAAAACCATACACAAACTTACCAACTCTGTAGTGAGCTGTTGTCTTCATCGGAAGAAAGATCGCTCATGTCTCAGTTGTAAAAATGAAAATCCCGTCTGGCAGAAACTTTGTCTGGTGAATCACTTATAAGGCAACGACGAGGAAATTACCTAAGCATTGGGTGCGGCCACAGGAAATGACAGCTTGGAAAATAACTGGGCGATTGTATGAATCATTTACAAAACATACTTAAAATGGTTTTGATTCAAATGTTTTCAGTTCGTGTTCTGAGATAAAATATAAACACGAGACCTTGTCTCACAGAATAGTTCCTATTTTTTCACAGCATGACAGTCCAAAACCACTTCCTCATTCACACAGCACGACCGTGTCAAAAAAAAAAAAACACTTCCTCATTTTCACGGCATGAACTGAAAACATTTGAAACAAAACTTTTTTATGGCGTGGTTTATACACAAAAATGATTTGCAACTCGGGCGGTGGCCAGATGAGATCATTAAAAGAAGTTTATCATTTCGTAATGGCACAAAAGGGGTATCTTAAAAAATATAAAGATTCAAATGTTTTGTTTGTCAATATTTTAGATGGGGATTATTGTGCAAAGAAAATTAAACTATTGAAGGAATTTGAGAATGAACAAATCTTTATAGGTTCAATGAGTGAGCTGTTCAATTCAATGAGGTTCAACCTCCAGGTTAAAAGGGGAGACAAATAAATATACCTTGGGATAGCCTGGTTATATATATATATATATATATATATATATATATATATATATATATATATATATATATATATATATATATATATATATATATATATATATATATATATATATATATATATATATATATATATATATATATATATATATATATATATATATATATATATATATATATATATATACAAAGCCTGGTGTTGGCTTTGTGGTTAGGGTGGCGGCTTGGGGTCCCAGTGTCCTGAGTTCAAGCCCCGTTGGTTGCTGAATTAACACCAGGGGGTTGACTCAGCCTGTCATCCATCCGAGGTCGGCGAAGTGAGTACCAGTGTTCTGGTCCCGGTGTATACCCTGGTTAGAATAGGTGTACCATATCCCTGTGTGTCGTAAGAGGCGACCAGGGTTGGCGTCAGGAAGGGCATCCGGCCATAAAACATTGCCTCACAAAAAGCCAAACCCCTGCACAGCATGGAAAAACGGATAAAAAGGGGGTTTATTTTTAGGGGGAAAAAAAAGGGAATCGCTGAAAATCCCCCATTCATTTACATGGGGAAAAGTGAGCCAGAACCAGTAAATCCACCCTACTCACAACTTCCTTCAAAAGAAAGTTTTGATAATAACCTTTATGAAGAAGAGATAAGTGATAAGGAATATAAACACGCACAAGAAATTTGGAAAATATTTAAGATAAAGAACCTTGGAGAATATCATGATTTGTATCTAAAAACAGATGTTTTATTGTTCGCTGATGTGTTTGAAGCTTTTAGATCACTCTGTCATCATGAAAATTGTTATGGATTAGATCCTACCCACTATTTCACAGCTCCTGGTTGAGCTTGGAGTGCAGTGTTGAAAATGACAAAACAAGACATATATTTAATCAGTGATGTAGATATGCTTTTGATGATTGAGAAGTCTAAGAGAGGTGGAATATCACAAGTATGTTCAAAAAGATATGCGAAAGCAAATAATAAATATCTTCCAAATTATGATAGTGAAAAAAATCGTAATTAAAATGTATTTTGATGCTAATAATTTGTATGGATGGGCAATGTCTCAATCTCTGCCTAATGGTAAATTAGAGTGGGTGGAAGAAAAGGATTATGAAAAGGCTTTGATGAATATTGTTATTTCTTCTCAAGAGGAATTGAATGAGGAAGAAGAAGGTTATTATTTTGAAGTTGATTTGAGGTACCCGAGTGATCTTCATAATAAGCATAAAGACCTTCCTTTTGCATGTGAGAAAGAAACCCCAAAGAAAGAATGGTTAAGTGATTATCATAAAAGTTTTGATATTAAAGGCAAATCAACAGAAAAGTTATTAACAACATTCTCTGATAAAGAGGGATATGTTTTGCATCATAGAAGCTTAAAACAGTTTTTGAGAGAAGGATTGAGAGTAGCTAAAATTCAGAGTTTTAAAATTTAAACAAAGTCCTTGGATGAAAAAGTATATTCAATTCAATACAGATATGAGAACAAATACAAAAGTAAAATTTGAAGGGGATTTCTATAAATTGATGAATAATGCTGTCTTTGGAAAGACAATGGAGAATGTTAGAAACAGGCAAAACATTAGATTTGCAACATCTTGGAAAGAAGCTTCGAGATTGATAAATAAACCAAGTTTTAAGAGAGAAGAGGTTTTTTCAGAGAACTTTTCTGCTATTCATATGGAAAAGGAAAGTATTGTAATGGATAAACCAATTTATATTGGAACAGCAGTTCTTGATTTATCAAAGATATTGATGTATGATTATTTGTAGAATGGCTTAAAGAAAGAGTATGGTGAAAATGTTTCATTGTTGTATGTGGACACTGATAATTTTATCCTTGATATAAAAACTGATGATGTTTATAGAGATATGAAGAAAAATATTGGAGTATATGATACAAGTAATTTTAGTAAGAAGAGTGAGTTATTTTCCAAAAATAATGAAAAGGTTATTGGTAAGTTTAAGGATGAGTTGGGTGGAAAAGTAATGAGTGAGTTTATTGGATTGAGAGCAAAGGCATATGCTTATAAGTATGGTGAACAGATTCATAAGAGGTTAAAGGGAATAAAGAAATATGCATTAAAGAAATCAATAACTTTTAGAAATTATTATAATTGTTTGATGAATAAGAAAGAAGAATATCGGAAAATGAATACAATAAGAAGTTATAAACATAACATATATAGTGAAGAAGTAAATAAAAAGGCATTAGGAGCCTTTGATGATAAGAGATTTATTTTAGATAATGGAATAGATTGTGTTCCATATGGATATTGTATGATAGAGTGAATAAAATAGATTGTGTTTTAACAATGGGAAGATGGGTTAGGGTTTTTTAAGGGCGACCGCCGCGTTTTTTCGCAATATATAAATGGTCAAAACAAGTATTAATCAAACTAATATAAAGAGTGGAGAAAATCTCAGTCTTGGTGGAAAATGGAAAACATAATGAATGTGAAAAATATCAAATAAGTCTTATTGAAAAAATAACTAAAACAAAGGTAAATAAAACAAATAAGCGAATTAATTTAAAAACTAGTAAGTTAGAGGATGTAAAGAAAAAAAAATGAATATCCTTGAATGGACTGAAAACTTTGATGGTTGTCAATCGAACAATGAAAAAACAATTTACCATAATCTCAAAATGATATGTGGCTCAGGAGGTGGTCAAACAAGAGCATTAAGAGAAGTTTATCATTTCGTAATGGCACAAAAGGGGTATCTTAAAAAATATAAAGATTCAAATGTTTTGTGTTTAAATATTTTAGATGGGGATTATTGTGCAAAGAAAATTAAACTATTGAAGGAATTTGAGAATGAACAAATCTTTACAGGTTCAATGAGTGAGCTCAACAATATGCATTGGCTATTTGAAAAAGAGCTTCGATGTTTCAGATATTTCTTTCGAATCACATTTCACAAATCACATTACTACTTTACGACTTGAACAAATCTTTATCTTATTGCATTGGTTATTTGAAAAAAAGTGTCCCGAGGTTAAAAGAGGAGACAAATAAATATACCTTGGGATAAAAAGGGGGTTTACTTTTTGGGGGGAAAAAAAAATGAATCGCTGAAAATCCCCCCATTCATTTACATGGGGAAAAGTGAGCCAGAATCAGTATATTCACCCTACATGTGTGTATATATATATATATATATATATATATATATATATATATATATATATATATATATATATATATATATATATATATATATATATATATTTGTTGTGGTTGACGAAATTCGCAAACCACCATTCAGGTCCCTTAGGTGAGATATCTCTGTAAGTATATGTGTAGTTAGGCCCAAACCCGTTGTTTAGAGGGAATAAATGTCATTCAGTCGGGCTGCGACCCTTTGAGATAGCCGTTTTTCTTTTACTATCTTTATTTTGGACCAGCCGCCATTACTACCGCCATTACTACCACCACCAACCACGTCTCAACAGCCATCACACACCACCACCAACCACAACTCCGCTTCACAACAACAGCCACGACCTTTACCGTCACAACTCGCCACCATCGCATCACCACCATTCTTGCGCCACTTGTGGGCACCGATACTGGACTCGTGCAGGGCGCGCACCGAGCAGCGTGTTCAGAAACATCACAGACTTTCCGAGAAAAACGGATCAAAAACGACTCACGCGCACTTCTGTTCCGTCCTATCGGAGAGCGTGGGGCGATTTAGCCCCGCCTCCAGGGCGTTGGAGTGAGGTCGCTATATGCAAATTCATGGATCAAAAAGCATTCACGCCCACTTTTCCTCGGTCCAATGGGGAGCCAGTTAGAGGTGAAGGGTCGGAGGTAAAGGGTCAAAGGTGGGGGAGCGAGGCCACGGGGGATATAAAAGGCTGCGTTCGTCAGTTCGGAGGGGAGAAGTCAAGAGTTCGAGTTCGCGGTTGGGAGTTGTCGGTGGAGCTGGGAAGAAGAGAACGGAGCTGTGGAGAGGTGGCGGCGGCGAAGGCGATCGAGGGGGTGCTCGCGTCGGAGTCGGGGAGCGGCGGAGGGAGAGGCCGGCGGCGCGACCGAGGTCGAGGTGGAGACGGTCGTCGCGGGACCCGAGACAGAGTGATATCCTCCTCCCCCCCCCGAGCATCAACAACCCCCTCCTGTTTCCCCCCCGCGCTGAGATAGTGCGACAAGGGGGCCCCTTTCCCACCCCCTACCAGACACTGTCCGCGAGGCCCGCAGAGTTGGGGCGCCACCGCCGCTCTGCGTCTCATCATCAGACGGGTAGGCCCGACACGGTCTCGGCCCCAGGCCCGTCTACCCCCCTCATCCTGGAGGGTGGTTCTTTTTCTTTTGCTTTGGGTATCTGTGTTGTCGGCGCCGTCTGTGAAGTAAAATTGTATAAGTGTTGCCGTGTGCTCGGAAGTCGGATAGCTCTGCATTGTGTTTCTCTTTTATATTTGCTTTTTGTGTAATATTGTGTTTCTTCTCCTTTTACATGTGCTTTTGGTGTAATTGTATGTGTGCTTCCCGTTCATCGCGAAATAAATGTGAGTTATGTTGAACTGTTTTCCTGCTTCGCTTCGTCTTTTCTTTCATTGAATCTCCATCTTGCTTCACGTAAAGGGTTGGTCGTGGGCTAAAACGCCCGATAATTAATCGAACCGTCGAGGCCGACGAATAACACCGCTCGGTTATCCCGATAGTACGGAACGGGTCGCTTAAAGTGGCCCGTGTCCGAAGTCGACCTGCGGCGAGGTGCGGTCGCCCGGTCTACCCTCCGTGTGGGTACTTAGGTAGGTCGAATTTGGCGAGCAACCCTATCCCACGCGGGGGCCGATTGGCACGATCGTGGTGAGACCGAAAGGTCCACCCGTGACTAGTTCCCGGCGTTAGTCCGAGAGGGTCACGACTGGATTGTCAGTCCGGTGGGCGACGTGCCGCGATTCGAGTTACGTGGCCGTTCGCACGACGGCGGGCGCGAATCCGCAACAATATTATATATTCAGGGGCAAGAAAATGAGCCAAGTCAATGTATATATATATATATATATATATATATATATATATATATATATATATATATATATATATATATATATATATATATATATATATATATATATATATATATATATATATATATATATATATATATATATATATATATATATATATATATATATATATATATATATATATATATATATATATATATATATATATATATATATATATATATATATATATATATATATATATATATATATATATATATATATATATATATATATATATATATATATATATATATATATATATATATATATATATATATATATATATATATATATATATATATATATATATATATATATATATATATATATATATATATATATATATATATATATATATATATATATATATATATATATATATATATATATATATATATATATATATATATATATATATATATATATATATATATATATATATATATATATATATATATATATATATATATATATATATATATATATATATATATATATATATATATATATATATATATATATATATATATATATATATATATATATATATATATATATATATATATATATATATATATATATATATATATATATATATATATATATATATATATATATATATATATATATATATATATATATATATATATATATATATATATATATATATATATATATATATATATATATATATATATATATATATATATATATATATATATATATATATATATATATATATATATATATATATATATATATATATATATATATATATATATATATATATATATATATATATATATATACATATATATATATATATATATATATATATATATATATATATATATATATATATATATATATATATATATATATATATATATATATATTTATGTGTATATATATATATATATATATATATATATATATATATATATATATATATATATATATATATATATATGTTGCGGATTTCGCGCCCGCCGGCGTGCTGACGGCCACGTAACTCGAATCGCGGCACGTCGCCCACCGGACGGACAATCCAGTCGTGACCCTCTCGGACTAACGCCGGGAACCAGTCACGGGTGGACCTTTCGGTCTCACCGCGATCGAGCCAATCAGCCCCCGCGTGGGATAGGGTTGCTCGCCAAATTCGACCTACCTA
>NC_140962.1:2483381-2545881 GCF_056783735.1 Eptatretus burgeri | reverse complement strand
CTCGAGAAGGAGCCAGATGCGTAATTAAATGGGCATGATGAAGCGACATGCCACATGTTTGCATTGATATGGACCGGCTGTGAGAGAGAGGCCGAGGACACGGCTGAGACACCGAGATAGGGTTAAAATAGATAAATATTATGTTACCTGTTTGTAAGAGTTATAAGAGTTATAAGAGTTACTTTTTGTTCATTGAACTCACTGGAAGTTTGTTGGCAGTGAGGTTGTTATATTATATTGTGTGGAGGTTTTACGGATTTGTAAATGCAATGATTTTCACGAAACGTTTTGTAGAGTGCAGGAGACGATTAACCGGCTGGGAGCGTGGTTGGTGATTTGCATTGGGATGCATGTGTTACTGAGAGTTAAAAATGAAACTTGTGCGAGTCCAATATTCACTGTAATGAAACGTGTTCTGTTGGGATTTTGAGGATATTTTAACTTGTGCTGAGTTGAGCTGTGGGTCTGTTTGAAATGGCATGTTATGCATTCTTGGCATTGTGGTTTCACGCGAAGGTCGCAAGCTTCACTGTGTGAGACCCCCCTCCACTCGATATGTGGGGGGTGGCATGTCTTTACACTGAGTCTGTGTTCGAGCCTTTGCTTTCGGTGTGAAATTCGATTCATATGCAGATTCAAGAGGATGAGATAGAAATGTGATTGGTATTTGTCACGTGATCAAACACGAGTCTATGATATGCAATGCTGTTTAGTGTATGTGTTGAAGCCATGACAGAGAAATGTAAACTGTGGGCTTTGCCTGTCAGAGTTTTTTCATTTTTCTTCCCACCGGATGTGGAGAGAACTTCCTGTTCCTTGTTCATTAATGTTTGTGGCGCACCCTCTCTACTGAATGTTTAAAGTGAAGTCCATTTAGGAAAAAGTGTTGAAGTTTTATTTTACAACCATAGGGATTTTGAATAAATTGTGAAATAACAATTGTGAATGTGAATATATTGTATTCGGAACATGTAGTCTTGGGAGTTGAGCTCTCGCTGGGATTGTGATGATTTGTAATTACACAACCCAGCAGGTTTAAGTGCTGGGCAAGCTCTGAGGACGTGTCAGAAATGTTTCGAAGATTTGATCTGAGTTGTAACCATTGTACTTAAAAGATGTGATTTAAATGTAGAAACGTGATTTGGAATGATTTAAAATTGATTTGATGATGTTTAGCACGTGGGGCAATTCACAGATAATTGATGATTCCCTCGGATGGACGTTGAAATATTGTTTTATTCGTCTGCGAATGTTGAGGTTACCTGAACTTGTGCTGGGAAGGCAATGGCAAACAACCCAGTGTAACCCTTTGATCGATTCAGTCAAGGTAAATTCATGATTTAATTGGATAGATGCTGAAGATTTCATTTATGGATTTTAAAAGGAAATATTTCATTGTTTTGACCAAAAAGTTGTTTAAGAGAGATTGGATGTTTATTAGTCTGAAGTTTAAGATGCTTTCTCCCAAAAACTGGAATAAAATTAGGGGAGGGTGTAGCTACATGTGCAGACAGAGTGTTTGAGCTGCAATTTAAATGATATTTGCCTGATGACAGATCTGACAAGTGATTTGACAATTTTTGTACAACTGTTTAAAATGATTTATTTGTTTTGATAAAGGAAAATGGATTCGTAATTGAGAAGGTCAGAGGAAGTGATAGATGGTTTGTGTATGCGAGTTGGAAAAATAGCAGCATGTTTGCTGTTTTGGTGAGAGAGAAGTGGACAGATGGAGAAATGTCAGAGATCGATGGAAATAGCAAATGAGATGGATGTTTTAAGTATACGTACAACTGGGATTTCTGTATATTTTAGCATGTTGTTTTGGGAAATAACAAGGAAAGGGATTAAAATATTGATATGACATATAATGCAATTTAAATGCTTCTATAAGAACCTTTGTTAGTCTTATTGAAATACCTGTGCCCATGACATTTATTGATTGGTGTTTAATTGATGCTTTGTTTGTTTCGGAGTGTTGAAAGCAGTCTTTGAAGCAATGTACGATTTCATCTAAATGAAGCTTGGAAAGAACTTCCACACAAAGATTGGATGATGGGAGAACCCAGATTTTGGTGATTGAGCATTCAACACGTGATCATGCCCCTTCCTGAGGAGATAAGATGGAGTAATGTGGGAAAAGAAAGAAAAAAATCCACTGAGGAGAAGGTTGAGCAAAGTCTTAACGTCGGCGTTGTGTGGTGCCTGCATGGAGGAATGTTCTCAGCCACACTCTTGATTGCCACTCTGCAAATACATCGTGAACTTGCTGTGGTTGCTTCAAAGTATGACAGGCCTGGAGTACCACACTGCGAGTCGTTTACAACATGTGTTCCTTTTCGTCTCCTTCAACCCAGTGTCCGGCCCAAGCTTGTACTTGCCCACATCTACATTCTCCTCAGCTCAAGGAGTGTTTCGATTGTGTTTCCCGTTGGGTGCTGCTCTATCCACCCCCTGACCTGTTTATCTTCTGACTTCGGGTAGCATGTTTTCAATGTGTGACACATGCTGATGAACAGGCCATAAATTAAATGGAAACTCACTCATTTTCTGATATGAGCACTCGCTGCCATTGTTGATTGAACTTGAGTAATGGAAGTCTTTTCTCCTTCAGGAACAGGACATGGTAATCATGTGTAAGAAAAATTATTCAAATTTTCCTTAAAAAAAAAAGTGGGGGAGTGTGGGGGAAAAATTTATATGAATGTATTCTAAATTGTAACAAATGGAGTTTTAGAAATGTAACTTTTATGCTGCAAGTTGAATTGGCTGTCCTTTCTGGCCAAAAGACTTTTTTCCCTAAATGATAAGAAATGTGTTGTTCTGGAGCAGAGTGACCAAGCTGATAACAAACGAACCTTTGCCTAGAAATGTACAAAGTGGCTTCTCGTCTAAAGGACACGTCCACAGTCTGGCTGAATATCCCCCACCACTCTCTCATGAAAGTATAAAATGCTTTGAAATGTAAAATAGTTTCAGTGCAAGTACCTGAGAAAGTATTAGAATCTCAGTGGCTTGTGCTCCTTGGAACTGACAAAGTACCAAGTTAGAATAAAACTCTCTGATGTAATGTGGAAGTGAATTGAATCGGGTTGGTCCAACTGTTAACTAAAGTAAGAATAAATGAAATAGAACCAAATAATATTGCAATCAATGGGGATTCTTAAGTTCATTGTATGAGGGTGAAAAGTGTATGGTGGATAATTCGGAAATAAGTTGTTTCACAAGGAAGGACTTGTGTGGACATCGGTTTTATCAGTGTCGGTGGGTTTTATGCAGGATTTTATAACCGAATCGGACAAACGTTAAACTCTGCCTGAAGTCAAATAGGATTCCACAATTGGCCAGTTAGAATCGTTCAGGAGGACAACGATCACAACAAGGTGGGTTTTTTAAAAACCCACACCAGTACCATCCCAGCCTAGGCTGGATGTTGGTAAGCTCGAGGATGAGTGGGTAGCTGAGGAGCTTGCAAACAGTCGGAGTGTGGATTTGGGGGGTCTGGGTGCTTTGGGAAATCCTGAGGAGTTGTGGAGTGCCTTCATGACCACCATCCTTGATGTTGCCGGTGGATGTCTTGGAACTCACCAGAGGGCGAATAAGAATTTTGTCTCTCAAGGGACATTGGTTACCATTGACCAGAGTCACAGGGCCAGGCTGAATGGCAGAGCTAAGCTGTTCAGGGAGCTGAGGCAAAAACTGGACATGTGCTAAGGGTGGACAAGGAGGCTTATGTGCGAGGAATCTGTGAAGGGATAGAGCATCACCTGTGGTCAAGTGATTCTAGTCCTGCTTACAGGGGAATTCACACATTGCGTTCCTCCAAGCCCATCC
This sequence comes from Eptatretus burgeri, assembly GCF_056783735.1. NCBI lineage: Eukaryota > Metazoa > Chordata > Myxini > Myxiniformes > Myxinidae > Eptatretus > Eptatretus burgeri. Next base: position 2,542,047 of record NC_140962.1, on the reverse strand, counting down.
CTCGGTGTACTGCAGTTAGAGTGGAGGGTGGTGGGCTCTTCACAGAGGAGTCCGAAGTGAAGGCCCGTTGGGCTGGTTATATTGGGTTGCTGTACCAGGCTGATCCACCAAGCTGTTGAGTTGGATGTCAGGGGTGTTGTAATCCCTATTGCTGACCCTCCAATCAAATGAAACCACCTTCATTTGTGGAAACAGACTGCAGTGAACCAGTTGAAATTGGGTGAAGCTCCTGTTATCTGTGGCATCCATGCTGAACTTCTCATGGCTGGTGGAAATGCTGCACTTGTGTCATTGCATGCAGTTATTTGCTCTGCCTGGAATACAGGCATCATCCAAACGGACTGGAAGAGGGGCCTTGTCACTCCCTGGAAAGGGAAGGGTGATCGCCAGGATTGCAACAACTAGCGAGGGGTGACACTGCTCTCAGTGCCTGGCAAGGTCTTTGCTCGGATAATTGTTGATAGTGTTTGCCACCATCTGATTGAGCACCAGCGTCCAGGGCAGTCAGGCTTTACACCAAATAGGTCAACAATTGACCGTATCCTTGCTCTTCGGGTGCTCACTGAACGCAGACGAGAGTTTTGGCGGGGACTGCTTGCAGCCTATGTTGATCTCTGTAAAGCATTTGATTCAGTGAATCGGGATGCCATCTGGATGATTCTTTGTCTTCATGGGGTGCCACCAAAAATGATCAATCTGATGTCTGAACTATACTCTGGTACTGAGAGTGCGGTGAGATGTGGTGATACCATCTCCAACTTATTTCCAGTTGTTACTGGCGTTCATCAGGGATGTGTGCTGGTGTACACACTTTTCAGTGCTTGTATGGACTGGATTCTAGGGAGGACGTCAGAGAGATCAAGCTGTGGTTTATCGTTTGGAATTCTGGGGAGGATATCAGAGATCAAGCTGTGGTGCATCGTTTGGGAATGTCAAGATCACTGACCTTGATTCTGCAGATCATGCAGTCATCTTTGTGGAGACTCCAGATATCCTTTTGGGGGCCCTCGAGGTGCTGAATGAGGAGTCGGAGCCGCTGACATTACGGGTTTCCTTGGTCAAAACTAAGATCCAGGTTTACAATGACATCTTGGATGCTGCTATCTTGTCTGTGCCTGTTTATTGCGAGGATGTTGAGGTCACAGAGAGATTCGCTTACCTTGGCAGTGATATTCATGTCTCTGCTTGCGGTGAGCCAGAGGTCAACAGATGTCTGGGTCAGGCCTGGGAAGTCATGGATTCATTGGATCATGGGGTGGAGCACTGCTGGCGCCTGTGCGCGAGGACGAAAGTCCGAGTATTCTGGTCATTGGTGCTTCCAGTCTTGCTCTACGGATGCGAGACTTGGACTCTAACCAGGGATCTGAGATGGTGACTTCATTCCTTTGGTGCAAGGTCTCTTTGGAGAATCCTTGGCTATCGCTGGTTGGACTTTGTGTCCAATGAGCAGTTGCTGAGAAAGACTCAAGTGAGATTTGTTACCTGCATCGTCCGTGAGTGTCAGCTGTGGCTGTGTGGACATATGGCTCATTTTCCTGATGCTGATCCTGGTCACCAGATCCTCTCAGCGTGGGGGCCTAGTGAGTGGAGGAGGCCAATGGGCTGAGCAGGTGCCTCGTTGATCTGATCAGCAGGTTGATCAGAATCTCAAGGAGATGGGGATGGGCCAGGCATTTGCCTGGGGATGACCAGATGGAGGCCCCTGGGGTACTGTCTGAAAGTGGACGCCATGACGCGCTGCTCCGGCGCATGCTCCCATACCTAACCTGACAGTTGTGTCTGTTGGGATAGATTTCTACCAACTTTGCACCCTTTGATTGGGCAATATTTGAACATTATTCTGTGCAAAAGTGTTCAAGCTCAGTCAAGTTGTCTGGGGAGCATTGATGGATAGCAATCTTCAAGTCATGCCACAGATTTTCGATTGGATTTAGGTCGGAGCTTTGACTGGGCTACTCAAGGACATTTATCTTTTTGTTCCTTAGGCACTCCAGTGTAGCTTTGGCTGTGTGCTTCGGGTTGTTGTCATGCTGAAAGTTGAACTTCCATCCAAATTTCAGCTTTCTTGCAGATGGCAGCAGGTTTTCCTCAAGGATTTTTCTGTAATTTGCTCCAACCATTTTCTCTTCCATACTGACAAGTGCCCCAGTCCCTGCTGATGAGAAACATCCCCAAACATGATGCTGCCACCACTATGCTTCACAGTAGTGATGGTGTTCTTTTGGTGATGTGCTGTGTTGGTTTTGCGCCAAACGTACCATTTTGCATTTAGGCTAAAAAGTTCCATCTTGGCTTCATCAGACCACAAAACGTTTTGCCACATGGCTTCAGAATCTCCGGAGTGATTTTTTGCATACCTCAAATGGGACTCAAGGTGGGTATTTTTGAGTTCTGGCTTCCTTCTTGGCATCCTACCATACAGGCCAGACTTCTGGAGTGCTTGGAATATTGTTGTCACATGCACACAGTGACCAGTCTTTGCCATAAAGGCATGTAGTTCTTTAACAGTTGCCAATGCCATTTTGGTGGCCTCTCTGATCAGTATCCTCCTTGCTTGGTCATCAAGTTTTGAGGGACGGCCTGATCTATGCTGGGTCTTGGTGGTACCAAATGCCTTCCACTTCTTAATGATTGTCTTCACTGTGCTACAAGGGATATTCAAGGCCCTTGAAATATTTTTACACCCATCCCCTGATGTGTGCCTTTCCACAACTTTATCCTGGAGATCTTTTGAAAGCTCCTTGGTAGTCAAGGTTGAGTCATTTTTGTTAAATGCACTACCCAGCAGAGGAAACCTACAGTAACAGCTGATTTTATTCTGAAATAATCAGAATCACGACAATTTAACACAGGTGGAGGTCAATTAACTTGATGTGTGATTTTGAAGGTGACTGGTTACACCTGAGCTAATTTTTTACCAGTAACCTGAGCAGGGAACACCTGAGCTAAAGGGTGGATGAGCTTCTTCCGGGAGCCAATGGCCATCCAGTAAGGAGAAGGAGTTTCCAAACAAACACCCATTCGGTAGACCGTTTTTTTAGGTAGTAGGTTGTAAACAGCAACCGCTCGGTAGAACTACCGTTCTGACTGAGAAGCATTAAAGTTGTGCCCGGAACCACCTTACACTCTCCGTGTCAGGATTGCTGGTCTTACTTTTTGTCTCACTCAAACTATAACTACCAGGCTAGCTTTAATATATATTTCTTGCAAACAAACAACACACACTTTTCAAATAAACATCACACACTTTTCTTGCTCACTCATGTTCACTCCTCACTTTACATTCTATCTTTTATTTTTCTTTATTTAAGGCCTGGCTTCAATGAGGACCATCTAGACCGTGACTGGAGCCTTCAACATAAAAAAAGAAATAAAAACTTTAAAAACAAGGACAAATGTGTCCAAGAGCAGCGTCCTAAAGGTTTTGTCGGCTAAAAAAAAAAAAAATTTTTTTTTTTTTTAAAAACAACAACTTCCGATATTTCGTCACGTGCCTTCATTAAGCCAATTGCGAAACCCGTCATAATGTATTTACGATATATCGTGTATTTACAAAATAAATAATGTATTTACGAAATTACAATACGATAAATGGAATAATCTTTAAATAGTAACGTAAACTTTTCGAAACTTTAAAGCAAATGTCCAAATATATTTAAAAGTTCACGATAGACGCTCTCAAAAGGCACCGTCTATGTGAGGATGTGCACATGTGCTCAGTATTTAAGGTGATCCGGATCTGGTATATACAAGAGCCGAGTCCGAGAGATTAAGGTTTTGTCTTCACAAGAAGAAGAAGAAGAACAAGAAGAATAAGAAGAACAAGAACAAGAAGAAGAACAACGCCGAGCTCTCTATGAGCAGCGTACGCTACATGAGACGCTGCTAAAAAATAACAATTCCGATGATCAAAGGGGATTGGGGGTGGGGGGGGGGATGTGGACACCTATCCAACCAAAATGTTCCAGTTTTGTATTTTTAATTAATTTTCTGAAATTTGTAAAATTTGTTTTTCACTTGGAAGTTGTGGGTTATGATGTGTAATTAAAAGTGGAAAAAGTCTGATTTAAGGCAATTTGATTCCAGGCTTTAAGGCAACAAAAGGTGCAAATTTTTGAGAGGATGTTGACATTCCTTTGGCACTGTATATATATATATATATATATATATATATATATATATATATATATATATATATATATATATATATATATATATATATATATATATATATATATATATATATACATATATATACATACATGTGTATATATATATATATATATATATATATATATATATATATATGTGTATATATATATATATATATATATATATATATATATATATATATATATATATATATATATATATATATATATATATATGTGTATATATATATATATATATATATATATATATATATATATATATATATATATATATATATATATATATATATATATATATATATATATACACACATACACACACAAACACACAGATCAGTTTGCCATTGGAGAGTGGCGAGTCACTCAGGCTGTGATGTTAATATCCCTCGCTGTCTGCTGGGCTTGCAATTTCTATTTTTCTGGACGAGACATTTTTACGTTCAATTAATCGCAATTATTGTTGATTTTACTTTTTGAAATTGTTGCAGTTGATGAGAACTCGACGTTTGTGAATGATTTTAGCCCGGCCTGATGGTCGAGGATGGAGTCGCCATCTTGGTTGTGCATGCTGGCTGTCTCGACAGGACTCCTCCAGATTGAAAGACTTGCAAGCCATGGCTTTTTTGTTTGCTATTAAATTCCAGCTCAATTCATACGATGGTGTTGCCTTTGATATTTACACTGCTACAGTAAGAGGAGCCGAGAGGGGCAGAGGAGGAATGGGAGAGTTGCGAGAAAGATTTCAATTACCACGTCACAAAGGAGGATGTAATGTTACCAGAGATGTGAGTTGGAAAGTTCACAGATTGTCAGATACATGGAACCCCAGAATGCCTTGGCAGTATTCCTGTACATTGTTATTTCAGAACCCACTCCCATCTGTGGCTGGGATCTGAAGCATCAATTGTCATGGGGGGAGTTGAAGTTGTCACAAATGAGTCAGAATAAGTTACGATAGCTGGTTACGAATTGATCCATATTCGCAGAAAGAGAGGTGAATATGGAGTCATCATTATGCTAGTGGGATCAAAGAACACACAAATGTTCAGTAGTTGCTATGTGGAAGGCTTGGCTCAAACGAGTTTTTGCTGTATATAGACAATAATAGACAATCATTCACACGTGTGGTACTCATTACAGTATCATCGTTCACCACTCTTTTTCTACTTCAACAGACTGCTCTCAATTCGACTTCTCCTTCATACCTTGTCGAAAAAGTCCAACTGTAACAGCGTTTCTTCTCTCATTCTCTTAATTTGCCTTTCTTGCATTCCTCAACAAATGTCTTCAATCGCATTTCCAAACCAAAAATTAAAAAAAAAAAACAGTTTGCGATGCTTGTTCGCTTTCCATCAACCATTCTTTTTTTCCAACTTCAGTGCCAACTCACCCCTCTCACCCCTCCCTCTCAAAGCAACCATCCCACTCTTCATCATGCCAGTTGGCGAGGTGTGGCTCCCTCTGTCACCTGTCATGGCACTTCAGCAAAAGACTTATTCGTCTCATTGGGACTGATTCAATCGGTCAACCTCCCGACCCGGATCTCAACCAAGGGTATTCCATCTCTTCTGGATCTGATTTTGACAAAGTTCCCTGAAAATATATGCTGTTCTTCCTCTGCTCCAATCGGTTCTTCTGACCACGTGCTTGTCAAAGTGGACATCTCTGGCTATCAGAGAACCACCTCAGCACCGTCGAGTCTGGCATTTCACTCAAGCCGAGCAGGGTCTCCAAGCAGCCATCAAACTTCGAGATTGGTCTCCAATTTCAACTTTCTCCAACACTAACTCATCCTGGGAATTCTTTCAAAGAAACTTGCTCTCCCTCATGCACAGATTTATCCCCTCTCATCTTCAGTTGTCCTACCCTTCCTCCCACCCATGGTTCAATGAAGCTTGTGGCGAGGCAGTTGTCCCAAAACAACTTGCCTTTGCCTCATGGAAAGCAAATCCAACTGAGGATAATCTCAGTTCCTTCCATAAAGTGTATGTCTACCCTCAGGAGAGCCAGAAAACATCTTTCTAATCCCAAGTCAGAACTCTCAAACCTCTCTCCCTCCTCCAAATCCTGACGGCGTCTCATCAAATCTGTTTCTGGTGTATGCTCCCCCTCCATCCCTTCCCTTACCTCAAATGGCCGCACTGCTGATACCGCACATGAAAAGGCTGAATATCTAAAGTCGGTGTTTGCATCAAAATCTTGTGTCCGAAACCCATCTCTTTCTCTACCCCCCTTACCCAGTGACACGCAACTGTCCCTGGACTCTGTGTCCTTTTCTCCTGACGAGGTGGAGAGGTTGCTGTCAAACCTCGACTCAGATTCTGCAACCGGTACAGACGGCATCAGCCCACGTGTCCTAAAAACACGCTCCTCTGCTCTTGCTCACCCTCTCTCTGTTCTATTCACCTTCTCATTTGCTCATGGTCATCTGCCATCTGCTTGGAAATCAGCAAACATCTGCCCCTCCCCCCCCCCCCATCTACTCTCTCAACAATCCGCTGGAAGAAGTCCTTTCATTCAAGCTTCTGGGTCTCACTATCTACCATGATCTTTCCTGGGAAAGCCACATTTCCAACCTGGCCTCCAAAGCCAGTCGCCGACTGGGAATCGTCCATCATGCAAAATCCTTCCTCGGTCCACCTGAGCTCCTGACCACATAAAAAGCTTTTGTCCGCAGCCTGATGGAGTACTGCTCTCCCTTCTGGGCTGGTGCTCCTGCCACTCACCTTTCTTGGCTTCACGCTGTGGAAACCAAGGCATTTAGGATCATTGGTATCTCCCGTGGTAAGGCTGAGTTTTTGGGGCGCTCACTCTCTCACCGCAGCGAGGTCAGTGGTGTTTCTGTCTTCTACAGTCTCCTCTCTGGTCTCACCCCCCCTGCTCTCTCTGCTGTATGTCCCCCCCCCATCTTTCCGCAGGGCGCTCAAGGTCTGCCAGCAACCCCCTTCTGGTAAAACTACCACAATCACGAATCACTGCTCACCTTCACTCTTTCATTCCTCTTTTTCCCACCTTTGGAATAAACTCCCTCACCTTCTTCAATACCATTCTTCCCTCCAGGCCTTCAAAACAGCTGTTCACCACCATCTATCTTCTCCTGTCCAAAACCATGATCTTTTCTACCCCCATTAATCCACCCCAAGCCCACCTCCTTCAAAATCCCTGCTTTCCTTCCTGAAAGTTCCTGCAGTGCCCATCTTGTATACCCCATGTTCCCCTCCCCATCCCTCTCCCTTCTACACATCTAATGTCTCTGTTCCCCACCGTTTTATCCTTCCCTCTCCCGCCCCTCTTGTCTCATGCCCCCCTTGCTGTGCATTGTGTGTTAGCTCTCATATAAGCCTCAACAAGGTATACAAAAAAAAAGAAAAAAAAAAGAAGAACAATCGAGTTGTTGACAAACAGCCATAAAACAACTAAGACAGAGTAGGGCCTCTCAAAACAGGAAAAAATATCCAGAGAGAGAGAGAGAGCGAGAGAGAGCGAGAGCGAGAGCGAGAGAGAGTTCACAGAGACATCCCATGAGAGAACCTTCATCCTCAGCTTCTTCTTCTTCTTCATCTTAAGCCAAACCCTACCTGCTTTGAAGACAGCCTCCATCACTACCATATGCAAAAAGGGTGCAATAAATTGCACTACACTACAGCTACAGGTCAGTCAGCTTACTTCCTGCTGTAAACAAAGTAATAAAATTATTTATTGAATTCATCATGAAAAGCAAATTCATCGTAAAAAGCAACCAAATATACTTTTCTTCAATGGCATGGTATCTGATCATCAGTTTGCATTCCTTCCCAGTCACTCAACTTTGGATATGTTTCTGGTGGGCTCTCAACAATGGATGGAGGTCATGAATCCGAACCACAAAGTGCAGAAATTTTATTCTGGACATGTCACAGGCATTTAACACTGTATGGTAACCAGCTCTGCTTGTCAAGCTTATCTCACATGGCCTCGAAGGCAAACTTCATTCCTGCCTCACCAACTACTTTCATGCCTTCAGGAAGCATGTATCATTCAATGGTGTCCTTTAATCTCCTATCCCATTCGAGGCTGGAATGACCCAAGGCAGTATCTTGGTTAGAGTATTGTTCCGCAGATATATAAATTATCTCGAGACCTAAAAAATTATCTTTTCCTCATTGCAAATTATTTCACAAGTTGCACTTTCAATATTTTATTTCATTAAGAGGCCGAGGGCAGCTTCTTCCCTCTCCGTGGAACACAACAAGATCAATTAAGTGTCCGACACTTGGAATACATCATTCAATCGAAGAATATATCACATTCTCACTCTGCCTCTCTGGAAGGAACAAACTTCTCTCAAGTTATTTGATTAACCAGTGGAAGAAGTTCATTCTCCCATCCCTCTGGGCCTCGCCATCAACGATGACCTCCCATGGGTAGACCACATCTCAAAGCTGACACCAAAAGTCAGTTGCAGCCGAGACATGCTGCATTGAACCATCCTTTCTTGGTAAATTTGAACTTTTCACAGCCCACATGACCTTTGTCTGTCAGCCAATGGAGAAATGTTCTCTCATATGGGCTGGTACCCTTCTTCACCTCTCCATCTCTCTCCACATCTATCTATCTATCTATCTATCTATCTATCTATCTCTCTCTCTCTCTCTCTCTCTCTCTCTCTCTCTCTCTCTCTCTCTCTCTCTCTCTCTCTCTCTCTCTCTCTCTCTCTCTCTCTCTCTCTCTCTCTCTCTCTCTCTCTCTCTCTCTCTCTCTCTCTCTCTCTCTCTCTCTCTCTCTCTCTCTCTCTCTCTCTCTCTCTCTCTATATCTCTCTCTCTCTCTCTTGGATGCTGATGAATCCACAGCTCTCAACATGATTAAAATCTCCCACACATAAGCTGAAGCATAGAGTCAGTGCGTTCTCTCATCACAGAGATGTTGTTGGCCTGTTTTTTTTCCTGCCAATCTTCCGGTATCGCTCCCTCTGCATTTTCATCCTCCCATCCCTCCATCACACCAGTTGTCTTCCAGTATAAAACCCCTCCTCGTGAAACTCCCAAAATCCGGACTTACTGCTCACCTCCGCTCAATTGCTCCTCTTTATTCCCGCTCGTGGAACTGTCTTTCTGAGTTACTTCAATCACGTACGTTCTTTTCTCAACACTTTCAATTCTATAGCGCACCACCATTTCATGTCATCTTCCATTCCTACCTGCAATGTATTCTGTCACCATTAAGCCTCCAGTAAGCTCCCCCTTATACTATTACTATATGTTTCTCACCCTTCTCTCCTTTGTCTTGGTTAATTCCCTTGCATACATCTACATCTTGCTCCACCATCCCACTATCAGATTGTTGCTAAAATACTCCCTTTTCACCTTACTCTTCCACGAGCCAAGATTTTGTATACATTTTTTTTTTATTAATATCATGGCATTGCGTAATGCCATAAAATAAACCTCAATGTAATCATTCTCTTTGTAATCACCACCATTCATATCCAGCACATGTACCCTGGAGTCATCATTAGCTTCCATTGACTGTACTCCATGAAAATATTCTGTCATTGGCCACAGCCTGCCATAAACCAGACATAAGAGGAAATTATTTCAAGACTACACACGAAAGGAAGGCTGTGTATGATATCATTACCTTCGCATTCAGCGAAAGGTTATGTTTTGGTCGACGTGTATTTATTTATTTATTTATTTATTTGTAATCTTGTGATTCGTATAACTCAAAAAGTATTAAACCGAATTGCATGAAATTTGGTGGGATGATTGGTTATTAGCCAGGAAGCATTCGATTAGATTTTGGGATCGTTCGGGTCAAAGGTCAAGGTCACGAAAAGGTCAAAATCGTCTTTTTACGATAACACGGTCAATTTTTATTCAATTTGCATGCAACTAACGCCAAAATGTTCAGAATTCAACGCCTCATCTTGTGATATGCAATATGACACAATGACGCCCATACTCTTGTTACCGGTTAGGGGTCAAAGGTCAGGGGGGTCACGACCTTGAAAAATATGTGGTTTTTGTCATAACGCGGTCAATTCTTGTCCGCTTTACATGAACCCAGCACCAAAATGTTCAGAATTTAATGCCCAATCTTGTGACACAATGACGTCATAACACATGTCACCGGTTGGGGTAAAATGTCGGGGGGGGGTCACGCCCTTGAAAAATATGCGGTTTTCGGCATAACTCAGTCAATTCTTATTCGATTTGCATGAAACCAGCATCAAATGAGATTACCTTCTCTTGTTGAAACGTTGTATTCACCGAGCTTGCGAGTGAAGACTCGCCAAAACGACGTGAGTTGATTGTTGTTTAGTCCGTAGCCCCCGAAAGTCGGGGGGGAGTCATGACATTATAGATATGTGGTTTGTGTCATAAGACCATTCATATGAAACCAGTTCCCCACACTCATACCAAGAACAAAAAAAGTAGTGGCGGCGAAGGTATGCGCTCTATGAGTGTCCGTTCTAGTTCTTACTTGCTTTAATGTCTCTTAGTGGGCTGTCAAACTGCTTTGGCTCAGCAGCACAAATGTCAATTTCACATCTGCTTTGGCATCCATTATTGGTTGTTGTATGTATGCATGCTTTCAAGAAAATGATGAGCATCCAAATATGTGAGTGTCAAATTTACTTATACTTTTCAACAATTCATATAAGAAGTATAAATTTATGAAACAATTTTTTTTTTTCATCTTAAGTTATTTTCAGTTGATGAGAGATGAGCTCTTAAGACATAAACGGAGATTTTGTGAGAGAGCATCACGTACCAAGTACACCAAGGCGGTAGTTGATGGTTACAACAATGACATTTCCGTAGCTTGCGAGAACACTTCCATCATACATGTTCCCTGTTCCTTCTAGGTAGGAACCTCCATGTATGTACACCATAACGGGACGTGGGCCACTGTCCCTAATGTCTAAGGGAAGAATGTGGGTTTTGGGATTTGGAAAGGGGATAGTGGGGGTTGAGAATTGAAAGAAAACAGAAAGGCATGATATTACAGGCATGAATAATGCATGGAAAGGTTTGATAAGAACACCACCTCTTCCTCCTTACCATGCTAATGATCCATCAGGAATGTAATTTTAAAAACAATGATGCAGTTGCATCATTCTTCTCTGGCAATATTAATACACCCATATCGTTTTAAAATAATTGTGAAGGAAATTGTAATCCCAGCTTCCTTCTCCTTCATATGCAGCACATAGCTGCAGGTAGCATCATTGACTGAGAGTGCAGGTGATGCAATGCCCCCAATTACCAGTACACTGGTACTCATTTCACCAACCTCAGAAGGATGACAGGCTGAGTCAACCCAACCTGGTGTTAATTCAACAACTGACAGGGGCTCAAACTCAGAACCCAAAGATCCCAAGCCACCCATGCAAACCAATAAGCCAACAATGCAAAACAATAAGCCAATAAGGTTTTGTAATCCCAGCCATAATGCATGACTATCAAAGAGCATTTGAGTTGGTTGATTATCATAATTTTTAAATCTGGCAAAAGTTATTTTGAGAAATTTGAGTATTTAATTTCAAGATTTGTAAATCTAAAACAACTGAACATCACCCCAAAAATCAAGTCATCAAATATTAAGTCAAAAATTCATCACCGCAATTTTTTTTTAATATAAATCAAGAACATTGCTGTATTTTTAATTTGACTTGCCCCCAAAACTACACCCCTTACACCCTATATTTTCCAGACCTGTCCCTTTCCAACCTTTCTTTCTCTCTCTTGTCCTCAGCCCTTGTCTTAGTTTTTTTTTTAATTTGATAAGAACATACAATTTGAAAAAAGGAGTTTGGTCTTCCATAAGCGGGAGATCCACAAGGTTATATACAGGAGTGGACAGTGTGAAACAGAATTATATCTGTTGATAGTGAGGAAGCAACAGCTTAAGAGAATTAAGGACGACTAGTCAGTGGTGGGGGAGCACGCCAGAACTCATCACATGTCTGTGGTGTTTGTTATGTGCAAACTGAAAATGAGGAAAGCTAAGAGCATGGACCGGAAGACTATTATGCGGTGGAAGTTCAAAGATAACGTCGTTAGAGAGAGTATGTGGAGAGGGTGAAGGCAAAGTATGAGGAACTTAGCAAGAAAGCCAGAGGTGAGGACGAGGAGTGTAAGAAGTAGCTACAGTTGGGCAATTATTGTATTTGCAAGAACATCGGGAAATGACACCACACCGAGGAAAAGAAGCCACGTGTGGTGGATGGAGTAGTGAAGGTAAGCTGTGAGAAGGAGATTTGGAATAGGATAGAGAAGTTCGAGGAGAGTGGAGGACAACCAGATGCAGAGTTGTTGCACAAGTATGGGCAGAAGAAGAAGGTAGCAAATAGAGCGGTGAATAAGCCAATAAATTATATTGAAGCAGATGTGTACAGTAATTTAGATGAGGATGGTGGGGAAAAAAGATGAACTATAAAATATCTATAGACAGGGATAAGGATTGTAAGAGCATGAAAGGGGTGGCGTTGTGGTGATCAAGGATGGCAATGGGAAGTTAGTGACCAAGAGGGGACACCACTGAAGGTGTGGGAAGGCTATTTCATGGAGGCATCAGACATCAAAGTCATGTGATGAAGTTCATGGAGAAGATTCCGTATGGGAGGATTCAGAAAAGTGTGGAGCAGAAGATAGGTGAATAACAACAGGGGGTTCAGAAAGGGACGAGGGATGTATAAGTTTGCATATCGCATTCTCCTCTTTGTGTCTTTTGACTTAATTCGTTTGTTCCATTTATTATAGCATCTTGTCGATGCTCTTATTGCACTCTGCTTTTCAAATAAATCCTTTAAAAGGTAAGAAAGTGTATTTCAGCCATCTGCTTTCCGTGTGTGTTTGCCATCGATTTTTGCCTCATTTGGGTGACCTTGGGGAACAGTAAAGTAGAATAATTATTGAAAGCAGTGCCAAAAAAGACCGTTTGGGCCATCGCATGGGACTAAAGGTCACGGCTCTGAGAAATCCTGTATGAATGGGTACTCGGATGTGACATATATACATATATGTGACATATATACATATATGTATATATGTATGCACCAGCAAAGGTACCTGGGGTTGCTGGGCAACGCTGGATCCCTTCTCACATGCCTTTCCCTCCTTCCTCCCACTACACCCCCTTCTGGACTCCCACCCCACCCTTTCCCCTCCCTCCTCCCATCCCACCCTCCTCACTCAGGACTCCCATCCCTTCCCCATGACAGGTGGTGACTCGTGTGTTTATAAGTTATGAATTGTGAGAAAATAAGCTTAAAGCCCTGAGTGAGGTGTCTTCTTCTTCTTCTTCTTCTTCTTCTTTCGGCTGCTCCCGTTAGGGGTCGCCACAGCGGATCATACGGATGATGTATGATGATGCATAGTGATTTGGCACAGGTTTTACGCCGGATGCCCTTCCTGACGCACCCTGAGTGAGGTGTATTGTGGTAAAAAAAAGAAGAGGTGATCCTATAAAGTTTCATAGCAATTAACCCTGAGAGCTCAGAGGATTAGCATCACAAACAAACAAACGTCTAGTTCGCTTTTATGGAGAAGAGAACATCACTCCAAGCTCCGAATGAAATGAAATAACATCCAAAACAAAAGCAGAGCACACAAAAACGTGAAACAATTTGAATCCAGGCTTGACAGCTTAGAAGAGTGTTCGTACCTCTCAGCCATCCTGCCGTGGTGTGGGGATTCATTGCTCTGCAGCCACTGAAAACATTTTTTAAATTCTCTCTTGAACTTGTAGTTCACTTGTCCCATTGCTTTACTCAATCTAATCCTCCAATTTATTTTGCCTTTCTAACCTCAGGAATGTCCCCATGGAGAACTGAGCCATGGTCACTACGCCCCACATGTCGGAATGGTGACCCATCCAAGATTGTGCCCAAAAGTCCAGGAGACTGCTTTGGCAGCACTGACACTCTGTACAGAGTATGGTCCCAGTGGATGGATTTGGACTATCTTCTTACATGTTCTGTCTCTTGTGTTCCATTTCATCTGCTGTTTCTCATCTTTCTTTGCTCTCTAACCTTCCTTGGGGAATGAATCTGATGGCACTTGCCATGTTAATATAAGTAAAGATTGTAAAGGGTCTTAATAGCTGGGTAAATTCTGCACTGTGTCTTGTTTCTTTGTAAATATTTGCATGTCCTTTTGGCAAGCCTGCTTGTGTTATAAATGGACCCAGCTCATTGTGTCTTTTCCCTATTGGTCCAGCATGGTCCATATGTCGTTATCCAGGAAGTTTTACCCCACAATTTTGCTCTTGTTAACTGGTGCATACTCGGCAGCTCAGCCTGGCTGTACCTGATACGAGAAGTTAACTCGAGCATGCATCGAGGGCACGACACCCCCCCCCCACCCCACTTGGTGTGGCTGTCCACACATAAGGTATCACGCAAGGTAGTGCAACCCTGCCGGATTGGCAGTACCAATCGGCGCTTGTGGTTGCTTAGTAACACACCACCGCATGGAGTTTTCAGGTGGCCTCAGGACCGGGTATTCAGGAGTACATCTTCTTGCATGTACATCTTCTTGTGTACATCTTCTTGCATGAAAATGGGCCTCACTTTTACCTCAAACCTTGCTGCTGACCTCCAGGTGTCTCATTAAAATCAACCTTCTGTTCATTGGAGAAATTACAGGCCAAAAAAAAATCTTATGCACCTCCTCAACAAATTCCTCAGCTGATGAATCATCCAGTTATTTGGCTGACCCTCCAAATTTATCCTGCTTGAACACCTTAGAAAGGTAGATGATATAGGACTGTTCCCTATTGCCAAAGTCAACTTCATGGCACATCTCCCTCAAATGGTGCTGGAGTCCATCAGTCAGAAATAACCAAGAAGCGATTAACAGCCTGTTCGCTTTCCCACTCTACTTTTATGAGCTGCTCTCAGTGCATCTGAATTTGTTCCTGTTCCATGTTCGCAAAGCTTTCCAAGATAAACCAAGAACCAACAATGACCTACTCACCAAGACCTCAAAACTCAGGCCACTTGGACATCCACAGTATCAAACAGATTATTTAAATCCAAGGAGGCCCCGCTCCCAAGGCACAATGCATATTTTGGCAATATTCAGGTGTTATGCAAAACTACCAGGCAAATTTAGGCAGGATCGCAACTCCAACAACACAGATATGCATATCAGGCTCCAATTCAAGAAATGCCCCTCACCACTTGTGAAAGTGGTCTCCACCTCTCTCAATCATAATTTCTTCGAAATGCACCAACTGCTGCACAATGTTTCGAAAATGCTTTCACTTTCCCATTGCAGAGAGGTCTGTGGTCTTTCTGTCTTCTGCTGCCTCTTTTCTGATCTTTCCCTGCTTTGTCCAGCACTGGTTTTTGCAAGGCGCACGTGGTCCTCCATCAAATCCCTTCTTTTGAAACTCCCCAAAATTCAGAATTACTGCTCACCTCCACTCCTGCATTCATCTTTTCTCCCACATGTGGAAGAAACTTTGACATTCTCTTCAATCTCTTTCAACCCTCCAGGTCTTCAAGACAGCTGTTCACCACCATCTCAGATCATCCCCAATCCAAAACCATGATCTTTTCTACCTACATTAACCCCCCACCATCCCTCCTCACCCTAATCCCTCGTCTTTCCAAATTTCCAGTTTTTCCTTCTTGAGAGTATACTTCTGGACACATATTGTCCACCCCATGCATCATCCGCTACCCCTCATTCCTAGCCACATGCATTTGTTTGTTCAAGTCTCCCTCTGTTTTGTCATTCAGCTCTGCTGTTGGTGTTTCCCCCCTCTCTTATTCTGTTGCTTCCTGGTCCGTTTCAGTGTTCTAGCTATCCCATGAGCTTTGACTCCATATACAAATATATATCTTCTTCTTCTTCTTTCGGCTGCTCCCTTTCAGGGTCATCACAGCGGATCATCCGTATGATCCACATAGTGATTTGGCACATGTTTTACACCGGATTCCCTTCCTGACGCAACCCTGGTCGCCTCTTACGACACAGGGATATGGTACATATATATATATATATATATATAGATTAATATTTTGGCACGCCCCTTTCTTTGTTCCACCATCAGATTTTTGTTACTGCATGAAATGAAACAAGATTTGGCACATATACAAATGATATTATTGTCTTCCTTAAGAGGCCCCTCAAAATTCGTTTTGATGCATTTTCACAAACTCCAACGGATTCCATTCAAATTCGGTACGATTATGGCTTTTGGTCCAACTTAGGTCATTGGCTATAAATTTTTTCCATAACACTTCCGATATTCGAAAAAAAATCGATAAATCGATATCCCTTATGGGATTTTCCATTCAAATCCACTCAAGTTTAAGGCCTACGGGGGACGCAAATTTCCACTTTGCCCCATGCGCTCTTTACCTCC
Source organism: Eptatretus burgeri (assembly GCF_056783735.1). Classification (NCBI taxonomy): domain Eukaryota; kingdom Metazoa; phylum Chordata; class Myxini; order Myxiniformes; family Myxinidae; genus Eptatretus; species Eptatretus burgeri. Next base: position 2,525,513 of record NC_140962.1, on the reverse strand, counting down.
GCGACGCCAAGCTGTTAGGGTTAGGGTTAGGGTTAGGGTTAGCTACCCTAACACTAACCCTAACAGTTAATCCTAACCCTAACAGCTAACCCTAACCCTAATCGCTAACCCCGAACCGCTATTCAGGAAATTTGCAAGAAAGCCTGGGCAACGCCGGGCATTACTACTAGTATATATATATATATATATATATATATATATATATATATATATATATATATATATATATATATATCTTGCTGACAACATCAAGTTGTGACCATGAATACCCAACCAGTACCTATGGAAAAACAGGAGACTGAGACTAATGCTATTGCGCAGAATTAATTAATAACCAGCATAGGAAGGAAACGATGGGGGCACCATGTAGATTTATCGCCAAACCTCTGGTGAATGCTGAAAGACAGCTGACATGTCGCGTAGATCCGTGAAAAGCACAGGGTGGTAACTACATGACAACAAAATACCGCCCAGCTTTACAGTCAAAATTTGCATGTATATTTCATTCATTAATGCAACTTAAACTGCACCATCCTGTGGACATGAGGTCGATGTGCACTCCTAAATTACCAAATTCAATAATATTATATCCTGGCCCTGTTGATACTTCACCTCCTGACAAATTGTAAAGATTTATCAAATTGTGATTTGCATTTATTTGCACACTCAAGGAGCATTTGGGTAAGCATCTGCTTTCAAAGTGATGATATGAAAACAGATATCTTGAAATGTTGTGTCAAGATTATAAATGCTGTGTCAAGCTGTGGATATAAGTTTACATGAATCGTTTTTCCAAAACACACACACACACACACACACACACACACACACACACACACACACACACACACACACACACACACACACACACACACACACACATTGATATATGATCATACGCATATTATATACACACACACTGATATGTGATCATACACATATTATATACACACATATTTATATGTAATCATGCACATATTATATACACACATATTGATATGTAATCATACAAACATTATATACACACATATTGATATGTGATCATACACACATTATATACACACATATTGATATGTGATCATACACACATTATATACACACATATTGAGACGTGATCATACACACATTATATACACACATATTGATATGTGATCATACACACACTATGCACACACATATTGATACGTGATCATACACATATTATATACACACATATTGATATGTGATCATACTGTGACGTCCACGGGACTTGAACAGTCCCGCCAACGTAGAATGAGCCGAAACGATGGAGGCGGTTTATTTATTTATAACCCAAACATGGCGGTTCTAATCGCTCTACCGCAAACGGGACGAGGAAGGTGGCACGAGTCGCTTCTCACTGAGTTGATGATGTTTATTTGCTTTTATTATTACCAGAAATAACAAGACTCGGAAAGAAGAGGGATCCGGGGCGATTTCGACGGGATGGTGTGGGATCGGGCGTGGGGAAAAACACAGACAATTCCAATGAATATACAGATCTCAATCCCTCTAAGGCGCCAAGCGCGCGCGCACGCGCGCACGCGCACGCGCACACGCACACGCACACGCACACGCACACGCACACGCACACGCACACGCACAACGTAGCTATTTCTGGTGGTCCGGCTGGACCGTGGTGTGGACGCAACTGTCCCTGGATCGGCGTCGGACGAGCTGGCCTTGCTCTCGTCAGGGGGCAGGAGAAACCGTGGTGCTGTCGACCTCCTGGTCTTGGCCCAAGTCCGCTGACAGCCGCCAGGGAACCAGTTCTGGTGCCAAGTTGCGAGCAGGAGAGGGAGGCAGGTCCGCCCGCCGTTCGACCCCGTACTCCGAGTCAGCAGAACCCCAGAGCCAACCAAGGTGAGGCACGAGGCTCAGCAAGGCTCAAAGACACGATCAAGAACACGATCGAATCAGCACAACAACAAGGATGCTCCCCGCGCAACAGCCTCCCCACCAAAAAAACACGATCTTTTGGTTGTAATCTTCTTCCTCTTCCTTTTCGACCCCGAACAGAACCTTTTTATCCTCCTGTCCTCGTCACTTCCAATCGAGCCGTTTATTGGCCCACCGCCGTCGCCTTCTGCCAATCGTGATCACGGGGCGGAGCCATCCGCTGCACTGTCCTGTGACGTCACGGCCAGTCTCCAGAGAATACCAAAAGGGGTTTACGCAGACACACTTACCCTATCCCGTGTCCCTATCTAATTACGTGACAATTATCATTTCCCCCCTTGAAGAAATGAACATTTACTAGACAACTTATCACCATTGAATTGCTACTTATTACATCGAGATCCTGGTAAACTCGAACAGCATGGCATACCTAATTAAACATCCTAATTACCCTTTGAATGCATACCCCCCCTCAAACGTAACACTGCCCCCTCCTCTGGTACCGCAGCTCCTGCAAGGTATATCACAGGCGCTACTGTACCAGCCTTAACACTTACTGACTCACACCTAATTAAAAAAAAAAAGTAGGAGGGGCAATGGGCAGCGAGTCGCAGCTAACTTACCTATCCTGCTTAATGTACTACCCCCTTATGGCCTTATCCTCGCCTAAACAATCATTCGTTTTTTTTTTATCACATGATAGCACTGAGCGAAGTTGCACTCCATCTTCCGGATCATCGCTCTTGCCCAGCACTCTTCCAGTGATCTGGGGAGGGGAAACAAAAGGTTCCACAAAAACACAACACTTATACTTTACATTCCTACTCTAAGCCTTAACGACACTATTCACAGGATATTTACACTTGACCGCCTCCCCCAGTGGATGCTAATAGACCCAGCGTTACCTGGGGAGCCAATTTTCAAATTTGCTTGCCCCAAAATTATGCGGACATCATGCCCTTGCTGCACCTGTCAAGTTGTGCGGGATCGAGTGGGACCCATACATCTTCACAACACTCACACCATGGTCATCATCACATTTCTAGGTCATGGTCCTCATTTTAATCATGCAGGCTGAATCCCGTCGTGGCCGTGGGGTGGGTTACCACAAGATGATGGGGGCATCTCAGGTGCAACCATGCCCACAGGTAAGCTTTAGTCCAACCCAGACGTTTCTCCGCCCCGCTCCCTTTGATTCCCTCCCCCCTGGTAGCCATCAGCTCTAATCCCGTACAACACTCTGGAAGGGGTCTCACTGGCTCCTCTGGCCTTCCTGGGTCGCCAAGGTCCTACCCGCCTTGGTCGCCCAACCAGACCCTCTCCCAGTTGCCTCCAGACACTGTCACCATTAGCCACCAGGTGGTGAATCTCCTTGAAGGGGGTCGCAATTCACGCTCACCGTGAGCTTCAGCAATCCCTGTGGACAAGCACATCATCCCCACCCACAAAACCCACATGACTCCCCCACCCCATCGGCCTTACATGTGACACCTGCATTTCTAACACTTCACCGACCATGACCTTCCCTGTTACCACACCATGCCCAATAAAAAAATCAATGCGTGCACCATACATTTCACTTCTTTACTTAAAACAACTCACACAGCACTTCTCACCCGATCCACGCACCAGCCATTGGACAGCCACTTGTGCCCGCTTTGTTACCAATTACCCACTGTCCCGATTGTCACTCTAAAACCCAGCAGAACTTACAAACCCATGCCAATTTTCCCACAATTCATTTTTTTCCACCAAAGGAGGGCACTTCGCCACAATCTCAGCAGCAGAGCATGGCCCTCTATGCTCAGCCCAATCTAGTTTTCCCGACCCCCGACAGTGATCTCCGGACCAGACCTATGAAAGGGCATCTCGGATAGACCTGGCGGTTCAGCAGGAGGATTCACCCTCTCCGAGTCTAAAAGTCTATTGGAGGGTCCCTCCATCGCCGGGTACCGGCAATATCGTTGCATGTGTCCTCTTCGCCCACACCGAAAACAACTCCCCATAAAAGGCCCCCGTGAGTATCGGTGAAATGTCTCTTCCGGTTCCGGACCCCCTCGGCCATAATCGAATTGCTCTATTGGCTGGGCTGGACCCCGCCGCTTTGGCGCACTAACTACCGGATTACCCTTTATCAAACTTGACAGTTTCTGGCAAATTTCCTGAAACATTTGGGTAATGCCAATTTCTCCCAGCACCCCTCCCTGATCCTGAATCTCCGCCTGTCGGATCGTCACCGATGGCCTCTCTGGCACCCGACCCGGCCGCCTCCACGAGGCCAGCCTGGCTGCGCACTCGGCCGCTCGGTGCACGGTGGGTGGATCCTGTAGCTCCACTAGCGCTCGGACCTCAGGGTCAGGAAGAGCAGCTAAAAATTTCTCGAGTGCCAGTCTGTCCCACGCCTCGACTGTGAGGTCCTGATACGCGATCCTGACTGATTGGTAAATGTCCTGTGCCAGCTCCTGCACTGTCTCACCCGGCTTTAATCTGCGGTGCTGGATCTGGGCCCGCACCAGATCACAGTTTGCCGCGAACCCAAACCGACGGCTCAACGCCTCGCAAATGTGGGAGCTGGTCAACATCCCCTCCGCGATCACGTTTAACACATCTGCGGCTGGTCCCCGCAACGTTGCCACCAAATTCCCTGTACGTTCCCGCTCATTCCACCCGTTTAGTCAGGAAATGCACTCAAATTGCGTCAGAAAAGCTTCAACGCTCCCTGACCCGTCAAAATTTACCAGGGGGATCACTTTTACGGTGGCCCGCTTCTCAGTTTCTTCCTTGTCCGAATCCAGCCCAGGGATCAAACACCCTTGTGGCTGCGTATCCAATTTCGGAGCCCACTGTGGCCAAAGATGTTTTGTGGTGAGGGTCTCATGGGTCAATTTTTCCTCCTGTTCCAAACGTTGAATGGACCGATTCACCTCTTCCCGCAGGATCTTCTGGGCCCGCACAACCTCCTCCAAGGCTCCGTCGCGAGTTTGTAGCTGCTCCTCAACCAACCCGGACACTCTACTTACAAAAGACGGCTCTACCAGGCCTTTATCCAAGACTTCATCTTGGCTCATAATTTTATCTTGTTCGTCCAAACGAGCCTCCAATCCTTTTACCTCCTCCGCCAAATTCATCCCTTGCTTCCTCAGCTCTCCCCACTCTTCAACTTGCAGCTGCATACGAGCATCCACACAGGCACGATGACGTTCCAGGCTTTCATCCACTTTATCAACCCGAATGTTCGTTGCATCAATTTTATCTACCAATTTTTTCCGTATATTTCCCCCTCCAATGTAATTTCTACCTTTGTTTCCTCCAATCTATCCTCGAATTTGCTTTGTATTTCTCCCAATTTAACATCCACACACTCCTGCATCTCAGTTTTCATTTTCTCCATCTTTTCCCCCCAATTCATCCCTCATTAAATCAATCCGTGCACCCAACTGTTCCCCCATTACCCCCAATTGATCTGTCATTTCTTCCCCCTGTGCCATCATTTTTGCCATCATTTCTGCCCTCTGTGTCACGAATTGATTTTCCATTTGTACCGTCATGTCCGCTATTAAACGTTCCAACATTGTCCAGATCGTCATCGCACCGGTTTCCGGCGCTGCCGGCCCCCTTAAGGGCAATGAAGCACGGTCCACGCTCGGAATGGGGGAGGTTCCAACCCTACCCCCGTCTCTCCCCTCTTCCCCCGACTCGCTGCCAGACGTGGCCTTCCTCCTCAAACATCTGCACATCCGCCATGGTGCAGAAGTCCCGTTTGCCGCCAATTAATTTAAATTTGAAAAATCCCGCCAAAATTTTCCCGCGCTCGCGCGCTTTTCTGTAGTAATTTTATATTCCAATTCGTGGCGAGATTTTAATCTTGGCATGTTCTCCCGATACCAAATATAATTTAGAGGGGTTCGACACCCTGACACCAATGTGACGTCCACGGGACTTGAACAGTCCCGCCAACGTAGAATGAGCCGAAACGATGGAGGCGGTTTATTTATTTATAACCCAAACATTGCGGTTCTAATCGCTCTACCGCAAACGGGACGAGGAATGTGGCACGAGTCGCTTCTCACTGAGTTGATGATGTTTATTTGTTTTTATTATTACCAGAAATAACAAGACTCGGCAAGAAGAGGGATCCGGGGCGATTCGACGGGATGGTGTGGGATCGGGCGTGGGGAAAAACACAGACAATTCCAATGAATATACAGTTCTCAATCCCTCTAAGGCGCCAAGCACACACACACACACACACACACACACACACACACACACACACACACACACACACACACACACACACACACACACACACACGTAGCTATTTCTGGTGGTCAGGCTGGACCGTGGTGTGGATGCAACTGTCCCTGGATCGGCGTCGGACGAGCTGGCCTTGCTCTCGTCAGGGGGGCAGGAGAAACCGTGGTGCTGTCGACCTCCTGGTCTTGCCCAAATCCGCTCACAGCCGCCAGGGAACCAGTTCTGGTGCCAAGTTGTGAGCAGGAGAGGGAGGCAGGTCCGCCCGCCGTTCGACCCCGTACTCCGAGTCAGCAGAACCCCAGAGCCAACCAAGGTGAGGCACGAGGCTCAGCAAGGCTCCAAGACACGATGAAGAACACGATCGAATCAGCACAACAACAAGGATGCTCCCCGCGCAACAGCCTCCCCACCAAAACAACACGATCTTTTGGTTGTAATCTTCTTCCTCTTCCTTTTCGACCCTGAACAGAACCTTTTTATCCTCCTGTCCTCGTCACTTCCAATCGAGCCGTTTATTGGCCCACCGCCGTCGCCTTCTGCCAATCGTGATCACGGGGCGGAGCCATCCGCTGCACTGTCCTGTGATGTCACGGCCAGTCTCCAGAGAATACCAAAAGGGGTTTACGCAGACACACTTACCCTATCCCGTGTCCCTATCTAATTACGTGACAATTATCATTTCCCCCCTTGAAGAAATGAACATTTACTAGACAACTTATCACCACTGAATTGCTACTTATTACATCGAGATCCTGGTAAACTCGAACAGCATGGCATACCTAACTAAACATCCTAATTACCCTTTGAATGCATACCCCCCCCCCCTCAAACGTAACAATACACACATTATGCACACATATTGATACGTGATCATACACATATTATATACACACACATATTGATATGTGATCATAACATATTATATACACACACAATGAAATGTGATCATACACACATTGATATGTGATTATACACATATTATATACACACACAATGAAATGTGATTATACACACATTGATATGTGATTATACACATATTATATACACACACAATGACATGTGATCATACACACATTATACACACACATTGATATGTGATCATACACATATTATATACACATATTGATATATGATCATGCACATATTATATATACACACATATTGGATATGTGATCATACACATATTATATACACACACAATGATATGTGATCACACATATTATATCCACACATCTTGATACGTGATCATACACACATATTGATATGTGATCATACACATATTATATACACACACACAATGATATGTGATCATACACATATTATATCCACACATCTTGATACGTGATCATACACATATTATATACACACACAATGATATGTGATCATACACATATTATATCCACACATCTTGATACATGATCATACACATATTATACACACACACACAATGATATGTGATCATACACATATATCCACACGTCTTGATACGTGATCATACACACATTGAAATGTGATCATACACATATTATATACACACATTGATATGTCATCATACACATATTATATACACATATTGATATGTGATCATGCACATATTATATACACACACAATGATATGTGATCATACACTTATTATATACACACATATTGATACGTGATCATACACATATTATATATGATCATGCACATATGATATACACACATATTGATATGTGATCATACACATATTATATACACACACAATGATATGTGATTATACACATATTATATCCACACATCTTGATACATGATCATACACATATTATATACACACATTGATATGTGAACATACACATATTATATACGCACAAATATTGATATGTGATCATACACATATTATATACACACACAATGATATGTGATCATACACATATTATATCCACACATCTTGATACGTGATCATACACACATTGAAATGTGATCATACACATTATATACACACATTGATATGTGATCATACACATATTATATTCACTTATTGATATGTGATCATACACACATTATACACACACATTTATATGTGATCATACACATATTATATTCACATATTGATATATGATCATGCACATATTATATACACACACATATTGATATGTGATCATACACATATTATATACACACACAATGATATGTGATCATACACATATTATATCCACACATCTTGATACGTGATCATACACACATATTGATATGTGATCATACACATATTATATACACACACAATGACATGTGATCACACACGTATTATATCCACACATCTTGATACGTGATCATACACACATATTGATATGTGATCATACACATATTATATCCACACATCTTGATACGTGATCATACAGATATTATATACACACACAATGATATGTGATCATACACATATTATATCCACACATCTTGATACGTGATCATACACATATTATATCCACACATCTTGATAGGTGATCATACACACATTGAAATGTGATCATACACATATTATATGTGATCATACACATATTATATACACATATTGATATGTGATCATGCACATATTATATACACACACAATGATATGTGATCATACACATATTTATTTGTGATCATACACATATTATATACACACATTGATATGTGATCATACACATATTATATACACATATTGATATGTGATCATGCACATATTATATACACACATATTGATACGTGATCATACACATATTATATACACATATTGATATATGATCATGCACATATTATATACACACACATATTATATACACACACAATGATATGTGATCATACACATATTATATACACACACATATTGATATGTGATCATACACATTATATACACACACAATGATATGTGATTATACACATATTATATCCACACATCTTGATACGTGATCATATACACATTTATTTGTGATCATACACATATTATATACACACATTGATATGTGATCATACACATATTATATACGCACACATATTGATATGTGATCATACACATATTATATACGCACACAAATTGATATGTGATCATACACATATTTTATACACACACAATGATATGTGATCATACACATATTATATCCACACATCTTGATACGTGATCATATACACATTGAAATGTGATCATACACATATTATATACACACATTTATATGTGATCATGCACATATTATATACACACACAATGATGTGTGATCATACACTTATTATGTACACACATATTGATACATGATCATACACATATTATATCCACACATATTGATATGTAATCATGCACATATCATGTGCACACATATTGATATGTGATCATACACATATTATATCCACACATCTTGATACGTGATCATACACACATTGATATGTGATCATACACATATTATATACACACATTGATATGTGATCATACACATATTATATACACACACAATGATATGTGATCATACACATATTATATCCACACATCTTGATACGTGATCATACACATATTATATCCACACATCTTGATACGTGATCATACACACATTGATATGTGATCATACACATATTATATACGCACACATATTGATATGTGATCATGCACACATTATATACACACACTGATATGTGATCATACACATATTGATATGTAATCGTGCACATATTATGTACACACATATTGATATGTGATCATACACATTATATACACACACAATGATATGTGATCATGCACACATTATATACACACACTAATATGTGATCATACACATATTGATATGTAATCGTGCACATATTATGTACACACATATTGATATGTGATCATACACATTATATACGCACACATATTGATATGTGATCATCTACATATTATATCCACACATCTTGATACGTGATCATACACACATTGATATGTGATCATACATATATTATATACACACATTGATATGTGATCATACACATATTATATACACACACAATGATATGTGATCATACACATATTATATACACACACAATGATATGTGATTATACACATATTATATCCACACATCTTGATACGTGATCATACACACACAATGATATGTGATCATACACATATTATATCCACACATGTTGATATGTGATTATACACACATTGAAATGTGATCATACACATATTATATACACACATTGATATGTGATCATACACTTATTATATCCATACATATTGATATGTGATCTTACACATATTGTTCACACAAATATTGATAGGTGATCATACACATATTATATACACACAAAAAATAATGTGTCTTGTTACGAAACCGATTTAACTATTTACTTTAAGCATGCAAGTCTATGTTCCTTCCTTCTCCATGCATAAACAAGAAAATGTGAAATTTCCAAAGCATTAAACTTACCTTTTTCTTCTGTTTGTAGCATTATATTGATTGAACAAAAATTTTAGGAACGTGCCAAAATTAACTAGCTTCATTGAGCTATTTGATGCAATGCATTCACTGCTAAACCTGATGCACACTGACCCCAGAAGGACTGCCTATCCATAGCTTCTGCAGGATCTGTGTCTATATTTTGGGAGGTTTCACGAGGTGCTCAACAGGAATCAAAGCAAATCTGGTTAAAAAAAAAACCGGCGTTTTAAAAATAAGTTATAATGTTTGCATTGATACGTGATCAAATCGATGTACCCCAAACCGATGTACCCTGTGACAGGTGCATTAGAGGAGCAGGCAAAAGAGTTTATTTAACTGGCGATTGAACTTTCTGATGTCTCCAGGGTTGTTCTGCATTTAGCTGCAACTCTATTGTGGATAAAGTTATTTTATTTCATCAATTAATTTTATTTCATGAACTGCTGTGTGCTCAGTTCGTGCATCATTACCGTGAGCAAGTGGTTCGTGCTCTGTCACCCTGAGTGAGTGGTTTGTGCTCCGTCATGCTGAGCGAGTGGTTTGTGCTGCGTCACCCTGAGAGAGTGGTTCATGCTGTGTCACCCTGAGGGAGTGGTTCTGGCCCTGTCACCCTGAGTGAGGGGTTCGTGCTCCATCACCCTGAGTGAGGGGTTCGTGCTCAGTCACCCTGAGTGAGTGGTTTGTGCTCCATCACCCTGAGCCAGTGGTTCGTGCTGCATCACCTTGAGCGAGTGGTTCATGCTTCGTCACCCTGAGTGAGTGCTTCATGCTGCATCACTCTGAGCAAGTGGTTTGTTCTGCATCACCCTGAGCGAGTGGATCTTGCTGCGTCATCCTGAGCGAGTAGTTCGTGCTCCGTCACACTGAGCGAGTGGTTTGTGTTCCGTCACCCTGAGCTAGTGGTTCGTGCTCCATCACCCTGAGCCAGTGGTTTTTGCTCTGCCACCCTGAACCAGTGGTTTGTGCTCTGTCACCCTGAGCCAGTTGTTCAAATTGGTTCAAGCTCACTCATCCTGAGTGAGTGGTTCATGCTCTGTCATTTCTGAGCGAGTTGTGAAATAACACCCTATTTCCGAGCTGTTTGGCGTATTAACGTGTTTTCTAAATAACCAAGACAATTTTTAGATCCTCATGGAGGATCTCTAAGTCTTACTCACATTGTTGTTCTTGTGGACTTTTTTTATTTCACAGCCTACATTTTTCATCGAAACTTCCTGAAACTTGGCATATATATGTAAAAATACCCTGCGCAGACAGTAACCATCTCCGATTTTGAAAATTCCTCCTAGAAAAAAAAGTTATGACGTCAAAATATCTACGCTGATGGAAATCGCCTAAAAATTATTTCAAACTAGGCAAGCTTTTTGAATTCTGTTTGCCGGAATCGAACAGGGCATTAGCAGAGATGAATTACCGCACATGTGATACATCACGATGACGTCATATCAATTTTATGACGTCATTCCTATTTTTTGACATTTTTTGTTTCACAACCCAGAGTTTTCATCGGATCTTCGTGAAACTTGCCATGTATATGCAGAAAGCCCATGCACAGGCAGTAACCATCTCCGATTTTGGAAATTCTTCCTAGAAAAAAAGTTGATGTCATAATATTGCCGCTAATGGAAATCGCCTATACCATTATCTCCGAAACTAGGCAAGCTGTTTGAATTTTGTTTTCAGGAATCAAGCCGGGCATTAGCACAGATAATTTATCGCAAACCTGATACATCACAATGACGTCGTATTCGTTTTTATGACATCATTAAGAGGACGAGGATCTTAGCTCATTCGAGCTTGTTTTTTCACCCGTCACACGCAGCTGTTTATAAAGAATAATGTTTGTGAACATCTCCCTGAAACATCAAAATAAATACAACATTGTTTTTCGGTGAATACAACTCAAGGTTTCTGGGTTGTATACAATAAGTGCTGTCGTGGTAATCACACTGACTCCAACCTGTCAATTCCTGAAAAATTGCCGATATCGGCGAAGCACGTGTGTGTGTGTGTGTGTGTGTGTGTGTGTGTGTGTGTGTGTGTGTGTGTGTGTGTGTGTGTGTGTGTGTGTGTGTGTGTGTGTGTGTGTGTGTGTTTTTTGTTCATGAAGCATAACATATTATCTGTGCTAACTCCCCTACCCCTTTTATCTGTCTGTCTGTCTGTCTGTCTGTCTATCTATGTATCTATCTATCTCTCTCTAAACTTTGCTCTACTTTCCCTCCCAATACAGTGCAGCACCCTCCTCCAAAATCTCTCTCACTCTTCCCTCTCTCTCTGTCTGTCTATGGACATATCCGGACGGTGGTTATGTCTGGATGGTGTTTGTCTCTCGACATGTCTGGGCAGGGTTTGTCTCCAGACGTGTCTAGGCAGTGTTTATGTCCGGGCGGGAGTTTGTCTCCAGATGTGGCTGGGCGGTGTTTGTCTCCAGACAGTTTGGCTCCAGACACGTCCTGGTGGTATTTATGTCTCGACGGAAGTTTATCTCTGAATGGGAGTTTGTCTCTGGACTGTGTTTACAGTATGACCGGTAGAAAATGGATTTCAGACATTATTTTGTTTTGATCATTACTGTTATTCCATGCAGAATCATTTTGATTAAAGTGTTAATCGTAATTAACAATCCATCGTACGTCTGCCTTCCTTTCCTCTCACCTCATACTGTCTTCCCTCCCCCACCCACCTCCCCTCCTCACTCCCCCTCCCTGCTCTTTCCTTTCCCCTTCACCTCTTCACTCTCCCCCACCTTCCCTCTTTTTCTTCCTCCCCCCTTTCTTAATACCATCAGCGAAGCAACGGGTGGTATTTGCGAGTACTGTAATAGAACAGTTCAACCTTCAATGTTGTTGAATCCTTTAAAACACCCAACACAACATGGTGTCAGAAGTGCTGCAACAGTAGAATTTTGAAGAAACCAATACAAGGACAATCACGGGGCGAAAACAAATGGGCGGCAAAAACACAACGTCGGAGCGGCAGTCAAGTGCACCATCGAGTGCCTCCTTTGCCATCCAATCTCCACCACTATTCGACATCTCAAAACCAAAAGTGGGATAAATGGATCCAAAGTTTCAAGAGATTCAAACTGGCCAGCAATGATCACGGATAAACGTGTTTAGAAGACAGAACTTGGATGTGGATGAATAGCTGCAGTACAGCATCGTGAAAGAGAGCTTTGACAAGTCTTTTGTGCTGAAGAAAAACGTAATTTACGAGCAAGCCAGATTTAATCAAAGACTGCAACAGGTTAATGAGACAGTAGACTCTGTCACATCCTTATATGTATTAGCTGAAAACTGCAATTATGGGCCACTGCATGATGAGCTCATCAGGGACAGATTGGTGGTTGGTCTAAGAAATACTCAACTGTCAGAAAGAATGTAGTTGGACAAGGATATAACCCTTGCTAAAGCCATAAGTATGGCGACGCAATCGGGGGAGATTAAGCAGCATCAGACAGACATAAGGGGCTATGCGAACAGGGCTGTAGATGCTGTAATGGCCAACAAGCACAAGCAGTTGTACAAGGCAAAGCCACGTGTGCAGGCTCGGCCAGCTCAGATAATCTGCCTGACGAGTGGAAAATGGTCAACACAATGAGATGGCAGTGCCCAGCGAAAGGAGTAGCATGCCACACATGTGAGAAAAGGAGACACTTTAGCAAAGTTTGCAAATCAGCGAGAGCAGTCGACGGTGTTACGGAGGACATTAGCCTTTTTTTACGTACAGCAGAAATGGGAGAAGACCTGCGGTCAGTTGAAATTCACAAAAGAAAGAGTAAAGTGAAGTTCAAAATCAATGCAGGAGTTGACATAACTATCATCCCAGAGAATGTGTACAGAGGAGTTCAACAAGTACAAGGGAGGTAACAAGTGCAGCCTGACCAAAGACCAGAAACCACTGTTTGGACCAGCGGGAGTTCCTCTCTTCGTGCTGTTTGGGTAACAGACTGCAAAAGAGGATATTTATGAAGTCAAGATGTACATACATCTCAACAAGGTAGGCCAGGTTTATACCACGCTAAATTTACTGTCCAGGCTAGATCGCATTAATGCTGAAATGATATAGGAGACTTACCCAAAGATATGCAGCGGTGTAGGCATGTTTTGCCAACCATTTACAATTAAACTGAAGCCAGATGGGACATCCTTCTCACTGAAACACCCAGACAAGTCCCAGTCCCTTTGATGGGAAAAGTGAAGGAAGTAAATAAAGTGAATGGAGTGCATAGAGGTCTTCAGCAGAGTAGAGGAGCCCACAGACCGGTGTGCAGGTATATGCGGTGTCCAAGAAAGACAAATCAGTCCACATCTGCATGTATCTGACAAAATGGAATGAGGCAGTATGCAGGGAGAAGCACGTTCTACTTTCAATAGATCAAGCCCGAGACATGCTAGCAGGAACGCAATTTTCAGCAAGCTAGATGCTAACATGGGATTCTGGCAAATACCACTCACTAAGGAATCAGCGAAGTATACTTTCTTTATTACCCCCTTTGGTCGATACTACTTTAATTGCTTGCCATTTGGAATTGCATCAGCCCCAGAACACTGCCAAAACAGAAGGTGACTGAAGTCACAGACGGTCTTACAGGTGTAGCATGTCACACGTGGACGACGTTCTCAACTGGGGAATAACACAGGAAGAAGGCAGAGATCACATTAGAATGCACACAGTGTTAGCAAGAATTCAAAAAGGCAGGGATCACGCTCAACACTGACAAGTGTGAATTTGCAAAGCATGAAGTGAAATTCCTGGGGCACATCATTTTGGTGGATGGAATGAAATGAGACCCAGATAAAACCAGAGCGGTCCAGGAGATGGAAGAGCCAACAAACATCAGTCAACTGAGGAGTTTCTTAGGGATGGTAAACCAGCTCGGGAAGTTTATCCCACATTTATCCGAAAAGGACAAACCACTGAGAGACCTGTTGGTAAAGAAAAACCACTGGTACTGGGAAAGTGAACAGCAAAAAGCATTTGACATATTAAAACAAGATCTCTCCTCCACACCAGTGCTCGCACTGTACATCTCAAACAGGGAGCTGAAAATCTTGGCAGATGCATTCTCTTTTGGACTGGGGGCAGTCCTGCAGAAATAGGGAGAACTTTGGGCATCTATTGCATATGCATCACAAAGTCACTGACGGATGCCATTGGAGCGACATTACGCTCAGGTAGAAATACAAGCATTAGGCCTGACGTGGGGATGTGAGAGGTTCAGAGACTTTATAATTGGCAAGCACTTTCTGCTGGAAACAGATCACAAACAACTTGTGAGTCTGTTGGGAGCTCGAGTTCTCGATGCACTTCCACAAAGGATCCAGAGATTTTGGATGACATTGATGAGGGACTTGTACGCGATCTCACATGTACCGAGGAAAAGCCTCACTGTCACGTGCACCAGCAAAAGACAGTGAGCAAATCTGACACAAAGCTGATGGAGGACACCGACATCTACATTGACACAGTCATTGCAAACTTACATGCAAGTCCAAGCTATCTGACAGATCTCAGAGAGCAACTAAACGCAAACAGCATAAAATGATGACACTGTGCACAGAAGGATGGCCTCACCATAGCAGACTGGACAGAGTGCTGAAACACTTCTGGACTGAGAGCAGTCTTAACAGTGCACAACAGACTTCTGCTAAAAGGGCAAAGGTGAGTAATTCCTTCTGCTTTGAGGAACAGTGTCCTTGACAAGCTGCATGAGGGACATCAGGGAGTAGTCAAGTGCAGGGAATGTGCTAGTCGTCACGGTCGAGGCACGTCACGGCAGCGATTGCGAATCACCCTTTAGCATTAGCCCGACCCTTTTCCCGAAGGATCGGCTTCTTCTTCCTCCGACCCTAAAATCGAAGAGATTATACCACATATGGGTTTTGTGTCCTGAGAAGCTAGGCGCACTGCTTCAAGGAGCCAAGAGCCAGACCTTACATTTATCGTAGAGCTGTGTCCCGTGTACAACATAATAATTTTCACAACCTTTACGAACCACGGTCTGGCTGGAAGTTGCAAATTAGTGGTTCGGCCGCTGGGAATGCTGGGAAAATGGGAATTCTGCACAGCTTGCACGGCTCACCGTGCCTCACCCCGACGTCGGAGTGAGTCGAGACCGGTATGTACGGTGAGAGGGGTTATCAGTCTACTAGTTCAGCCATTTTGGGATCAGTGCTTCCACGGCAGCTCTCGAACCTGTCAAAGGCACCCAGTTCGAATCTCGCATTTAAAACTCACAGCGCTCAGTGCGGTTTGCAACTACATGGATGGACTCTTACGGAATCTTCAGCAGGACTGTGTGGGTATGGTCGTGTCGACAGAAGAGATATCTCAGACTTCAGCTATTCTGGGTTACCACAGTGGCTCTGGAACCAGGTTCCTTCTTTGTCAGGTTCTCATCTCACACATTCAAATTCGCCTTTCACACTCGCTGCACTCGGTGCGTTTGCAACTATGTAGCACTGCTCATATGGTATGTGGCTGTGGATATGATCGCACAGACCGATAACCTATCTATGACATCATTTGGGGCTATCCTAGACTCTCTGTGGGGACGCAACAAGTCTCAGGATCGTATTCATCACTCGTCCTGCACGCTGCCAAAGCCTCCGTGGGGGCGATTGAAGGTATTACAGCATATCCCGGGAACATATTTTGCACACAGGAATTACGTAGCAAGGATGAGGGCATTACAAGCATTCCTTGTCTCCCAAGCGATGACCAATATTCAGGACTTTGCCGCACATGAGACAACAACCTCGATCACATGACACACCTCGTTGAATGGCGCACCCTCCCAGCTTCACGGCACGTAGCACATTTCACATCTGTTATCCTGCTTTTTCCTCCGCCGGTAAACCGGGGAGACAAAGGCAGGCTGTAAATGGGGCATCATCACACACATAACAGGCGTGGGTGAGCGCATCGTGTGACGATTTCTCGAGCACACGAAGTACACGAACCTCATGTCGCAAATGCGATCGTCTGTCACTCGTCCCTACAATCATGCCCTACCAATGCTTCTGTCCATCACTCAACCCAATTAAATCACACGCTCACCGTAACACTCCCATCTGTGACTTACCCCTCATGTCCTCTCTGCATTTATGCACACGTGCTTTAATATTCGTGCAAGTTTCTTTCATTTTGTCTCCAAAGCCACCAATGTTACCACGGTCACTAATCCCAGTAACCATGCCTCCAGCATAATAACCATGCCCATCCGCTCCTAGCCATGCCCCCATGTAAAATTCCATGTGCTTGCGTGTTCTGGACAAGTATTGCGGTGGCCAGGGCTAAGCTGTCAGTGAAATGAGCTAGTTAAGGATGAGCAAACTACCTGATAGGCCTTGGCAGAGGTTATGGGTAGACATCTTCACACTGAACAACAGCAACTACTTACTCGTGGTAAATTATTTCACACGATATGTGGAGATAGCGCAACTCACCCCCACAAGGTCTGCAGATGTAGTTGTCCACCTGAAATCGATCTTCGCTTGACATGGCATTCCGGAAACGCTCGTTATAGATAACAGTCCACAGTTTTCAGGGAGAGACTTTGCAGCCTTTGCAGTGGACTATGGGTTCAGCAAAGTGACCAGCAGCCCCAAGCTTTGTAAAAATCGGCAGGACTTCAGAGACTGTTCAGTATACTGCATAAGAGAAACTTGGCTCAATTCATCCATCCCTGAAGCCGCTGCACAGACCTCCAGATTAACGCTTCATCATTCTGATTGCGGGCTGACAGAATGGGCTGGATGTACACACACTCACCTTTACGCTTCCTCACCTGGGTTTGAATCCCAACCCAGCTATAAACTGTCATACCGGTGTTTCACGGGCAAGGTGCATGCCCATCCCTCAGATGGACGTTAAAAGGGTGTCCTGTTTGCCAGTATTCGTTGGTGGACATTAAAGATCCCATGGTGTCCTTCGTGAAGAATAGGTGAGCTATTGTGGGCACTGTGGCCAAATTCCTAATTTCTGCCCTAATCTACAGGGGGAACTGCATCAGCAGCACATCCTCACCCTCAGCCAGTATTGCTCTCTTGCAGCCTTGTGCTGCAAGTAAACAAAGAAGATGAAGTAAACAAGGAGAAAGGTGGTGGACTGTGTTTCATGGTGCATTGGCTCCAAGATGATTTCTCATTCCAGCACACCAGAGTTGGAAACTCAAGTCATTCATTGCAACTCTTTTTACCGACAACATGAATTTTCTTCCTTAATATTAACTTCAGTTTATTTGTCACATGAAGTCGGCGCTGCATCTGCTATTAAACCACTTCCAGACATTATTAATCAACACGAAAATGTGAATCCATTAGCACTATCCATCATTGCCAGAGATTTTAACCATACTAATTTATCGAAAGGACAAGTTATGCAAGGCCATTGGGGATGTGAGGCACGACTACTGGGAAAAACTGGAGGAGAACAACATGAGTGTGAATGCTAAAGAACTCTGGCAGGGTCACCACAAGATCAATGGATGCATGCTGAAGTCCAAATCCCCAACAAATGACGACAACACATTACCGTACAAAACGAATCACTTTTACAGCCGATTTCATCGCCTGCTGAGCACAGCGCCAACCACAGAAGAAATGTCTCATCAAGCTTTTGTGATACCTGGAAATTACATTCAGCACGTTCTGATGAACTTGAAGGTCAGGAAAGCGACTGGTTCTGATGGTATCAGCCCTGGCCTGCCGCGGTCTTGTGCTAATGAACTGTCATCCATTCTAGCTTTACTTTTCAACTGGTCAGTTCAACTTTGTAAAATTTCCCCGCGTTTTGAGAAAGTACAAAATTCTCGTTTCCACCAAGGTTTGTCATAACACGTCCATAACTTTTTGAGATGTGTTATTTTTATCATTTTTGACCTATCTGTCAATGGTGAAGAATCACATAAAGAATTATAGCAACCAGATCTTCATCAAAATCTAATCAGTTAGTCCTTGTCACACACCCAACCTGTCCACCAAGTTTCATATGTATCCATCCACAACTTATGGAGATATCCTGCACACACACAGACAGACAAACAAATGAAAAAAATCACTCATCGAGCGACACTTGGCAAAACAGAACAAAGTAGAATGGCACTCGGTAGAACGCATACTTCCACCAGTCTGAACAGTTTATGTTTTGTATCCCACTGATGAGCTGGATCTGAATGAAAATCTAATCCACTTGTTCTTGTCACCTAACCAACTTATCCACATAGTTTTATCATAACTCGTCCACAACGTTTTGAGATATAATGACATGTATTTATTTATGTATGTATGTATGTATGTATGTATGTATGTATGTATGTATGTATGTATGTATGTATATATATATATATATATATATATATATATATATATATATACATATATATATATATATATACACATATATATATATACATATATATATATATATATATATATATATATATATATATACACATATATATATATATATATATATATATATATATATACATATATATATATATATATATATATATATATATATATATACATAGTTTTTGGCCACATCTATCAATTTTATATATTAGTCTTATGTTGACGTTTTGAATTTAAAATAATTAGCGGTTGACTCGATTGACCTGATTTGCAAATCCTGCTCAAATTTCAAGTCAATCGGATAAAAATTGAGGATTTTAGAAAGTGGACCTAAGTTGTTGACCTTTGGTATATGTTGACCTTTTGGCCTATGTTGACCTCAAAATTAATCGGTTGTTGAATTCAGTGACCTGATGTGAAAATGCTCTTCAGATTTCAAGTCAATCGGATGAAAATTGACAATTTTTGAAATTTGCTCTACGTTGACCTTTTGGCCAAAGTTGACCTCAAATTAATAGGTGGTTGAATTCAGGGACCTAATATGCAAATGCTCTTTAAATTTCAAGTCAATCGGATGAAAATTGAAGATTAAAAAAATTTGAAAAAGTTGACCTTTGGCCTATGAAGACTTTTTGACCTTAAAAATAAATAGGATTCTATCAGACCACCAACTCCACCATTTGGTGAGTTTCGCAAAAATCGGTTTAAAATTGTGATCTGGAGGCAATTAAAGGTGAGCTGTCAAATAAACACACAAACAAGAAGATGACGTCGTACAGAGCACGATACTTGCAAAATCCATAAAACAAATTTGACCTCAAAATAACTGGATGGTTGAATTCATTGACATGAAATATAAATCCTCTTCAAATTTCAAGTGAATCGGATGAAAATTGAGGAATTTATAAACCTCATCGAAGTTGTTGACCTTGGCCCGATATTGACCTTTTAGTCGATGTTTACCTCAAAAAAATAATTGGATAGTTGAATTCAGTGACCTGGAATATAAATCCCCTTCAAATTTCAAGTCAATTGGATGAAAATTGAGGATTTTAGAAATCTCACTTGTTGTTGACCTTTGGCCAATGCTGACCTTTTGACAATTTGACCTCAAACACAATAGGCTTCTTCCTTATGACAAACTCTACCATGTGGTGAAGTTTCGTGAAGATCAGTCTAAAATTGTGACCTGCAGGTGACAAACAGACAGACAAACAAACAGAATAACAAAATTACCCCCATGTGGGGGTGACAGTCATCTCTATCATGTTTTTTACTATCATAATAATCGAGGAACCGTTGCCAGATATCTCCTAAAATGACAGATTAGATAGGTTTTGAAAATGGCGACTTTCACAACTTTCGTGACTTCGTGACCTTGACCCTGACCTCCAATCCGGGAAAAAGTAAGTCGTTGGGTATCACTCATCGACCTCTACCCACATACCAAATTTCATCAGAATCGGAAGTAAAAAGTTTTCTTTGCACCGGGAGGTGTTTTTGACCATCTTCCAGGTTACATGGCGGCCAAACGGGACGGAAATTCAAAAATCTGTCCGGTTAGATACAAGACAATATTTTTTTTACTATCATAATCAATAAACAGTTGCCGAATATCTTGTGGAATGGCAGACTAGATAGGTTTTGAAAATGGCGATTTTTATAACTTACCTCGTGACCTTGACACTGACCTTGAACCCGGACAAAAGTTATATCGTTGTGCAACACTCATCGACCTCTACCCACATACTAAGTTTCATCAAGATCGGAAAGAAAAATTGTTGACGGACGGACGTATGGACGTATGGACGTACGGACGGACGGAAATTTGGTCCGGCTTTATTAGGTCATCTCGGTAGAGATGACCTAAAAATCGACTGACCAATATACGTCCCTGAAAAATCTTCGATTTTGTAAGTAACAGATAGACAGACAGACAGACAGACAGACAGACAGACAGACAGACAGACAGACAGACAGACAGACAGACAGACAGGGGTGAAAACATTACCTTCATTCACCTTTGGTGGCAGAGGTAAGTCTGGTTATTTTAAACCATGGCACTGATTTCATCACCAAAATATTGTTTTAGGGCTTTCTACACTCAGCAAAATGAATCCATTTCTTATTCAGTGTTATTTTGTAAGCCAACTAAAATTTATATTTTATTACTAATCAATAACATTTTTATGCATTTATTTGACAATTGACGATTGACCGACATGGCTGTGGTTTTGTATCAATTTTTTGCCAGCATTTTGTATCAATTTTTTTGTCAGCAGCACAGCATTGACACTGATACACTACACCTTGTAGGTTTAGAGAAGGAATTTCGAATGGCGAAAGCTTACCAGCTCCTTGTGAAGTATTCCTTGTGAAGGAATCTTCAACCTCTACCAGCTAATGCTGGCAGACGGTATGCCCAGTTTAACGTCCATCCGAGGGACGGCAAACATATTGATGTCTTGCGCTGCATGTGACATCAGGATGACGGTTTATAGCTGCATCGAAATTTGACCCCTGGATAGACAGTTCAGAGGTGATTTTGCATTCCTTTATGCTAACATGTCAGCCCAAACAAGCATACAATCCTTCCTGCCTACCCATCCCAACAACATGTATCATTGTATCACCTCTGTAAATATTTTTCAAATTAACTTTTCAAGTGACCATTTAATGTGAGCAGATAGATACCCAGCTTAAAATACATCTGAGGCACTGTGCATTTTGTGATGCAATGTCGCAAATGCAAAGCAACATTCTGATAGTTTATAGTCAGGCCTATAATCAAACTCAGGCTCGACAGCTCATAGTGTTGGAAATGTTGAAGGATGTACTTGTAAACAAAATAAACTGCAGGAAGGCTCGGTGTTTTCATTTTAACTTGTATTTCAGAAGGCAGGTTAAATTGACGCTATCAATGAAAGAAGTGGTTAAGGTAGAAAACCAAAACTTTTAAAATAATATTAAGTGTCTTGAAGTGTTCTCTACATTTTACATGGAAATTGAAAAGACATCTTGCCAGAAGATGCTGTCAATTTGGGTGTGAATGTTACTTTGACAACAGTAAGATACATGTTTGTATGAAATGGTTAAAATTGGCGCCTTGAAGCTGCTATTGAAAAGCGTTAACCAAACCAAAAGATTGAAATGGGAAATATACCACAGTGGGAGATGGACAAAGCTGGAAAGACATGCTGTTTACAGATAAATCCAAGTACAAATTGTTTCATATAAATTAATTACAGTTTGGTTCATGGCAGAGAGGAGAATAGTATCACATTGAGGAATGGTGGAAGAGCAGCAGAGGTTTGGGTCCACATCTCAGATGATCACTTGTTGATAATTTACACAAAGTTGATGGCACCCTGGCTGCTGAAAAATGCAGTCTGATTTGAATCCATCCTTCCCTCCAGAACTCTACGGATTGGTTAGCAATTCATCTTGCAGTCAGAATATGGGTTTGCCGAGTTCGTGTTATCATTTAAAGTGATGGCTGATGATGCTGGTAACTCAGATTCAAATTACATACTCTATTCATTGCTTATGAATGTTCTTGTAATTAATGTAAAAGCACACTAATATTTACAAACTTCTTTGTCCTGAACACAATTTATGCACAAACTTCAATGTGAGCCAAATATTAATGTAAAAATATAATACAAAGTAGAAAGAAAATGTGGCAGAATGAATATTGATGGTAAAGATGCCAAAGGACAATAAAAACCATGGCCGAGCCTGCACAAAGTACAGGTTGGACTGTTATTGAGACTTCCTAGACAAAACAAGATTACTATCTAGATGAGAAAACAATTTTCTTTTGTTATCACATATAATTGTGCTGATAACAATGATACACTTAAATTCTTACAATTACATTTTTTTTTGAAGTTATCTCAAAATAGGCTTCCAGGCCAATAAGCTCGACTGCAACCGTGTCTAGTGGAATCATAAGAATATAGCCTCATATTTTCAAAATAAATCGCATAAATAAATTAAATCATGAACATGTTGAGTGAAATGTCCCAATATATTATTATATCCCAAAATGAATGTCAATAGCATAAAATATTCTGCTGATGATGTTCAAGAATTCTTGTATTTAATTATTTTGTCCATTCCTGTGTTTGCTTTTGCTCATAGTCATTTGCTGAGTTCTTGTCTGGGAGTTGATAGTTTGTTGTTCACGGCATTTCACCATAAGATTTAGCTTTTTGAAAATGCTCCTACACACAAGTGTAAATTGTAAATTGTTATTTATTTTTATTTACCCTTGTGCAGAGTATGGAAAAAAATATATGGTGCAAACTGGATAATCAAAATACATCCAATAAACCCTCGTAATTGTTATCCATGTTGTTGAACACAACAGCATCACTCTTTCATAACCTTCCTGGTACCTTTTTCTATATCTTATTTTTAATTCCTGTTTTGGGAAGTGGAACAGGAAGCAATTTTATGCAAGTTATTTTCTTCCATTAAAATATCAGAAATTAAATCGTTTGATTTGAATGGTTTGTTTGATTTGAATAATTTGCTAAAATATCAGAAATTAAATCATTTGCTTTGAATCGTTTGTTTAATTTGAATAGTTTGTTAAAATATCAGAAATTAAATAGTTTGATTTGAATCATTTGTTTAAATATCAGAAATTAAATCATTTGATTTGAATCATTTGTTTGGTTTGAATAATTTGTTAAAATATCAGAAATTAAATCATTTTATTTGAATTGTTTGTTTGATTTGAGTAATTTGTTAAAATAGCAGAAATTAAATCATTTGATTTGAATCTTTTGTTAAATTTCAATAACTTGTTAAAATATCAGAAATAAAATCATTTGATTTGAATCGTTTGTTCGATTTGAATAATTTGTTAAAATATCAGAAATTAAATCATTTGATATGAATCGTTTGTTTGATTTGAATAATTTGTTAAAATATCAGATATTAAATCATTTGATTTTAATAATTTGTTAAAATATCAGAAATGAAATCATTAGATTTGAATAATTTGTTAAAATATCAGAAATGAAATCATTTGATATGAATCGTTTGTTTGATTTGAATAATTTGTTAAAATATCAGAAATTAAAGAATTTGATTTGAAAAATTTGTTTAAATATCAGAAATGAAATCATTTCATTTGAATTGTTTGTTTGATTTGAATAATTTGTTGAAATATCAGAAATTAAATCATTTGATTTGAATAATTTGTTAAAATATCAGAAATTAAATCATTTGATTTGAATAATTTGTTAAAATATCAGAAATTAAATCATTTGATTTGAATTGTTTGTTTGATTTGAGTAATTTGTTAAAATAGCAGAAATTAAATCATTTGATATGAATCGTTTGTTTAAATTTCAATAACTTGTTAAAATATCAGAAATAAGATCATTTGATTTGAATAATTTGTTAAAATATCAGAAATTAAATCATTTGATATGAATCATTTGTTTGATTTGAATAATTTGTTAAAATATCAGAAATTAAATCATTTGATTTGAATCGTTTGTTTGATTTGAATAATTTGTTAAAATAGCAGAAATGAAATAATTTAATTTGAATCGTTTGTTTGATTTGAATAATTTGTTAAAATATCAGAAATTAAATCATTTGATTTGAATAATTTGTTAAAATATCAGATATTAAATCGTTTCGTTTGAATAATTTGTTAAAATATCAGAAATTAAATCGTTTGATTTTAATCGTTTGCTTGATTTCAATAATTTGCTAAAATATCAGAAATTAAATCATTTGATTTGAATCGTTTGCTTGATTTGAATAATTTGCTAAAATATCAGAAATTAAATCATTTGATGTGAATCGTTTGTTTGATTTGAATAATTTGTTAAAATATCAGAAATTAAATCATTTGATTTGAATCGTTTGCTTGATTTGAATAATTTGCTAAAATATCAGAAATTAAATCATTTGATATGAATCGTTTGTTTCATTTGAATAATTTGTTAAAATATCAGAAATTAAATCATTTGATTTGAATAATTTGTTTGGTTTGAATAATTTTTTTAAATGTCAGAAATTCAATCATTTGATTTGAAGTTTGTTTGATATGAGTAATTTGTTAAAATATCAGAAATTAAATGGTTTGATTTGAATTGTTTGATAAATTTCAATAATTTGTTAAAATATCAGAAATAAAATCATTTGATTTGAATCGTTTGTTTGATTTGAATAATTTGTTAAAATATCAGAAATTAAATCATTTGATATGAATCGTTTGTTTGATTTTAATAATTTCTTAAAATATCAGAAATGAAATCATTTGATTTGAATAATTTGTTAAAATATCAGAAATGAAATCATTTGATATGAATCGTTTGTTTGATTTGACTAATTTGTTAAAATATCAGAAATTAAAGAATTTGATTTGAAAAATTTGTTAAAATATCAGAAATGAAATCATTTGATATGAATCGTTTGTTTGATTTGAATAATTTGTTGAAATATCAGAAATTAAATCGTTTGATTTGAATAATGTTAAAATATCAGAAATTAAATCATTTGACATGAATCGTTTGTTTGATTTGAATAATTTGTTAAAATATCAGAAATTAAATCATTTGATTTGAATAATGTTAAAATATCAGAAATTAAATCATTTGCTTTCAATCATCTGTTTGATTTGAATAATTTGCTAAAATATCAGAATTTAAATCGTTTGATTTGAATAGTTTGTTTGATTTGAATAATTTGTTAAATATCAGATATTAAATCGTTTGATTTGAGTCATTTGTTTGATTTGAATAATTTGTTATAATATAAATTAAATCATTTGATGTTTTTTTTTGGTCTCATTTTAATCTGATACTCTTCACCAAGTCTTGTTTTTGATTGGAAATACAAAAAGATTTTTACCAGTACTTGTATGATAATTCATTTAATTGACTAAGCCGTCATTGTGATGTGTTATAGAAAAAAACAAAAACAAACAATAACATGTTTAATTTTGAAAGGTATGATGATTTTCCAATGTATGGGCAAGCAAGTGAATGAATGTGAGATTGATTTCTGAGCATAAGCCAAGTCAAATACCAAATGAAGTTAATCATGAGCAGATAAGAAAACCATGAAAGGAAGTATGTAAGCTGTTAGCAAACACATCCAAAACATTACCCGCAGTAAAGATTTCCACGAGTGTTGCAGGCAGGTGAACAAAGTTGATTACAGTTGGCAAATGCAAACACCAGGTCACATGTCGTGATAATTTCCCTCAAAAAAAAAAAGTGAGGAAAAATGCCAAATGGCACATTTTGTTTTGGTTAGCACTCTGGGATAATGAAGGTACCTTGTTCTTCAGTGCCATCATAGGCTGCGACATCATCGCCATGTTTCTTGGCGTTCACTCCTGGCAGGTTGGGGGAGGAGACGAGAGGAAAAAGAAAAAAGAAAAAAAAAAAGACAAGAAGAAAAAGAGGAAGAAGCCAAAAATGTCAGGTATTGCGACAAGACAGCAAAAAAAAATTTTTTTTCCAGCAAAATCCATGACGTAGAACTGAAAAAAATTGCCTCAGTAAAAAAACGTTTTTTTTTTCCCCAAAAAATAATTTTAACCTCGTCGTCATCATTTTTGTCCCCACAACAATTTCAAAAAAAATTGTTTGTGATTAGTGTTCGTTTACCAGACTTTGGTAAATGAAAGAAAAAATACCCTGCAACCAAAATAGGGGATTGACAAGCTTTTAAAAAAGGCTTTCCAGTGAGGGTTGTGGCACACTTCAAAATGCCTTGATGATGATAAATATTGCAAATGAATGATGTGCATTGTTGAAATAAAATGCTCTTTTCTGTTTTAATCCACTCCTTGCTTTTGCAGCTATTTAGCATACATATTTGGTCCAAAATAAGTTATATGATTGGTGAATGTATGAGAAAATTATCTAAAATGCGTGCCGAATGCTTCAACCCCCCGAGAAGTTCCGCTGCTATCTGTTTCTCCGTGTCTGTCATTCCAATTTTTATAGAGTGTAGTTTCAATGCAGTTTTTCCGAGGCTAGTTGTTTTCATGAACTGAAACTCATGAGAACAAAAAATGCTTTGCCAAAGTAATGTTAATTTAAATGGTACGATTCCATAAGGATGCTTAAGTAATAATACTGAGTGAATCAAAAACGGGCTCCAGGACCTTTATGAGGTGAAAGGGGATAGTTTTGGGCTATAACTTTCAATCAGTGCCAGCCAATACAAGAGAGTGCTATTTAAGCTAATCAGGTTCTACATAAAGATAAGTAAAATGAGAGATTGAGTTAATGGGGTGTGAATAAAGCATAGGTGTGAGGGCCAAATGGCTTTTTCCTGTGTTTAAATTTCCTTGCACAAGCTTGTACATCATAGAAGGCTACAAAATATGCTCAAAAGGATTAATGTCTGGGCTTCTTACTGGCAAATGCATAACTTACTTTTGTGTCCTCCAATTTGTTTCCTTTTCAATTGAAATTACGGTAGTTTGAAATGGAGGATTCTCTTGCACACTGGAGTGAACATCAGCCAATGGAACCAGCAAAACATTTCACTAAATGATCCAAGATTGTCAATGTATTGCCGAGTTGTAAATCTGCCACCATTAAGTGCCAGCTCAAGATAATCCACAAGTAAAATTAAACTGATGCAACCCACAATGGACCACCCCATCATGAGTAAACATTTAAAAAAAAACGCATTTCAACTCGACATAGTGCCCACATCTAAAAGGGAAAGGACAGCATTGCGAATTGGCTTGTCACTACCCAGTGACTTTGGCCTAAATAATATAACAATTAAAAAAAAACCATGTACCAGGGTTTGAAAAGCAAAGTCCCAATAACTGGAAGGTTAGGATTGATGACATTGTGGCAGTGATAGTTGGAGCAATGGGAGTAATAAAACAGAGCCTCAGCAATTTTGAAAACTATACCAGGAAATATTACAACGAATAAACTACAATTTGGAGGCTGCGTATGATTAATTGACAATCCTAAAAAGAGTCCTTGGAACAAAGATATGAGAACAGCAGAACATCACAACTTGGTCCTGAAAACGTGATCCTACAATAAAGAGGGTGGATACATTGAACTCTGGGAAGACTCCATTTTACCTTGTCAAACCAGCAAAAGGGGATGATTACAAACGGTATGAGATGCCACCCAAAACCACACAAAACGCACACGAAAAACAATTACACTCAATGGTGTTGCATTGGACAAACGTTGCTGAGTAACATCATGCCACTGACGTGCACTTTCACAGCACAGGACTCAGGAACAAAATTTTTCTATAAATCATGTAAAAGCACCAATTCTTCAGCTGCAAGAGAGGTTTAGTTTTCTCAATGTTGATAGGTATTGACAAAGTCAATATAAAAAGGGAACTTTTAAAGGAGGGAGAGGTGTACTCCTTAGACTTAGAATGAATTACTTGCAGCAGTTAGATACTTCCAGAAGTTTTGTTTCAAAGTTTGAAACTGCCTTGAAAAATCAGCTGAAGATGTTCTTCTTCTCGATGGAAGGATCCTTACTGACTATGCAGACATTTCTGATGTAAAGCTCCTCATTTGTGATGGAAGGATCCAAACTGATTATGTATAAATTAAACAAATTATTTGGAACTTATTTTCTCATCGATACTCACCAGGACATGTTTATGTTGAATAGGTATGCTCTTTCACTACTTTGCTGCCCAATATATCAGACTGTAATTTTGAAAACAATACCAAGCAATATTACAACGAATTAACTAAAATTTGGAGGCTGCACATGATTCATTGACAATCCCATAAAGAGTCCTTGGAACAAAGATATGAGAATAGCAAAACATCATAACTACAACTCGGACCTCAAAACATGATCCTACAATAAAGCAGTGGTATGCCCATGAAGCAGTAAACCTCTCGGGCCTTCTGCAAGGCAGAGCCATTTAATTTCCCTGATTCTTACAGCACTGCCTAGAGTTTAGGGTGAGGGTACTCGAGCATAGCCACCAAGTAGACAGGAGATCTGTCATTGACTAGCTTGGAAGAGTGGCCTTTACGCAGAAACATGCTGCAGGAAAATGCAGACTCGCATCAGAAGAACGTGACATGACCATGGCATGCACCTTTGATTTCTGAACATCTGATTTTGATCTTCACTATGTCCCAATATGATGTTGGTACAGGGGGAGAGACCAAAAACCAAATGATGAAGAAAACACATCAAAGCAAATGCACAGTTGATTGCTGAATGTCAACAACATCACCCATGACATTTGGATTGCTGATTGTCTTGACATCATATTGCATCATAGAGGGGGTATTCTCCATTGTTCTAACTCATTCCACAAAAAAAATTAGAACTACTCAGCCTACAAGAGCTTTGCTCATAATGCAATGAAGCACAATGCTCCCCTGGTGCTCCTGATTCCGATCTACCTCTTCTGGATTCTGTATGTTATATTATAAAGCTCTCAATATGATTGGCATCTCCTGAGATGAGAAAGAAACAAAAGATCTGCTGCTCTCAAATCACAGAAAGGTTGGTGGCCTCTGTTTTATGCTGCACCTCAGGTGATGCTCCATCTGCTCATTCATATCTCTGTTCTTCCCCAGTCCCTTCAGGTGTTAGTCATTACTTCCACCACTGAAGGTGAAGGAGGTTATGTTTTCACCCCTTTCTGTCTGTTTGTGTACAGGATATCTCAAAAAGTTGTGGACGAATCCGGATGAAATTTTGTGGACAGGTTCGGTGTGTGACAAGGACGAACTGTTTAGATTTTGGTGAAGATCCGGATGCGGATTTGCCTACTTGAATTTCTAAGTGATTCTTCACCATTGATCGATTGGGCCAACAACTATATATTGCATGATATCTCAAAAAGTTGTGGACGGATTCGGATGAAACTTGGTGGACACAATTAATGTGTGACAAGGAAGAATTGATTCAATTTTGGTGAAGATCCGGATCCGGATCTGATAATTTTTAAAGTAATTCTTCACCATTGAGAGATAGGGCAAAATCAATATATAACACGATATCTCAAAAAGTTGTGGACTGATTTGGACGAAACGTGGTGGACATGTTTGGCGTTTCACAAGGACGAATTGATTTTTGTGAAGATCCGAATACGGATCTGGATACGAGAATTATTTACTTTTTAAAGTGATTCTTCACCATTGAGAGATTGGGCCAAAAACGATATAGTGCTGTATAGCATGATATTTCAAAAATGGTTTGGGCCTGATATGTTCTCATGGATCAGGCATGATGTGGCGGAGGTATGTGCTCCACCGAGTGCCCTTCTAGATTTATCCTCTGTTATCCCATTTGTGGAACCACCTCTCTTCAGCTATTCAATGGCCACTCTTTCCTCCAGGACTTCAAGATGATGGTAACTCCCATCTCATGTCATCCTCCATCCCTACATGTAATACTTTTCTTCCCTTGTTAACCCTACCTTATCTAATCATCTTACTTTCAAGTTTCCTCCCCTCCTCTCTCCTTATTCCCCTGTTTGATGCATGCACCTGCTGCCCCACTGCACTATGCCGTTGTCTTTTTACCCTCTGTCTCCTCGCTCATTCATGAGCTCTTCCAAACACATAATTATTTTATAAAGACTTTCCTTTTAAGCTGACATCACTCTGGAAGAACATACTGCTGCAGTAAAAGGATAGCATGTCTGCAGAGTGCCTAGTTCGGTTGGTCTACCAGTAGAATATAATTTTTCTGGGACTTATTATAACGAGTATTGCGAATGTAGTATAGTTTTCCAAGATGTCCAAGAGAACTGCCACTTGAGCTGCAGAAGTGCTGATATTTCCTCGATTCTGAAAAAGGAGACCTTCACTAAAGCGAGGATTTACATACAATTTTGTTACTCTGTGCGGAATACAAAATACTGTTAAAACCACTGCCTGACGAGCACTGCAATCTCCAACATTCTTACTAATCAGCCATCCTGTATTATTGGTATATCAATCATTGATAACATGTTTTGTGTGAGTGATCTTTTTTCTGTTAGTCATTGAAAAAAGGTAAATACCAGTAATATCGATTTCCTTCTTTTACGAAGAAAATTCCTTTTGGTAATATCGATCAGCATTATTTGTTTGAGGTGTTGAAGGGGTTTGGTTGTTGTGCCTCAATTAATTCTTATATTAAATTCTTATACAAAATAGCTCCTCCACGAGTCTTGACATTGTACACCAAGAAAGTTATGTCATCATATTTTTAGTTTAATCACAGGCAAAAACGATCTGTTTTCTTTTTTTCTGTGTGAAAGGGATCAAGCAAACCTGTCCTTTGGTGAGACTGTTGCACGCTCTCTCTATTGAGCCTCAGCTAGCTCGCTTGCCAAATAAGCTTTCAGTATTCTCACTCATGCCAGCTGCTAATCCCATGAAAGTATCTGCAAATGATGGTGATCTCTGTGCTGTTGTTATCACTCTGTTAGGGTCCTGTCACAGCTTGATGTTTTGCCAGCGTATGGCAACGTATCAAAATGTATGGAAATCGCTGGCGTACGCTGAACTATTGATGTTTTTTTTTTCCAGTTTTGGACGTATTCATAACGAGTTGGACGTATGCATAACGTATTAGTAATGTACACAGAACGTTTCGATAACATATAGATAACTTATATCAACGAATGCTGAGCGTGTTGTCGGCGTTCACAACCTATGCCCAACGATAGTCTAACTTATGCACAGCGCGGCAGCGTATCGCCGACGATCACGTGGCGTAGGCTATTAATAGGCTGCGGCTCGACGATTCAAATCATAACCGCATTGGACATCGAAGTGTGAAGCCGCTGTCACACCTTGACATTTTAGCCAGCGTATGCCGACGTATGAAAAATTTTCCGAATACGCTGGCACACGTCGAATACGTTATGGGTAAGTTTTGTATACGTTAATAGCACGCTGAAGCACGCTGGCATACGTCGTAGTACGCCGAGTACGTCGACAAATTTTCAGCATGTTGAAAATTTTTCGACATACTCTGCGTATGACACACGTTCCACATATGCTGGCCATAAGTTGGAGGCACGTTATGCGATCGTTGACACACGTCGACACACGTTACTTGTAAGTTACTCATAAGTCGAAACACGTCGGGGTAATGGTTAGCGTCAGTGTTCCAGACTCCCTGTTTTTTTTTTGTTTTTTTTTGGGGTTTTTTTTCTTCGGTATGACGGTGATGTTGACACTTCGATTTCTAGTGCGGTTATGATTTAAATCGTTGAGCGGCAGCCTATTAATTATATTATATTATAACCGCACCAGAAATCGAAGTGTCAACATCACCATCATACCGAAGAGAGAAAAAGAGAAAAAAAAAAAACAGGGAGTCTGGAACACTGACGCGAACCATTACCTCGACGCGTTTCGACTTATGAGTACCTTACAAGTAACATGTGTCGACGTGTGTCAACAATCGCGTAACGTGCCGCCAACTTATGGCCAGCGTTATGTGGAACGTGTGAGTCATTCGCTGGCATACGTCGAAAAATTTCAAGCATGGAAAATTTGTCTAACAGCTCGGCGTACTACGACGTATGCCAGCGTACTACGACATATGCCAGCGTGCTCTTAACGTATACAAAACTTACCCATACGTATTCGACGTGTGTCAGCGTTTTAGACAAATTTTTTATACGTCGGCATACGCTGGCTAAATCGTCAAGGTGTGACAGGGCCTTTAAATATTATGTCAGTGGATAATTGTTGTGTGCTGAATGAAATGCTTGTCACTCAAGTTGTTCAACAAGTGTTGTTTTTGGACACTAGACATTTCATCATCCTCTATCCCCTTGGTTCTCCCACCCAAAAAGTGGTAATTCCAAATGTTCTGTTTGAAGAATGATGTAATATTTGAAGCAACGTTGAGGTGTGGTTGTTTTGGTGTGGTTGTGTCTCACAATGATGATCCTCATGGGTTGTAAATATGAATGAGCTCGTGTTGTTACAAATTTTGGGAGGTTACGAGATACATTTTGTTACGAGTTCATGGTCATAAAAAAGTTTCAAAATTCACTTTAAAATATTATGATTATCAGAAGTATATGTGACTAACTAACAAGTCTGTGGGCCCCAGGCCCCAGTTTTGATGCGATCAGTTTTTTGATTTTCAAATTCTAAGAACAGGGAAATAGGTAGAGAAAGGGTGTATTGACGTCACTTGCGAGGAGCCAACCACAGTACACCGAGTCATGCACAGCCAATCAGCAGCATCTTGCCACTTGTCACCAAGCCACTCAAAGCATAGTTTGTGGTTGCTTTGTCTGTGCATTTATTAATGTGAATAATGAAAATGTTTTTACGTACATCAATTTTTTGGTCGATGGAGGCAGTCAAGTTGGAGTCAGCAGCAAAGTCGCCAGCCGGAGAGAGGTTGCCAACCAGAGAGAAGTCGCCAGCCAGCTACTTAACTGTCCGGGCGATCGAGCCCCGAGTCGGTCGAGTAACGCTGAGGAGTGAGCGGGCTCTTAAAGAGCATCAACTCGTAAAGAGCAAGGCCTGTTCGCTCCTCTGAAGTGTCGTCGGCCAGGCCCGATCGACCAGGCCGGACTGCTAGGCCTGGACCAACCAAGCCGCCATTACCACAGCTGCAGCTTTGACCATAGGGACATACGGAGGGTCGCCGACAAAAAGACCATCGAGTCGCCTCAAGGGCGATAAAGGTAAACTGCACGGCCTCGTGGAGCTCCTTCGGTCATCACAGCTCCGAGGAACATTAAAGGCTTATGAGCCCAGTTCTCTTCTTTCTTTTCTGGGGTTTTTGCATGGAAGTCTGTGGCGCCTTGTCCTTAAGTAGTGAACTGACTAAGTGCATGTAGATAATAAATAGATATCGGCTGTAGGTCTTTTTGCTCATGTCTTGTCCCCTAACCCCCATTCATTGCATATGTGCATTTGAAATAAATGTCCCCTTTGTTGAAATGTCACCTGCTCGTTGCATCCTTTCCTACCATTGACTGCCATAATTGCATTCGGAATAAATAGCTGGCTGATTAATAGCCGATAAAACGTACATCTGGTCCGACGGGGCTTGGCGATATAAAACCGCTCGGCAATCGCAAACGGAACGAGCTGCTTAAAAGCGGCTCGTTTTCGTGCAGGCACTGTTGAGGTGTAAATCCCCGGCATTTCTGTCTGTGCGAATAATTAGGTACATCGACAATTTGGCGATCAACCCTGTAGCACGTGGACAGAAGAGATGGCCGATTTATGGTGTGGTTAACAACACCCGTAGCTGGTTTTCGGCGTTGATCCGAAAAGCTGCGACTAGATTGTTCGTTCGGTGGGCGCGCGCGGCCGCAATTTAGATCAAGGCGGTCGCCCGCACGCCGAACGGGCGAAAATGTACAACAAAATCAATAATACACATATTAATCCCTCAAATGTTCAAACTGTTTCCTCCCGGCATTCACATTCACACATTCACAATATTATAATACTGGTAAAATCCTTACTGTATACCTACTTTTGCAGCCCCCTGTATATATTGTTACGGTTGTGGAAATTCGCATTACACCATAAAGAGTCCTCAGGTGAGATATATCGGTAAGTTCATGTGTAATTAGCCCAAACCCGTTCTATAGAGGGAATATGTGTGATTCATCCGGGCTGCGACGCTTTGAGTTAGCCATTTTTTTTCTCTATTGTTATTTTCGACCATGAAGCCGCCAACAACGCAAACAGCCACTACCTTTACCTCCACAACGCCATCACGCAAACATCGCTTCACCGCCATTCCCAAACGATGCCCGCCAAGCACCAAACCACCACAGCAAACTCCCCACCACCTTCGCCTATCTCCTTCTCCAACCATCGACCACACAACCAGTCAACACCAAACGTCGTGCTCTCCAGGGCCCGTTCGGCGATTGGTGCCGAACGCATCGAGCCGCGAGTGCGAATGGCGGCCTTTCCGAGGGAGAAATTCTGATCAGGAAGGCTTCACGCCCCCTTTTTCTCCGTCCAATGGGCGAGCGTCGGGCGGTATGGCCCCGCCTCCAAGCGCGATGAACGTGGATTCTTTACGAGAGGAATTCGGATCAAAAGAGGTTCATGCCCCCTTTTTGCCGCACCAATGGCTGAACAGAGGGTGGCATGGCCCCACCTCCAATCGCGTTTTGATCCTGAAATTTGCATATAGGCTCCTCCTGCGGCCTATAAAGACGCGAGCATAAGGCGACTCGAAGAGTTCGCGCGGGTCAGTTGCAGGCGGCTTGTCAGGGCAAGTGAAGAGTTCAAGTTCGAGTCAAGTGAAGACAGCGGTCAGCAACGAGGTTGCGGTGTGGGGGTCGCTCGTCTCATCGCGGGGTCCAAGCCAGCCAGCCATTCCCCTCTCCCTGAGCATCAGCAATTACGCCCCCCCCCATCCGTGCTGAGATAGTGCCGAGGGGCCCCGTTCCTCCCCCACCCTAAACGTGGTGCCAACAAAACTGCTTGCGCGGAGCACGCCGAAGAGGGCTCGCCGACCACGCCAGGGGCATGGAGTCGGGGCGCAGCTGCGCGAACATTGTGGCTTGCCCGCCATCGCGTCACGAGGACGCGGGTGAGACCTTCTCGGTCTCGTGGACCTGGCCGCTCCTCCAGGATCCATGCACATTTGGTCCATGGACCTGTCTGCCTCCTTGCCTGTGAGGGTGGCTTTCTTTCCTTTGCTTTTTGTATGAGTGATGTGGCGCCGAGTCCCGACAAATAGAACTGTACAAGTGTTGTAAATAATTGCCCATTTATTCGGTCGTATTGCATTTGCTTTTGTTGCATCTTGTCTTGACTGTAATATACGTGCCTTCCGTGTTTCCGTCATAAATGTGCATTGCTTGTTGAACTGTTTCCCGCTTTGCTTTGTCTCCTTCCTTTTATTGAATCTCCATCTTGCATCACGTAAGGGATTCGTAGTGGGTTTCAACATCCCGGTAATTAATCGGAACCGTCAAGGTCGACGATAACTCCGCTCGGTTATCCCTGTAATACGGAACGAACCGCTTAAGCGGTTCGTGTCCGGAGTCGGCCTGTGGCGTGGTACAACTCATCGGTATGCTACTCGCGCGAGTACTTAGGTAAATCGACCATTCGGTGATCGGACCCTATTTCGCGCGGGTCGAATGCGGACCGAGTTGTGGTGAGGTTAAACCCCCACCCGTGACTGGCTCCGGGCGGTAGTTCCCGGAGGGTCACGACTGAATTGTCCGTTCCGGTGGGCGAGGCGGCCGCTTTTGGCTACACGCGGTCAATCGCACGCCGGCGGGCGCGAATTCGCAGCACTGGTGTCAGGAGTGGGATTCAAATCCACCTCGGTCTCCAACTAAATTTACGGGAATCGGTTCAGGGGTGAGTGAAGTGACCCCCGATTCCCTCCAAATTACGAGCGCGTTAAATTAAATCCGCTTATGTGAAATAAGATGGCATTTCAAGGCGAGCGGGTGCCGGGGGTAGAAATGTATATGTCTTTTAATGTAGAATCCATGGCCTGGGACGGTACTTGTAATTACAATCCGTGGGGAAGCTCAACCCAATATTCTGAGCAGGAACTCTGCTGGCAAACTGAGTCGCATAATGGCGGCGCGATCGCACCTCAGCGCAGCATGGAGCGAGCAGCTATTTATGGCGCGGCGAATGGCGCGACACGAGGCGAGCGCTCCCAACAACCGTTTCAAACCACGTGGGCATGGCAGGTGAGGTCAAGCGCGCCAACGCCGGACATTGGCGGGCTTGGGAAAGAATTGAAGGAAGAATGGAGGACCGAGCTCGAAAAAGAAAAACAGAAACACGAGCTGGAACTAAAACAATTAAAGAAAGAACTATTGGAGAAGTCAAGACAGGCCAAGGAACGAGAGGGAAAAGTGGGGGAAATAGAATTGAGGATCCAAAAGTGGGAACAAGGGACGAGCGAGCTCAGCAAGAGAATGGAGGAGGAGTGAATTGGTAATTCCAAGGATAGAGAGAACTTGGAAGAGGAATGGGGAAAAAAGCTGGAAAAGGAAAAAGGTGAACATGACTTGGAATTAAAAACACTGAAGGAAGAGGTAAGATCAGGCAAAAAGAAAATAGAAATCCGAGAAGGGACGATAAAATTGAGAGAGGAATGGCTTTGAAAGAGGAAAGGAATACGGGAAGAAAATGGACGAAATGAGGAGGGAAGCCTGGGAAAGTTGTGCAGAAAGGAGGAAAGAAGCATGCAAATTGAGAGAGGAATTATGGGAAAAAGCTTCTGAGATACTGAAACACGAAACCAAAGAGAGAGGATTACAAAACGAGTTGAGGATGGTGAGAGAAGAAAGAACAAGGACGGAGAATGAAACGTTAAAGAACCACACTGTACAGATTGAACAGCTGGAAGTGAAGGAAACCACGAGATTGCAGAATGAGGAACAAGAAAGACAGTGGAGTGAGAAACAAAAAGAAGAACGAATGAGACAGGAGAAGAAAATTGGTCAATTGAAGGAAATAACAAGATTGCAGAGTGAGGAACAAGAGAGACAATGGGATAGAAAACAAAAAGAACATGAAGCTGAGGTTGACCAATTGAAAGAAAAGGCGAGGCTGGAGTGCGAGGAGATAGACAAAGAACAGCGAATGAAACACAAAATGGAAATGAACCAAATGAAGAAAACCATGAAACTGGAGAAGGAAAGACAGGAGAGGAAACAAGGAAGAGTAGTGAGAGAACAGCAAATGAAATACAAAAGGGAGATTAACCAAATGAAGCAAACAACGAAACTGGAGAAGGAAGGACAGGAGAGGAAACAAGGAAGAGAAGAGAGAGAACAGCGAATGAAACACAGGAAGGAAATGAGCCAATTAAAAGAAACGATGAGATTGGAGAATGAAGAGCAGGAGAAACTGTGGGGTAGAAAACAAGAACAATGTGAGTTTGAAATTTAACAACTAAAACGGGGAGCAAGATTGGAGTCCACGGAGATTGAAAAACTCCGGAGGGAGAACGAAGAACTCAGGAAGTTCCGAGAGGAGGAACGACTCAGAAGGAGCCAGGAAGTAGAACAACGCAATAAGGTGGGATGTGTGACAGCACCACAAGGAGCAATGTCGGTGGTGCAGGACTGAATCGACACCACTCGTCGGATGAAGGAACAGTTAGGACCTACCCTAATAAAGGAGACACAAATAAAAATGGAGAAGATGGAAGCAACAGAGACAAAGAAGGAAGTAGAAGTATTGCCAGAGACACGGGAGATAGACCGAGTCGAGAATAAATTAAATGGAACGAAGGAGGAAACAGAGACGAGGATCCAGGAAGAAACTAATAGACACAAAGAGGCAACAGAAATAAAATGTATAGAGACTCGGGAGAAAGAAAAAATAGAGGAGAGACTGCACGATAAAGACGGGGTTGAAGGAACAGAACACACACACGGAGTTAGCGAGGCTTAATGGGAGCGAGCTCGTGGACTGTTTTGTGGCACGGTGCAAGCAGCTGGATGGCCTCCTTCGGGAACGGAGGGAGACGCTATTCTCCCTTGAAGCGAGTCACGACCAGGTGAGTTCGGTCGTGCCGGGCGGAGTCGAGGGGGCGAGTGCTGTGGACGGGTGCACGTGCAGCTTGGGGGGTATAGAGGCCCCGGGAACCCTTGTGGAGACACGAATCCCCAGTGTGGTTGTGCAGGTGTGTGTGTTTGCGAGTGTGCGGAGATGTGTGCTTTCCAGCACGCATTGTGCGAGTGAGACCCCCTGTGTGAGTGAGAGGGTCCGTGTGAGAGAGAGTGTGTGTAAGAGAGCGGTACGAAAGGGAGATCACAGTGGGCATGTGCGAACATGCAGTCGCGTCTCCCGGGGTGAATGTCATGGAGTGGAATCTGAGCGTTGTAATATGCAGGAGTGTGTGCATGGAACGGAGACGACTGCGACAGAGGGACAAGGGCCGGGTAGCAGCCGTAGCTGTATTGGGAACCGCGCCGGGTTTGCCCAGCAGCGAGCGCGAGGTCCATGCTGTGCAACGCATGAGGCCGCCACGTGCGCGCTTGCGGGAGTAAAACCCGGTCCGGAAACGCCAGCGGTGGATGTTGCCGATCCCGCGGACGGTCAAAGCTTAGGCTGGGATAGACGAATTTGGACCGGACGGGTTCTGCACGCGAGCGTGTGTGAAGCTCCAACGGGCAAAGCACATGTGTTTGCGTGGGGAACCCCTCGAAACGCGAGGCTTGTTTATTTTGATGCGCACGGTGACGTCATGGCTGCATGTGTGGTTGGAATCCGACAGGAGGGTGAATCCCTGCCGGATGGTACCGTCCAAGAGGGACGAGGGACGCGAACAGCTGCCATGACGTCATGCCAAGGGTGCGCGGCTGTGAATTGCCACGCTGGTGCGCAGGTTGCGAGTTGCCGCGCTGGTTCTGTGCAATGAAAAAAAAAAGAGGAGATTGAGCAAAGCATGCCTCGCTTTGGGTAAACAGGATTCCCTGGGCAAGGAGTGGAAGACCCCTGTCCAGGGCACAGGATGGAACTAGTTCGGGGGAAGGGTTAGCTTAGCTTGACCGGCTTCATGGGGCAGGGGTAAGTCCTCATGGAGCCCGTGGAATGGATTAGGTAGAGGGATTTAGATGCGATTTAGGTGGGGAAAGTGATTTTTGGATTTGAGCATAAAGACAGACTTTGGATGTGTAGAGGGGACGTAGCTTAGCTTTGTAGGTTAAAAGGAATGTGCTGCAGTGTAAGGGACGACGTGGGAGCACGAGGTTGTTAGGGGATGTAGTGAGCAGGATGGCAGGATTCAGCGGTGAGTTGTGGGTTGTGAAGTGGAAACATGTGCTTGGTGAGTGAGTGAGGCCAGCGGGTCTGTGTGAATGGAGCGAATGTGGAATGCATGGTGCGATGAGTGATTGGGGGGGAGGAGTGATTTCCGCCCAAGGGACCCCGGGGTCAGGATAAAGTGAGTTAGTGGGTTAGTTAAATTGACAAAATGGAAGTCTTTTTGCTGTTGGTGTGAGTGTAGGCTCGAAACCTGTTTTGGAGGGGTGCAGGAGCCCTGTTGACGGGCTGGGAGGGTGGCTGCGAAAGGTGAGTATCACAGAGTGGGTACCCCGGGCACCGGGCGAGTCGGCCACGGTAGGCCAAGGGCCCATGGGGGGCTGGGATAGTGTAGTGGGCATGGGTGCGCCCACATGATGCGGGGGCCCGGGGTGCCATTAGCCGCGTGGGCAGTGTCATGGGCACGGGTGACCCTCAGAAAGGGGCCCGGGAAGCCAGCCTGCCACGTGAGCGTTTCAGGGGAGTCGCCATAGAGGGCACGCTCCGGTGTTTAGGGAGCTGGTAGGCTCAGAGGCATTGTAGTGCCCGGGGGTGCCATAGCTGGAGGAATCGGCAGAGGGTAGTGCCTGCCAAGCGAGCCACGCATCCCAGCCATGAGACCGTGTGAGGGCACGGAAGGAAAATTGCGGGCTGAGGCCTGAAATTTGCGAGGACACCAACAAGGCGATGGGAATCTGGGTTGATAGAACCAAGAGTCTAAGCAAGAGGCGCTTGTTGAAAGCCCCAGGGTAGTTCAAAAGTTAAATGGATAGGGTAGATAGGAAGTGTACCCCTCTGCACCATCCATCCCTTTGCTCTCGCTGTGGGCCGCTGGACCCACTTTGGGTTAAGATCGCTGAAGTTTGGGGAGTCCATCCTGAGGCTTCATTGGGCCTCGACGCAGGACGCTAGCTCTCCCTTATTCCCCTCCAGGAAGGGAAAGTAGGGGTTGGGAGTAGGCGAGATGACAGGATAGGTTAGCCGAACAAAGACAGTAAAGGGGGTTAGGGGATGATTTATAGTGGGAGGTATAGAAATAAAAAACAAACAAACAAAAAAAGTTGGGGCTAAATTGGGTTTTGACAAATTAAGGGGGTGGGTATGGACAGAGACAGACAAAGGTGATAGGTTGGGAGGGAGACAGTAGGTAGGTCCAAGCCCGCCTTCCGAGTGGCTAGCACCACCGCACTCCCTCCACCAACCTCCAC
Organism: Eptatretus burgeri; assembly: GCF_056783735.1. Classification (NCBI taxonomy): domain Eukaryota; kingdom Metazoa; phylum Chordata; class Myxini; order Myxiniformes; family Myxinidae; genus Eptatretus; species Eptatretus burgeri. The sequence goes on along the minus strand of NC_140962.1, from coordinate 2,483,619 downwards.
TGAAAGGCAAAGGCTGGCCAACTTCATCGGCTGGCTGTGTTACTTCAAGGCCTGTGCCGGTCAGCTTCACTGCCAGCTGTGTTTGCTACAGCAGCCTTGTCATGCCTTGCCTTCCTGCTTTTGCCATCCATGCCCACGGCCCACGTTCACCAGCCCTGTTCTGTTTTGCATCCCCCCCCCCCGTTCATTTCCATGTGCGCCGGGATCGATCAAGTTGCAAGGACTGTCCTGTAGGCAG